>NC_044359.1:34050306-34367378 GCF_007364275.1 Archocentrus centrarchus | reverse complement strand
GCTTCTGCTGAAATGGTTATGGTTTTTGTATGTTTCATGTGGACTTGAACCCCTTTAATCCATCTTTCTTCTAACTGGCTGTCCTTTGCAAACCAAGCATCTGAACAGCAGGTGGGAAAGGTAGCTGTGCTCAGATATGTTTGCCTGAGACCATATCAGGGATAACTCTCTGGTATGGAGTAGAAAAACCTGAGCTTTCCACCTCACAACTATTACTCCCATCATTATTAGCTTTGAGTACTGGTGTAGAGCAGAAAGGCAGTAATTTTACCATTATGGATTTTAGCCATAGTTAATATGAGAATTCATATATATATATATATATATATATATATATATATATATAATCTATATATATATGTATATAATCTATATATATAGATATATATATATATATATATATATATATATATATATATATATATATATAATCTATATATATATATAATCTATATATATATGTATATAATCTATATATATATATGTATATATATGTATATATGTATATGTGTATATATATATGTATATGTGTATATATATGTATATGTGTATATATATATATATATACACATACACATATATATATAATATGCGTGTGTGTGTGTGCTTGTATATATGTATGTATATATGTGTGTATATATATGTATGTATGTGTGTCAGGAAATAATATTTTTAATGCTTTAGTGTTTATTTGATTACTGTAAACATATTGTCACTATTATTCTCAAAAGCTATCCTATGTTTTCTAAGCCATTTTCTAAAGCTTATGTTACACACAAAAGGCACTTAGGCATAAACAAATAGCCAGAAAAATCAGTTTTCTTCATATTACCACTGTGATACACAAAAGTCCTAATGTAAAGTGTGTCGTTTACACGAGATTTTTGCTATATGACCTTTCATCACCTCAAAATGAGTTTGCAAATAGTTTCTTTGCCGATGAAAATCATATCACCATGTACAGAAACTGGACTGACCGACTCAGTTTTCATCTTATGTCAGATTTCTCCCGGATTACAGCATCAACACTGGTTGTACTATGTTATTCAAAATACGCAGACACAGCACAAGCCACTGTTTTCCCTTCTGTAACAGACGGCTCAAGTCAAATGGAGGTTTCCAGAGAAACGTGTCCGAATATGCTACACCGTCAGTAGCCCCGCTAATTATGTATCTTCTCGCCAGTAAAATAGTCCCCCTCAAGTTTCTCCATTAATCGTTGTTTACACCTGTTCTGGGTCTGTGTGGCCCGATTCCTAGGCTGTTCTACAAAAGTTTAATATTCACATGCTAGAAAATAAGAAACAATAGCCTTAAAGAGAAACTACGTCTCCCATAGTGCTCTGAGTCCCAGCCGCGTAGGTGTTTCCGGTGTCTTATAACATTTTACTTCCTTCCACACAGGCTGACACGAACAAACGAGAAAGAAGACGTCGTGAAGTTTTAAATGTTACCGCTAATATTCGTATTTTGAGCTTAGTGTTTAGTTATTTTCTATTGTAAAATTCACGGTATGTGGCGAATGGTGTCGGAGGACTGAAGAATCGCTAAAAAACATAGTCCGTAACGGGTAGGCCTCCGAAGAAAGTTTGGTCGTGGGCCTGTAAACAACATGTCCTCCGCCTCGCAGTCTTCCTCGAGACGGCAATGGTGCTACCTCTGCGACCTGCCCAAGATGCCTTGGGCCATGCTGTGGGAGTTCAGCGAAGCTGTGTGCCGGGGTTGTGTCAACTACGATGGTGCAGACCGAATAGAGCTCCTCATTGAAACTGCTAGGCAGCTGAAGAGCACCCACGGTGTTTTAGACGGCAGGTCCCCCGGTCCACAGCAGAGCAAACCCAGCTCGGCCGGGCCCCTTGAAGCGGGGCGGCAGCACGGAGAGCGTGTAGACAGGGGGAGGGGTGAGTATGGGGCTTCTTCTCGCCTCCCCAATGGCCTGCACAGAGCTGAAGATGTGGCTTTGTCAGAGGGCAGCCGACAGAGTCCAAACACTCGTCGGGCAATGGCCGGGGCAGTTTCTAGTCTTCATGGCACCATACCCCACGCGTTGTTAGCTCAGGGGTTAGTAGCAGCACCCCATGGGATTTTAGCTCCATTATCAGGCACCAGAGCTGGGGCCACACCTATTGCTGTTTCAGCTGGCCCCATAATAAGTGATACTGGAAGAAGACAGGCTGTGTCCCTGGGTGTGGGAACAAGCACCTCTGCTCTGGTGGGTATAGATCCCGCTGTGTGGAGGAACAATGAAGTGATGGCTGAACTGAATGAGGTGGCTCGTAGCAGGGTGGAAGGCTGGCCCAACCGTCCCAAAGCAGTTCGGGATGTGCTGGTAGCTCTGAGCAGCTGTGTCCCTTTTAATGTACGCTTCAGGAAAGACCATAATCTGATGGGGCGTGTTCTGGCCTTTGATGCCAGCACTACTCCAGAGTTTGAGCTAAAGGTATTTGTGGAGTATCCTTCTGGCTCTGGAATGATCTTCTCAGGAGTTCCAGACCTGGTCAGGCAGATGTTCCGTGACTCTGCCAAAGATGCTGGTAAAGCAGTGAACTCTGGGCTGCGTTATGTGGAATATGAGAAGCGGCAAGGCACTGGAGACTGGCGTGGGTTGTCTGAGCTGTTGAATGATGGTGTGCGTATGTTTAAAGAGCCTCCAATTCCAGAGGTTCTGCCACAACCAGATGCAGTGTTGCCTTTGACAGTTGCTGGACGCCCCGGACCAGCCAAGGGCACAACCAGGCGCCGTAAGGCTTCTCCAGGCTCTGAGAATGGAGAGAGTGAGGGAAGGCCTGAACATTCTGTGAGAGAGCCGTGGCCCCGGAGCACTTACTCAGGCATGGAACCTATTCCTGGAATGGCTGTTCCTCAAGAGGGCCCACCCCGTCTACACAACCAGCCTTCACCCATCTCAGCACTCATGGGGGTGACAGATGGTCTGAGCTCCAGCCAGATAGCCAGAGATAGCCCCAGTATGTCCACAGCCCACTCCTCTTCAGCTGGGCGCCCCACAAGCAGCAGTCCCTCCACTCCCTCCACCTCAGTCTCTCAGGCAGCCATAGGTCAGGGTCTGAGCACTGGGGGGCAAAGCAGCAACACAAATGCTGGCGAGTCTACAAGCAGCACCCCAGGCACTCTGCTCTGCTGCACCCTCTGCAGAGAGCGCCTGGAAGACACACACTTTGTCCAGTGTCCCTCAGTCCCACACCACAAGTTCTGCTTCCCCTGCACCCGAGGGTTCATCCGTAGCCAAGGTCAAGGAGGAGAGGTGTACTGCCCCAGCGGAGAGCGCTGCCCCCTGGCTGGATCCACTGTGCCTTGGGCCTTCATGCAGGGTGAAATTTCAACTATCCTGGCTGGAGAAGGAGATGTGACAGTAAAGAAGGAGAGTGACCCTTGACCCTCCATCCTGTTTGTGAATGGTGAGAAAACATCTGAGAGGAACAGGCCTCTTTGTTATATAGCAGTACTTTAACAAATATCAAAAGCAATTATAGATAAATTAAAATGGCAGACAAGTACAGGCTTATGGTTTCACATCTGCTTTTATTAAAATGAATAACTGCAGCCCCAGGTGATGGAACCAGGATTTTACCTCAGCAGTTTAACAGATTTAGGTACAGGAATGTAAAATCTGACATCAGCAGTTTTCAAAATTGAAAAAGATAGAAAAATATATATTAAACTTTAAATTTAAAAAAAGAAAAAGATTTAAACAATGGATATCTAGAACTAGCGGAGTGTTTTTTTTTAATACAAGTTTAGTGATAATTGAAAAAAATTTGAATGTATTTATTATAAATGCATATAAAATATGTTAACACATTTAAATGTGGACATAAACTCAAGACCTTTGCACCAAAATCATATTTGAACCTCATTGCACTACTGTGCAAGACCTTGGCTTTGATTACAGTGGAACCACTGCAGATTATGAGCTGCAGAAATGGAACAATGAGCTAATTAAAAATCTGATTAAGTTATTAGAATTGATCTATTACTACTGTATTTTTTTTTTTTTAGGTGACAATACATCTGTTTCCCAAATGTGAGCATTCCTGAAGTTTCTTCAAGGCTAATTTTGGTTGTGGACTTAAAAAAATTCATGATCAAACTGAAAACAGTTCATTTGTGGATGTTGGATTTAGCCCAAACAACTTTTCAAGTGATTTCAGTGTCAGTTACTTTCAGCTGCTCCCTTGCCAAAGGGTCACCACAGCAGGGAGCTTCATATTTGATTTGGCAGTTTTACACTGGATGCCATTAGTGTCACTTTGCTGTTTATATTTTTACATGTTTTTTTTTTTCTTTTTCAGTCAGAGGATTTAAAAACAGTGAAAGCACTTACCTATAATCTCAAGCAGAAGTCCACTTTGGCTGTAGTTCATCACGTGTGCCTCCGAGAGCAAACTTCGTGCTGAAGCCCAGGAGGACCACTACACACAGACCGCAGTAACTACAGACACAAGACTCACTCACAATAAGAGGGAGACATCTGCATGTTGGGGCTGGGCTCAGCCACTGGATCAAGACCGAATCAAGTCCCGACCAAATACCCCCCCCCCCCCCCCCCCTTTTTTTTTTTTTGCTTTCTTTTTTATTTTTTGTTAAACTTATTTATTTTTTTTTCCTAGTCTGGCAAAAGCCTCATTTCAAAAAGCCCAATATTGAAAGCACACACTATTTTTTTTTTGTTCTCCTAACAATGACAATCTGATCTGTTTTTGTTGTTGCATCCTGTCCTACACAGGATACTGTTAGATTGTTTAACAGAATGATGCAATTCTTTGAAAAATGAATGTTGAAAAATGTTAAACCATTGGGTCCTTAAAGCCAAGGAGAAAAAATGTAAACCCACAGTACATCACTTACGTATTCTTTATATTGTGTCAAAAATGTGAATTTTCTTTCAATATGGCTATGTAATTTCTATTTTTGATACAACACAAATTTCTATGTATTTGTTTATAGTGATAAGAAGACCAAAGATGGCTTCATGCTCAATGTAAATTTATTGTAGCTGTGTATGCTGTATTCACTGATAACCTTGGCATCAGTCACTAATTAGTTCATCTATCACACAAGTAAGCTTGTTTTGTCTATTTACTTTTTGAATTCTATGTATGGTAAAATAATTAGCATCACAATCTTTAATGGTTAACCCACATACCCATGTGATCTTAACAGGTCAATTCTACAATAAATAACATAGTTATTACTTAGTCGCTTTACTGCTTTGCTATTAATGATCTTTCTAAGCGTCAGTTGTGCATTTATATACAACTTTATTTGAAAAACATTTTTTGACAGAACAAACGAAAACCCCACATCAGGCCCCTGCACGTCATTAGCATGTTTCCCATGAACCACTGTTATCAGGTTTGAAAAGCACTGAGCAACAATGAGTGTATTTACATGCACTTAAGTGACCTGATTGCAGCAGTGTTAACCTGTGGGGTGTACTACAAATCAAGTTCAACACAGTTGTACCCTAAACAACCAGCAGAAAATCTATTGCGTTTTAAACATGAATCAGAGAAATGTGGTGCTTCCAAACTTAAAACCAAAACACGGGACATAACCAGGTTATACGGTCAGCACAAGTTACTGTGGTAGCCAGGTAAAAAGAGCCACTTTGATATAAAACCCTTGAGTTTAAGCTCAATACAGCTCTCTAAGCCATTAATCTCACTTTGTAGTACACCCCTCTGGATACTGCATAATTAGAGTGAACATAAACTGTTGAAAGTGGAATACCTGAATGTTTTGAGGTGTGTGCACTACAAATAATAGCATGAGCCGTCACGGTGACCATGAAAGGAGTTAAGATATATAAATATAATTGCTGCTGTTCTGCATGTTGAGAATTTGACAAATTACACAGGTGTCACCTGGGAAGTGATATATGCCCGACTCCTCTCATAGCAGTTTATGAAATAGTTTTGGGTACATGAAAATTATTTTTTAACTAATATATTTCAGTTAGATGTTTGTTTTTAAAGCACCACTATATTGAGGTTTATATAAAATGAGATGGGACCCTAAATCACCAGAAAATACAGCTCCACAAGCTGCAGAGGATGCTGTAATACGGTCTGTTTTGAATGAGCTTTTCCTTAACATAACCAAAAGGTGTTTTAGCCATGTGGCCCAGAAGGATGTAGCTCTGCTATTAGGGGACATGGCTGGTATCTTGTCAGTCAGTGGTATGTAGCTCAGCCACCTCCTGAGCTACAGGTCACCTACTGATCAGAAGGTCGGCGGTTCAATTCCTGGCTACTCCAGGCTGCATGCCAATGTATCCTTGGGCAAGATACTTAACCCCAAGTTGCTCTCCAACGCAAGCGTTGGAGTGTGAATGTTAGATAATAAAAAGCACTTAGCTTAGTTAATCATGGAAGTGCTGGTGTGAATGGGGTCAATTTGTTGTATAAGCGCTTTGAGTGCTCAAAACAGAGTAGAAAAGCGCTATATAAGAACTAGTCCACTTACCATTAACATTTATTCTTTGCCCCCTCAAAGTAGAGATAGTTTAACCCCACCCCCAGCAACTTGTGTCAATCAAGTTTTGTCACCTGCCATTGATTCATTTCACTTTGGATTTCCATGGTCTCTGGCAGTCACATCAGCACTAAGCAGTGAAGCGATGCATGTAAAAACACAGCTAGTCATGTAAGCTCCTTGGTACTGATAAAAATTTCCCCTCTTTCAAAGCAACATCTGTGTCTATATTAATAAATCAGTAAATTCCATGACTTCTCAAACTACACAGATCAGAAACTGGGTTATGTGTACACATGACAGGCTTGTATTTGGTAAATAGAAATGCTCTAATCCCCTACACTGAGGACTGCAACCAGGATTCTCACTTTCCTCAAGTGCATGTGAATTCAATAGCCAGACAGGACATGAAATACTTTTAACCCAACAATTATATGTAATATTAGAAACACCACAATCAGATACACACTGAACTTTAGCTAATAAGACAAGTTTCCCTGTAAACATACTTTTGAAAAGATAGTGCTGTAACCCTTTATTCTTTTACATGTGGTTATGCATATTATTTTATTCACACAAGTGAAGATAGGAGTGGTGAGCATGATCATTGGTACTTGTCGGTGGTTCAGATGGGACCGCCAGTGTCTCCCAGGGCCTCCTGAGCTGCCTTCAGTGTCTCTCGCTTCACACACCTCCAGTAGCCAGAGATGCCAGTTTGAGGCTGCACCTGTAAATGGCACTGAAAGGTGAGAATATAAATGCAGCCGAGGAGTGATATGTAAAATATCTATTATGTTGAAAGAGTTTGTATTTCTGCCATGTTTAGATTAAAGTTAAATGATGACAGATGGTTTGCATTAAAAATTAGTCTACAATCCCAGGGACACCAATTAGGATGTAAAAACAATCAATTATGAGCGCAAATACCACACACTAAGCAGTATACCCACCAGTTTTCATCACTTTTGTTTGATTAGGTAATTAAATAAATCCATTAATTATCAAGAAAATAGTTAGAAATTATGGGAAATAAATGTACTTCTTCCCAAAGGTTAGATGAGAGGACTGATATCAGGCATGTCTGCCAAAATTAAAGTTGAGCCAGCAGAGCTTGCCTGCCTCTGTCCAAAGGTTAAATTTATCTTAGTATCAAACACAGACTGTATGTAAACATTAATGATATTCACCACCTCTGCTGACGGTACAATAGTGAAACCAAAATATTTCAGAAATAGATCCTGCCATCCTGTCCTGTTAATGGAATTTAGCACCATTTCACAAGGTACTATATTTTATATATACTACATTTTATATAGTATATATAAAATATAAAAAATTAGGTAAAGACCCAAAAATACGTGAAGAGTGAAATCCCCAAAAAACAGATGATCCCATATGAGCAGCACTTGGTGACAATGGGTAGGACTCCCTGGAAAAGATACGAGCCCAGGACAAAGGAAAGCCCGAAGCCTAAAGTACAGAGGGTTGTCTGTCTCTCAAATCTAATCTGGGAGCTGATAACTAAAGTCTCTGCCTCCCATTCTACTTTTGGAAACTCGGAGCCACAAGTAAGCATGCAGTCTGAGAGCAAAGTGCTCTGTCGGCATAATATGACACTACGAGGTCTTTTAGATATGATGAGCCTGATTATTCAGGACTTGAGCATAAAATTAAATTCTGAATTTAACTGAGAATCAATGAAGAGAAGCTAATATACAAGAAATATGATTTATTTTTCTAGTCTCTGTCAGTATCAAGTGATGGCTGCTAGCTAGCTAAAAATCAACTACTTGTGCCCTGGTTTGAGGGTGAGCCAGACATGATGCTGCATGTCTCCACGTCCTGGTCACAACTACACAGACTATTTGGTAACTGTGTTGTCAAATTTTAGTGCCATTTCTGTTAGTGTGAGGCTTCATTTCTGGTTGGAGGTCATGTCGTCTATCAGTCTACAACAATGTCCACACCAACAACTCTAAATGTGCTATACTGAGCAATATTCTGCTAAGAGGTTGACAGTAATGAACAAGGCACAGTGAAATCTTTTCCAATCCAATCTTTGATCACAGATCTAAATCTCAGGATGTTTGAAAAGTAGCTCATCTCCTTTTCCTTGACCTCAATGAAAATGTCATTGAGGTCAAGGAAAAAGTGTGTAGGGGGATTCATAAGGACTTAGGAAAAGAGACGAGCAGTGCTTACACTACTGTCCTTTACAGTGTGACACCGGATGTGCGCCATGTTGAAACGGTGCTGGGCAGAAGATGGACTACAAAATGCACACCCTGTTGATTTATGTAGGTCATATAAACAAAAACAACCCATGAAAAATATTCCTTTATTACAAAGATTGGAACTTTAAAGAAGAAGGAACACATAGAACCAGATTACTAATGGTCTGCGGCAGTGCAAAACCTGCTTTTGTTGTTAAAAAGCTACTGGATTTATTAAAGAGGCTCCATGTCAGTTTTGTGACTGAAAGTCTTGGATGGGATATTTTTGTGGCTGGCTTCATGCCATATGTAGGAGTTTAATGTTTAAATGAATCAAACAAATCCTGATTTACAAAGTGTGCGGCACACAAGTTACTGCATAGTGAGTTAAAAAAAAAAAAAAAAAAAAAAAAGCATGTTTTATGCCTGATATGGTGAATGTTTATTTATTTAAAATGAGAGGGAGAGATGTTAGCAGAATGAGTGCTCAGCCCTCATGGACAGTACTAGCAGTTTCTATCAGAAGAGTTCTCACAGATATCAGAAACATATCAATTATTCTCTCGATCTGAACTGCTGCACTGTTTCAGAGAGAAACATAAAGGATCTTAATTGGATCGCTCTCTCCTTCATGCTCTCTCATCGGGTCTGCTTGTTTTGGAGCTGCTAATTTGCACTGCTCTTGGCAGGGTGCTGGCTGCGACACTGACGTGATCTGACTGCATCTTTTTTTATAAACCATAGAATACTATGGAGCTAAATTGGGGCCATAAAGTTTGTTCAAAAAAAATTTTTTTGAGAATGAAAAATTATTTTGAACCCGAAAAAAAAATTTAAACAGGAAAAAAATAGTTTTGCAACTGAAAAAAAAAAAGATGTGAAACTAAAAAAAATATATATTTCAAAGCTACATTTCAGATTCAAGGTTTTTTTTTTTTTTGCACTTACAGATTTTTTTTTTCGAGTTCAAACTTTTGGCCCTGTTTTGGCGTGGGGGCGGAGCCTCAGATAACGGGGCTGTGGAATCATGACTGACAGCGCCCGCAGACGAAGACGAGCATATGTCTATGAAGACGAGGCTTCTGCTTTACTTTGAGAGCATGGGAAATCTCCAACATGGACTTAAAATGCTGTGCAAATCTGTCAAGATCATATTTTTTCCTCTGAGATTCGAGTCGTGTATTCACATAAGCTGCTTGTATCGGTTATCTTTCAAAACCAATCACATACATATAGAATATCAATGCTGCGTTAAAGACATTTCCAGTTCCCACGGTCCCTGAATGCAACAGCTGGGACTACATTGTTCAGTCGCTGTGTTGAGCTGTCAGTCATGATTCCATACCCCCGTTATCTGAGGCTCCCCCCCCCCCCCCCCCCCCACGCCAAAATAGGGCCAAAAGTTTGAACTGAAAAAAAAAAAATTTTAAACTGCAAAAAAAAACCTTGAATCTGAAATGTAGTTTTGAAATATTTTTTTTAGTTTCATATCTCTTTCTTTTCAGTTGCAAAACTTTTTTTCATTTTCACACTATTTTTTTTTCTGTTGCAAAACTTTTTTTTCCCTGTTTAAATTTTTTTTTCGGGTTCAAAATAATTTTTCAGTTTCAAAGTTTTTTTTTTTCAAACAAACATTATGGCCCCAATTTAGCTCTATAGAATACTGGTAATAGATCACTCTGTGCTGCAGGATCACAATAATTTGCCCCATTTAGTAAATCTGTCCCATAGCCTTTAAAATTAAATACATCTTATTCTCTATATATTTACCTTATGTTTAGTGATCCAGTGTAACTCCTTTCCTCCTCCTTGTTTAGGATTTTTATGACTGAAATTAATTCCCTTTTCTCCCTGACTTAAATAAAATCAGGGAGAAACACAACCCCAAAACACAAAACAATTAGTTCTTTCAAATACGGTGACAGACAATGTTGCACATGGATGACATGAGTTGATGGTGTCCCTTAGCTTTCATGTACTTCAGTATGATGAAGAAAGTGGAAAAGTCACTGTTTTTGTAGACACAAAACATAGTTTAAAAAGAAGAGATTACCTTTAGACCCCGCAGTACCCGATCGTTCATCACATTAATGAACTCCTTGTGGCTCAGGCAGTTGTCTCCATCCATGTCAAAGAGTTTAAACACAGTGTCCAGCACATTCTCCGAAAGCTCATGGCCTGTGGCAATCTTCACAGCCCGCTTGAATTGAGCTGCAATTAGAAGAAAAATACAGTTCTACTGTTTATAGTGTCAGGAGAAAACTACACTCTCCTCTAACCAACAGAGAGGTGTTACCTATTCCCACAGGACGGTTGGCTTCAGAGACCATTTTCATTGAGAAGGCAAAATCTTCCAGGTTGTTGGTGAACAGGCAGAAGGCTTTGAACTCATCAAATGTGATACTCTACAAAGGAAAATATAACAGCTGACCTTTAGGTCACAATAAATCTTATTCTGACAGCACTGAGGAGGTGAAGAGTCCATGTACCTGACCCGCAGGTATATTCTTCCTCATGTTTTCCCAGTAGACCTCGTTGTCTTCTGTGTTGGTGTAGTGTAGCAGCCACTCTGCAAAATCTTCTCTCCGCATGGTGTCCATACCTTTGGAGAACTGCAGAAACTCCATCTCCTGGACTTCAGCTTGTAGGTTTTCCATGAACCTGAACAACACAGACTCATTACAGGAAATGTCAGCCTTTGAGATTCACCAGGGTCCTCCTGCTGACATTTGGCAGAGGCACGGGTGATGACCAAACAATGAAGTCCAACATTTTTTACTCGAATGAAAAGGAAAGTAAAATAAAAAGGTTCTATTTCAGAAACAGTAGCAGTAGCAGTGGAGTGATCATCATCATCATCATCATTAAGCTTTATTGTCATTTAGCTGTACATACAACAGGAATGCAAGCACAATGGAGAGACTTTCTCTAGGATCTGAAATAGAATTAATAAATATCAGAGGAGTTGCTTCCTGCTGGCATTAGAAAATAATGCAGGTTTAAAGCTCTTCTGCAGTGGCTTCAAAATTTCAGACCCTGAAGTCAGTGATGTGCACCACTTAACTGTTCTATAAAACTGTTTTCTGAATTATTTCAACACTTTAATAGTCAAAATCGCAGAATTTACGCATCGCCTGTTCAAACACATGGAAGAAATGCAGGGGTGAGGTGGTGCAGTGCTGTGGCTCACCTCTGGTGGCGCATGCCCATTGCTGTCTCTCTTTATATCGCCAAAGTACATGTTTGATTACACATGTGCTACACATGCTGATGTTCCACACCGTCTAATATATTGAATGAATGTGTCTAACATGTTTATTCTTTGTGATTGGTCATAAATGCACTGTGAAAATACACATGGTGACTGTGCCACACCGATAGGGGGCAGTGCTTTAATACATGTTTGACCTTACATCAAATATTTTGCTTTTCTTGCAATCATTGTTGAACAGTATGGAGTTGATTAAAGCATAATTAATCATTAGCATGATTAAAATTAAAATATAAGCTTCTATTTTGGGTTCATATATGTGAACATCCCACTCCAGACGAGTCAGTGCCTCACCCATCACAAACCTAACTGCACATCACTGCCTGAAGTATGTCAATTTTTTTTTAAATAAAGCATAAAAATTCAGTTCACCTCTTGGAGTTGTCACTGAGAAATCAAGGAGACATACAGTTTTATCCAGGACAAATTAATCTCATTCACAACCAAATGAAAGCATCTGAATTCAGGCGTAAGACTACAGGGCCAGAAATAACCATGACCATAAAACGCATGAAAATGCATCAGCACAATGTAGTACTCATAAGACCCTAGTACCCTATGTTAGCGTAACAGAAATAGGAAGGCCCCAAACACACATTTCTTTTTTTTTTTTTTTATTTTTTTTTTTGCCTGTCATGTCTGGCAGATCTTGCAAACAGAACTGTGATCTGAATGCATTGTTGTGCCAAACATATTTGCTATTTCAAGATGAGCTCTATAGGTTCTCTATAGGCTCCTCTTGTTACTGTGTAATCCTTTATTTTATTTGAATTATTTTTAACATGCTATTTATCAAATTGTGCCAGAAATGACAGGCTTAAGAAATAGAAAAGAGAAGAGAAAGAAAAGAGAAAGGGAAAGAGGAAGAAGAAGAAAGGGAAAAAAAAAGGAGAGAAAATAGAAAAAAGAAACAGGAAAGAGTGCAAGTCAAACACACATTTCTAATGTGGGAGTCAACCAGTAGGACCACTGCCTCTATGATCATGACCAATAAGATCATGAGTATCACCATCTAACAGAATACAACTGGTATGCAACATGTATGCAATGCGATATTTTATGTTTTTCCCATCATTTGGTAATTTGGAAGTCCTTTATCATTTTGTGCATGCAAAATTGAATCAACCAAGAATCTTAAAAACTGGAAGAAGAGCTCACTAGTCCTTTGGCTGCATGAGCTAAAAAGGAAGTAAGTGCAGCAAGAATGTGTGTTCCTTAAAAACAGTTCATTCCACACGGAGAACCTTCTATTTTTGTTATTTAAAAAAAAAAAGGCAGTTCATCTTCTTTGTCTAACAGCATGTTCAGGTAGCATATTTACATGCAGAGGATTAAGGGAGTGACTACATTCACTCATTCACTTGAAACAGTCGCAATGACTGAGGTTTCCAAAAGAGGAAGTTTTTATATTTTAAAATTTGTATTTGGAGGTTTTGTAGAATACTATAAGGTGTAGACCCCATTCTGAATGGAAACAACTGACCAAAGAGCTGATAGGAGTATTAGGAAGTACCCTTACCGGCAGAAGTCCTGAAACTGTAACTTGTTGTCCCCTTTCTTCCCAAAGAAGTAGGCCTGTAGTGTCGTGTTCACACCTTCCCCTTCATCTGCTGGGTTCTGTTTAACATCCAGTGTACAACAATATCATGTAATGTTACCTTTCAAACTGAAGGGGACAGAAATTACACTAATAATGGTGAGAAAAAAAAACATGCTAATATTTTAACATAGTCATCAGCCACTGTTATCAGCCTGTATGTTTTCAACTATGCCAATCGCACAATGAGCACTCACCTCTGTAGTCTCTATAGGGACTCTCATTTTATTTTTTCCCATGATTTTCTTGAGCTTCAACAACAACAAAGAAATAAATCACGTAAATGTAACCAGGCAATCAAAAGAAGCCATTTGCATTGAAAATATTTCAAGTGTGAACAGCAACCCCCTGCGGCAGTCAGACAATACAAACAGCGTGCACAGGAGAGGATTTGCTTCATTTCACTTGAATTAAGCATAGCTGAACTGTCACAAGACAAGTCATAAAAACAAAACCATAGTTCACCTAAGAGGCAAGAGATGTTTCATAACAGAGACACATACATTAAAACATAACAAAGCAAGATTGTGTGTGTACATGTGCATGTACAGTGGCTTGCAAAAGTATTCATACCCCTTGAACTTTTCCATATTTTTTCACATTATAATCACAAACATAACTATATTTCACTGGAATTTAATGTGAAAGACCAACACGAAGTGGTACACAATTGTGAAGTGGAACAAATAAAAAACTGAAATGTGTGGTGTGCAAAAGTATTCAGCCCCCCCTGAGACAATACTTTGTGGAACCACCTTTTGCTGCAATTACAGCTGCAAGTCTTTTAGGGTATGTCTTCACCAGCTTTGCACATCTAGTGACTGAAATTTTTGCCCATTCTTCTTTGCAAAACAGCTCAAGCTCAGTCAGTTTAGATGGAGAGCGTTTGTGAACAGCAGTTTTCAGATCTTGCCACAAATTCTCGATTGGGTTTAGGTCTGGACTTTGACTGGGCCGTTCTAACACATGAATATGTTTTGTTTTAAACCATTCCATTGTACCCTGGCTTTATGTTTAGGGTCGTTGTCCTGCTGGAAGGTGAACCTCCACCCGAGTCTCAGGTTTTCTTCCAAGATTCCCCTGTATTTGGCTCCATCCATCTTCCCATCAACTCTGACCAACTTCCCTGTCCCTGCTGAAGAGAAACAGCTCCAGAGCATGATGCTGCCACCACATCTGACAGTGGGGATGGTGTGTTCAGAGTGATGTGCAGTGTTTATTCTCCACCACACATAGCGTTTTGAATTTTGGCCAAAAAGTTCAATTTTGGTCTCATCTGACCAAAGCACCTTGTTCCATGTTCGCTGTGTCCCCAACATGTCTTCTGGCAAACTGCAAACAGGACTTTTTATGGTTTTCTTTTAACAATGGCTTTCTTCTTGCCACTCTTCCATAAAGACCACATTTGTGCAGTGCACGGCTAATAGTTGTCCTGTGGACAGATTCCCCCACCCGAGCTGTGGATCTCTGCATTTCATCCAGAGTCACCATGGGCCTCTTGGCTGCATCTCTGATCAGTGCTCTCCTTGTTCAGCCTGTAAATTTAGGTGGACAGCCTTGTCATGGTAGGTTTACAGTTGTGCCATACTCTTTCCATTTCCAGATGGTGTATTGAACAGTGCTCCGTGAGATGTTCAAAGCTTGGGAAATCTTTTTATAGCCTAAGCCTGCTTTAAACTTCTCTACAACCTTATTCCTGACCTGTCTGGTGTGTTCTTTGGACTTCATGATGCTGTTTACTCCCCAATATTCTCTTAACCAACCTCTGAGGCCGTCACAGAGCAGCTGTATTTGTACTGAGATTAGATTACACACAGGTGGACTCTTTTTAGTCATTAGCAGTCATCAGGCAACTTCTGAATGCAACTGGTTGCACTCAGAGAAAAGGGGCTGAATACTTTTGCACACCGCACTTTTCAGTTTTTTATTTGTAAAAAATGTTTTGAGTCATGTATAATATTCGTTCCACTTCACAATTGTATACCACTTTTGTGTTGGTCTTTCACATTAAATTCCAGTGAAATATATTTATGTTTGTGGTTGTAATATGACAAAATATGGAAAAATTACAAGGAGTATAAATACTTTTGCAAGGCACTGTATGTATGTGTGTATACACTGCCTGGCCAAAAAAAAAGTCACCACCAAAAGAAAAGGTCACACACTAACATTTCGTTGGACCGCCTTTAGCTTTGATTATGGCATGCATTCGCTGTGGCACTGTTTTGATAATCTTCTGCAATGTCACAAGATTTATTTCCATCCAGTGTTGCATTAATTTTTCACCAAGATCTTGCAGTGATGATGGCAGATTCTGATCACTGCACAAAGCCTTCTTCAACACATCCCAAACATTCTCAGTGGGGTTGAGGTCTGGACTCTGTGGTGGCCAATCCATGTCTGAAAATGATCTCATGCTCCCAGAACCACCCTTTCACAATTCGAACCCGATGAATCCTGGCATTGTCATCTTGGAATATGCCCGTGCCATCAAGGAAGAAAAAATCCATTGATGGAATAACCTGGTCATTCAGTATATTCAGGTAGTCAGCTAACCTCATTCTTTGAGCACATAATGTTGCTGAACCTGCATCAACCCCAGATCATAGCACTGCCCCCACAGGCTTGTACAGTAAACACTAGGCGTGATGGTTGCATCACTTCACCTGCCTCTCTTCTTACCCTGATGCACCCATCACTCTGGAGCAGGGTAAATCTGGACTCATCAGACCTTCTTCCATTGCTCCAGAGTCCAATCTTTATGCTCCCTAGCAAATTGAAGCCTTTATTTTCCCGGTTAGCCTCACTGATTAGTGGTTTTCTTAAGGCTACACAGCTGTTCAGTCCCAATCCCTCGAGTTCCCTTTGGAAATGCTCTTACTTTCACTATTAAACATAGCCCTGAGTGCTACTGTTGTTTTTCTTCGATTTGATTTCACCAAACATCTAAGTGATCGCCAATCACAATCATTCAGGATTTTTTTCCGGCCACATTTCTTCTTCAAAGACAATGGGTCCGCACTATCCTTCCAGTTTTAAATAATGCGTTGGACAGTTCTTCACCCAATTTTAGTAGTTTCTGCAATATCCTCAGATGTTTCCTCTGCCTGATGCATGCCAATGATTTGACCCTTCTCAAACAGACGGACATCTTCTCCACGACCATGTGATGTGTCTTTCGACACGGTTGTTAAAGAAATGAGAAGCATCTCATTGCACCAGTTGGGGTTAAATAACTTGTTGCCAGCTGAAAGATAATCGCCCATGCAGTAATTATCCAATAGGATAATAGCCTAGTTAAATCCTGGTGGTGACTTTTTTTTTTGCCCAGGCTATGCATAAATGTATACCTAGATGTATACCCCCCTGCCCCCCCTTCCTTCCCATCAGAACTGGCAGTCTTTTTATTGAGGACAATAAACAAAAAGAATGAATAAAAGAAATGACAAATATTAACAAGAGTAGTCTATAGAGGAGTTATAGCACTCTTCTTGTAAAAGCAAATATGTTTGGTACAATAATGCATTTGGATTATGATTCCGTTTACAAAAACTGCCAGACATGACAGGCTTAAAAAAAAAAAATAGCAAGAGATGTGACTTTAATGTACATACATATGATAGAAACTGGAGCAGATGAGAGTCCATGCACTTCTACTTGCACTGAATGCCTTTGGCTTGTCCACCAAGTCACAACACGAAAATATAAAAAGGTGTAGAACAAGCCAACATGCAGTCTACTCCAAAGACAACCATTCTAAACCTGAGTTCTACACAAATCTGTTCTCGTCATCTCAGAGGACATGTCTGAAAAAAGTTTAAAAAAAATTCTCAGGTGACTAAAACCCACTAAACTCAGAGCAAGCAGATGACATGAAACACAGACTCCAGCAGCTACAGTGCAGCTCTCCCTCACCTTCACGTGGTGCCTTTGTTCATACTTACAACTGCAGGAGCGGTAACACACGAGGCAGCATTAAAAGTGGCGACAGTTTGAAATTAAGTGCATACAGACATTAGGAAAAACAAATATCTCTGTATAACAAGTCCTCCTATGAATCTAGTAATTATATATGATATTATAATCTGCTGCTGTTTTTGTGAACCCATCCTGACATGCCACAGCTCTTACCTTGAGAAACTCCTTTTTGTCCACATGCTCATTGCCGTCAACATCAAGCATTTTGAAAGCAATATGAAATCCAGTGTGTGGCTCTGCAACAGCAAAGCAGGGCAGTTATGTGGACAAAGAAAATCTGAATCAACAGTCCAGAATGGAACAAACCACTCAGCACAATATCTCTTGGACAGACTCACTGGTCAGGATGGTCAGCAGGAACAGATATTCGGTGTAGGATATCAGACCTGTGAGAGACAAAATACACAAACTGACAATGAGAATTTATCATTAAATTTAGAAATGTGGATTTCTGATGTTTAGGTCTGATGACAGATTCTGATGCATAGTGTAACAGGTCTGGAAACAGGTTGAAGTACTTCTGGCACGGTTAGGTTCAGACCATTAAATAACCCGTTAAATAAAGGAAGACAGAAACCCGTAGTTGATCTTTTCACCTGCAGGGAGAGTCTCCGTCAGCCAACACTCGTGTGTGTGTCTCAGAGAGAGTCTGACCTCCTTCTTCCTGCCGGCTCTTTTATTTTAGCATCACGTGAGTGTGTGTGGGTGTGTGTATGTTTGTGTGACGTCAGGAAACAGGCGTTACCTGCTTTCCTCACCTGGAGGATTTGGGTATGTACGAGTATGTTTTGTGCTTACAATCCGATTGTCATGTGCATGTTTATGATGGACACTTCCAACACATTGTGATATACAGAAAAACAGTTAAATGTTTATCTATTCTTACAGGAACCACCTCTCATTTCTTCATATTTTGCTGGGAAAATGGGAAATAGGTGACTGATTGAAACATGGAAATAAAGTATATGAGGTGAAAACAGAGTTTGTACAGTTCCAACAAGCTTCACATTAAATATTTGTCATGACCACCTTTATTCTTCAAGACAGCCTGAGCTCTCTGAGCCAAGCTTTCTTTATTTCTCTAAGTAGTCTTCAGGAATAGTTCTGTGGGCTTACTGAAATACATCCCAAAGCTCTTTTTTTTACATGTTAGCTGCCTTTTGTTCTCTCTGTCAAGATGATCCCACACAGCTTCCACAGCCATTTCATACTGTCATTGTTATGCTGAAGAATGAAGCCACTGCCAATCAGACTCTTTCCAGATGGTATTGCATGGTGGATCAAAATCTGATGGTACTTTCTGCATTATTGCCATCAATTCTGACAAGATCACTAACACCACAGGCTTAAATGTAGCCCCAAACCATGACAGAGCCTCCATTTGGTTTTACAGGTGGCTATGGACACTCACTGCTGCACCTCTCTCCTGGCCTCCTCTGTACGCATTGATGACAATATGGACCAAAATTTTCAAATTTGGATTCATCCCTCCATCAGACCTGTTGTCACTGATTTTCAGCCCAGTTCTTGTGTAATGTGGCATACCTCAGCCTTTGATTCACAGGCCAGTGTTAAACAAAACAAAAGAACAAACAAACAAAAACATTCCCCTGAAGATGGTCGGGTACAAAGACTGCACTGAAAATGACTGAAAAAAGAGCCAAAGAAAAACTCCCACAGTCCCCTTTAAGAACTTACCATTGTCTCCCAGGCTTCTGAAGAGATCATTACCCGCACGAGCTTTAGAGGCAGCCACCAACATACTTTTTACAGCCTGCCAGAATAAAACAGACCATTAGCCTAAACAAATGATGAGCTCTCCATGTGTAGTTCACATACTGCCAGGAAGTAAATGTACCTGTTTTGTTATAATTCTCTTTTTTAGCTTTCCTACAACAGAGAAACCAGAGAGGACATGTTAATTATTGTGTTAAATTATTAAATAAAAGCATGAGGCCAGCAACACACATGAAGCTATTTCATGCGCACATCAAACTGTTTTGTTTTGCTTTGTGGGAACATGGCGGTTTCTCCTCTCCTCTTTTTTTTTTTTCCTTGTGCTGTCTGTCCCGGGTGTTGCTGCACCACCACACTGATCTGAAATGCTTGGAAGAGGTGTGTCTGGCTTTGACTATGTACAGATAGACTATTCTAGTCTTATTGACCACACAAAGCACCATTAGCCACATTCACCCATTCTCATACACACACTGACAATATTTTTCTAATAAGTCAAACACACTGATAGATGTGTCACGGGCAGTGTAGGTTTCAGTATTTTTGCACTAGAAAAGTTCCGTGTGAGGAATGGAGCAGTTGGGGATCGAACCACAGACTTACTGGCATCTTACTTGCGGTGGTCCACAATAACTCTCCAAAGTAACTGCAGTGTTCTTTGACATACATGATACATGTATTTCACGTATCACACCAGGGACGTGACTAGTTATTGCCAAAAAACATATCACACTGTTGATTAAAAAATCTTGTTGGATATTTAGCAGTTGTGTTTATAGTAAACAGTGCAGTGCAGTGAATTCCAAAGTGTGGGTGGGTCGTGACGGTCCTACAGGTAGGCCACAGTAATAACAGAAATTCAATTTGAAATTGCTCAAGTATGCATAGTTACATCTTTATATAAATGTATTCATTTATATAAAAAGTAAATTAAACTGGTAATAGGTGGTTAGTTTGTGAGATTACTCATTACTCTGACCTAAATTTACTGCTCTTGTATTGAAGTTTGTGTCCCAGTGGCAATATTGGCATTAGCACTTTACATATAACCGGGTAGTATTAGCAATTTATAGCCAACAGCCTGTGTTGTTCATGTTTTGTTAAATCAAATTTTCAAGGAAATACTTTCTCTAAATCACTTTCTCTTGTATTTTCATGAGCGGGAAAAAATGGATGGATGGATATACACTGCTCAAAAAAATAAAGGGAACACTTAAACAACACAATATAACTCCAAGTAAATCAAACTTCTGTGAAATCAAACTGTCCACTTAGGAAGCAACACTGATTGACAATCAATTTCATAACAGTATGTGAAATTGATTGACAATCAATTTCACATACTGTTGTGCAAATGGAATAGACAACAGGTGGAAATTATTGGCAATTAGGAGGAGCACTGCCAGAGCCCTGCAAAATGACCTCCAGCAGGCCACAAATGCACATGTGTCTGCACAAATGGTTAGAAACCGACCCCATGAGGATGGTATGAGGGCCCGACGTCCACAGATGGGGGTTGTGCTCACAGCCCAACACCGTGCAGGACGCTTGGCATTTGCCAGAGAACACAGGATTGGCAAATTTGCCACTGGCGCCCTGTGCTCTTCACAGATGAAAGCAGGTTCACACTGAGCACATGTGACAGACATGACAGAGTCTGGAGACGCTGTGGAGAGCTATCTGCTGCCTGCAACATCCTTCAACATGACTGATTTGGCAGTGGGTCAGTAATGGTGTGGGGTGGCATTTCTTTGGAGGGCCGCAAAAGCCCTCCATGTGCTCGCCAGAGGTAGCATGACTGCCATTAGGTACCGAGATGAGATCCTCAGACCCCTTGTGAGACCATATGCTGGTGCGGTTGGCCCTGGGTTCCTCCTAATGCCGGACAATGCTAGACCTCATGTGGCTGGAGTGTGTCAGCAGTTCCTGCAAGATGAAGGCATTGAAGCTATGGACTGGCCCACCTGTTCCCCAGACCTGAATCAGACTGAGCACATCTGGGACATCATGTCCTGCTCCATCCACCAACGTCACGTTGCACCACAGACTGTCCAGGAGCTGGCAGATACTTTAGTCCAGGTCTGGGAGGAGATCCCTCAGGAGACCATCCATCACCTCATCAGGAGCATGCCCAGGCATTGTAGGGAGGTCATACAGGCATATGGAGGCCACACACAATACTGAGCCTCATTTTGACTTGTTTTAAGGACATTATATCAAAGTTGGATCAGCCTGTAGTGTGTTTTTCCACTTTAATTTTGTGTGTGACTCCAAATCCAAGCCTCCACTGGTTATTTTTGTGTGATTTTGTTGTCAGCACATTCAACTTTGTACAAAACAAAGTATTCAATAAGATTATTTCATCCATTTAGATCTAGGATGTGTTATTTGATTGTTCCCTTTTATTTTTTTGAGCAGTGTACAATATTGTGAGGATTGTGAGTGCTTAAAGTTAAAGTCAGTGATTTCATGTCTGCAGTGTAGCACTATGGCACCCTGGATATTTGGTTAAAACCCCTTTACTACCACAGGGGTCAAGGCCAACAGTGACCCCTGTGTTAGTAGATTACCTTGGATATATGGATGGATATATGGACTGTGAAGATTATAGAAGCCTTTAAGCTATTTGACATGACGTATGTGCGGCTTACGATCAACTTTCTCTAGCATCGCAGAAAACAGGAAGTCTCTGGGGGTCATGTAGGCCTCCTCGTCATAGACGACTGAGGCGAACTGGTTGAAACGGGCTTTTCTGGCAGACATCTGGGGAGCTGTAGCTTCCTGCAACAACACAGGGAGCATGAACACCACTGAGCATGAACACAACAGAGCTTCTCTTGGTTGGGCTACTTTTAGCTTAAATAACCAATAGAGTAGTTTGTTAGAACTGTATTTTATTAAATTATGAGTAGTTTGTTAGAACTGTATTTTATTAAATTATATCTTATAAGACCGATAGATTCACTGCGTAGAAGTACACAGTTCCAGTGAGCGCAGCTAAGGGGCGCTAATTGGCACAATTAGTTTTGACGGCCTCTTTATAAATATGTAATTAATATTATTGTGTCGCTTAGGCTTACAATTAGCAAACATTTTACTTTAAATAAATAAAGACAAACATATGAATCAGCCAGTTTGCGGTGAATTTTGACGACAGAAACTTTACGAAGTGTCCACTTACTTTTTCTTCCTTAGCATGAACGGCGAAGGGTAGAGTCCTGTTGTTTACATGACACTGGTAATAACAGATAGCACCGGTGCCAATTACAGAGCCCAGAACACCGGGGCCGACAGTACGCCACTGCGCGAAGGTTTTCAGACACCGAGGGATCCTCAAGACACCCCTAAAGAGAGCAGCAACTTTTACCCAGCTGGCCATTTTCAACAAGCTAACTCGCTAGCTGGGTAAACTCCACCGCGTCGTAAGCGAAGCCACGCCCCCAGTGCGTCAGTGAGGATCGTACGTGAAGCCGTCAGTCTGGTCCGGACACAGCAAATACGGATTCAACATATTTGGAAGAACACTTTTGAGTATGGCAGGCCGTTTTAACATAAAATCCATTTGTCTGACTATCCGTAATTACATTTCAGATATCTAAAACTGCATTTTGACTAGACAAAACTACATTTTGACTATCCAGAATGGTAATTTAAGATATCCGCAATTGCATTCTGACTAGTAAGAATAATAATTCAAGATATCTTCAACTACATTTTGACGAGTCAAAATTCCTCTCAAGATATTTCAAATTACGTCACCGGATTCGTCATTTGACGGGTCACACATCCGTAATTACAATTTAAAATATCTAAAACGTAATTATGACTTGTCGAAATTACGTTTTAGATATCTGAATTTAACGATTGCGTGAAGGCCCCCTTGTGCTGTACTGAGCTGTCTAAACAATTGCCTGTGTAGAATATCAGGTGGCTGCAATGTCGCTGGCCGTTATGGACAAAATTGTAATAAAATGCAACAATATAGAAAGAGCTCCTCAGTATGGGATATGCGGAGAGCGCGAGAATCGTGTACTTAAAGACTGCTTCAGAAATATGCACAAAATCTCTGATTTTATAGCAGGCCGTTTTAACAAACTGCCTTATAAACATTCCGCCAAAATGCTCCGTAATTCAAGATATCTCAAACATCATTCTGACTAGTCAGAATGTTAATTTAAGATATCTTAAATAGAAAAGCCGTCTAATTCAAGATATCTTTAATTCATTTGGAGATATCTTAAAAGGCATTTTGACTAGTCAAAATTACAGTTCTAGATATCTCTAATTTAGTTTTGCCTAGTCATTATTTGCTTTCAAGATATCTAGAATTTAATTTGCACTAGTCAAAACTATTTATCGCCTGTCTAAAAATACATTTAAGATATCTTGAAATATGGTGTCATTTAAGATATCTTTAATTAGAATTATGACTAGTCAGAATAAAAAACAAGATATCTTGAATTAACTTTATGACTAGTCATAATTTAATTGTAGATATCTGAAATGTGAGTTTCAGATAGTCAGCAATTCATTGAAGATATTTTGAATTGAAACCGCCATACAAATGAATGGTAAATCTGACGTCATTTCGACTAGTCAGAATAGAGATATCTCAAATAGGTATTTTGTCTAATCAAAACATAATTAGAGATATCTCAATTTACTAATACGTCTAGTCATGAATCAATTTCAGATATCTGGAATGTAAGTGTGGTGAATCAGATTTTATGTTACAACGGCCTGCCATATTTTGAGAAAATATACAAGAATTGTAAAAGACACGTCATCAATGATAGGAGGATTCCGTACAGGGCAGAGGTAACACATACAAAAACTATTAACTGGTGCCTAATATGAATTGAAAAACTTAAATAAGCAAGCTTAAAAATCTTGAAATCCTTTATTGAGTTGATTTTTTTAAAAGTATCTGAATATGCATTTTTATTTCAAAACAGTAATTACTGGACACAACATGTTTCCAGCTTCACTGAACAGTCAGTTTTTTTTAAATGGAGGACTTCAGGTTTCCATATCCTACTCATAAACTGCATTTGAATGACTGTTACAGTGCTGGTATATTAGTGTTAAACTGTGAGTAATGCAGGGCTTCTTCAGCAGATGCATTTGAAAACAGCCCCGGACATATTTATACCACACACAGAAACAGTGAAACAACCACTATTTGTAAACAGGTTAGCAACAGCATAGAAAAAGAGGGGAGTTCAGTGCAGAGAAATGATAAAATACTGGTAATAAACTCAGGCTGTGAACAGATACAGATATGACAATCTTAAAACTACAACACACATAGACCTTGCCATTCTGCCTCAGGCATCCACCCTCTGTTCTTCTCTGTGTCATCCCACTGCCTCATATATCACAGCAAGTCCTCCTTCAGTGCATGTGTGTGTCCAAGGACTGAAGACTACAAATTCAGCTCCTCCTGCAACAGACTGAACATCACCCAAGCTTAGGTGCAGACCAGACAGCAAGGAGAGGAGCAAAAGTCAAGGTCCAGATTTATTTAACCACTCCTCATTCTCAGCCAAGAATGTCACTGACATGGCAGGGGACGTGTTCTCCAGTGAAATTACAGTACCTGAAACAATCTCTAAATGTGGGTGAATTTTTTTTTTTTTTGTCAACCTCAAGTTGAATTGTTACTTTCTTGTTTTGGTTTAAAAGATACTTGCAATATGTTAAAGAGACAAGATGCACTGTTTTGGTGCAAAATAGAGTTTGAACAGAGAGCATGTATGTGTTTTAGAACAAGAAGAGGTCCAGAATTTATCTTAGAAACACAGTCATCAAATCCTTATCAGGTTTGCAGAAATTAAACATATGACTGCATTGTGAAGACATATACAAAACAAGTTGAAACCTACACAGGGGAAAAAGACAATTGCAAAATGAAGGGATGAACAGATTTTATGAGACAACACCACATTTCATATTTCCATAGACACATATTGACAGATTTAGCTCAAATCAAGAACAAATTTAAATGTGCATTCTTAAAAATATACATTAAGTTGTGCAGAATTTGTGCAATACTGTATACATGGATGTTTTTATTCAAAAGAACAGACTAATGTTCCTCACTGTGTGTGTGTGTGTGTGGGGGGGGGGGGGCTACACTTGAGTGCAGGAAAAATTGCATGGACTTTTATTTTTACTCACATTAATTATTCACGTCTGTTCACATTTAAAAAAAAGCACCTCATGGATAAGAGAACTTTCATCGGGTCATCAGCCAAGAATACAGCATTTTTTTTTTTTGGTGCACCATTTACTGTACGTACAGGAGGAGATCTGAAGCATTTAGAGAAGGTCTTCATATGGAAACAGTCTGGAGCCCTTCAGCAATCATTCTCTCTCACAGTAAAGTGTCAGCAAGGCTCTGACTAATCATACATTTATTGACGGTTTAAGCTGTGTTTACATAATTTATAAATATTTTACTGTATGTTATATGTAAATTACAACCACCACATTTGTTATACAACTTTGGAAGGCTTCAGCATAGAGAATATGAAGTTGTTACTGCAGCTATCTTGTGATGACAATGCTTGTCTTTTCAAGTCTGAGAACACTGGAACAATTCATCTTGTAAAATCTTGAAATCTGTGTATGTATACGTGTGTATGTATACGTGTGTGTGTGTGTGTGTGACCACATCAATTCCACATCACATTTGCATCAGCAAGTTTGGAGGTTTATTTAATGTCATAGCAGCAAATTTTAATGTAAAGTAACAAAGACGTATACACTTGTAAGACCATCAATCAATGAAGGAAACAGATTTTGCACAATATTTTTCTCTTCAGTCATGTTTATGCTGCCTATTTAATACGTTGACTGTTATAACATAGTGGAAAATATCCCTGTCCCCCCACACTCCCTGTGTATTTCATAAAAGTAATGGGAAGCAAAACTTTCAAATGCACATGGTAAGGCAGGCTAAGTATCTGCCATGAATCAGAACAATCACAACCACATGAAAATACTATAGCATCTAATCCAATGACTGAAAATACATATTGCAATGACAGACGAGTGTCGGGTCAAACAAAACATTATTCATGATTAAAGAACCAACGTTCTGTAGTTCCAGCAGACTGCGTGACATGGCACTTATGTAAAAGCAAACAGCGAGTGACAAATAAAAGAAGAACATTCACATTGTAGCACAACTGATCAGTTTGCATTCTTGTAATGTGTAAGTGGACTTTTGGTGTTTTCAGAAAGGAAGACTCTTAAGAAGTTTTTACAACACTGAAATATGGAAAAATGGAGAAAAAAAAAATCATTCTCACAGCCAAAATTGAGGAAAATCTGAGTTTCTCATTAGCTCCAAAATAAGCACTGGAAAGATGATTTGAACCTACATGTGTAAAAATAATTGACATATATGACAAACGAACAAATAAACAAAACAAACAAATAAACAAACAGGAGGTTCTAAAATAAAATAATCACTGTGATGACAGAACACTGTACTCCAGTCTTCCACCCAGAGCAGCATGAAGTGAACTGCTCGGGCTAGTTGATTTTGTTGTGTGTGTAATCCATAAAGTTAGCACACCCCTCACAGACACACTGACAGCTATTATTACATGGGGGCAATCTTCAATCTGATATGAATAAATATAAGCATATAAAAATACAACAAGCATACCTACAGTATACCTGCTGCTTTTCCCTGGTGAAACATGTTTAATACAACTAGATACTGGTGTACTTGTATATACACTGTGATAATTAACAGTGACTCCTAATTTGCATAATTTTCATTTAAATGTAATAAGCATTAATATATTTGAGTGACGACTGTTTTTTATTTGTGGATTAATACAAATGTTTTGATTTTACCCACTTCAGCTCAGAGTATGGTTTTATTAGAGCACAGGATTTATTGGTATACATACAAAGAGAGGTCTATACAATTCATGACTTACATTTAACTTGCCTTTGATGGATAGGTTCCAATTGGGTTGAACTTCAAATGAAAGACAGAGGGTACAAAGAGGTTTCACCCCTCACAGAACAGCTTCGGGGGGTGGGGGGGGGGGGGGGGGGGGGGGGGGCACCACAAACCACGTGGTGATTAAGCACACCTGAAATCAGTACATTCTGTGAAAAAAACAGCAGTGATACAGTACAGACAGCAGAAGGAGCCATTTGGCTTCTTTTCATGCTTTCTGTCGAGAGAAGACAGCTCTGCTTTTTCAGACTTACCTCTGGACTACAACAGCAAATACCTCCCACCCAGGTTATTGCAGTTCCACTGCTGCCCAATTTATGTCAAGAACATAGAAATAAAGGCAAGTTTAACAGGTGCACTAACAGACTATTTCATGCAATGGTCTGATTTTTGTCATGTATACAAAGGCATTGTCTCAGGCTTAGTGTTACTTTGAGCATTGCCACTTTTAACATGCCTTGGGGGCAAATGGATCATAATTGGAAGGAAAGCTCTTTTCTGCACACGGATTGTTGTGGAGAGATCATAATAAGAATCAGAAGAAGGGAAAAGAAACTGTGGAAATGACACCAGTGAAGTCAGGTGGTAACACAAGCATTCCATTATATTAAGATGAGTCAAAGCTAGCCATGTGATGGGGGTTAAATGTCACTATGATTAGTATACAGATGTGTTGGGTGTTTAAGGTGCACGACTGCCTGGAGTAAGCTTATCTGGATGTGACAGAAATTATAGTTTACAGCTGCTTCTTACATTACGTCTTATTTCCTTTTCCCCCATTTCTCTCACCAACAAAGAGGAAAAATAAAAAAGTATATTGCTTCAAAAACATTTGTCTTTTTTACTATTGTGAAATATTTCATTTGCCACTTCTCAGGTTTGTCTAGATAGACAGAGCATTACATTATCAGTCAAAGATACATAAAGAAAGATGCTGTGAATCCAAGAGATTAAACGATCAACAATAGGAAGTGACAGTGACTAATTCCTGGAACCATTTGTTAGAGTCTGTCTGTCCATCTCAGAGAGCCTCCTATCTACTAGCAGGTGGCCCACCACAAGCACTGATGTTTTTCCTGGGTGAAGGGGAGAGGCTGAGAGATTAGTCTGTCACAGTTACAATACTCAATCGAAGGACCATGGCCTCAGCATGTTCCAGCTGTGTGACTGAGGACCTGCAAACCTAACTGCACATGCTCTCCATCCATCCCTCCCACCCACTGCCTCCTATGCCTTTTGTCAGTGAGTAACAGTAAAACACAAAAGGGCTTCTCATTTGCTTTTTCCAGATGTGCTGGAGCCCCCTGCCCCACCCTCCAGCTTGTCAGCAATTTCAGATGTGTCTAACTTCTCAGAGCCATCGCCTTTCTCTGACCTCTCCTTCTCAGACCTCTCCTCCCCCTCAGCAAGCTCAGACCTCTCTGACCTGGCATCTGCATCCCCCTCTGACTTCTCCTTCCTCTCAGAGCGGTCGGGATCCATAGATGAGGTGCCTGGCTTGTCCCACTTGACCATGGCCTCATGCTCAGCTATACAGGTGGTGATATTTGAAGTCCATGCCTTCAGGTCCTCCTACAGAGCCCAGAATGAGACAGACAGCTTATATAAGGAGTCTACTCATCATATAAGGTTTTTCTTTTGCATCTGATTCATGTTGTGGTTTGGGATTTTGCAAATCTCATCTTTACAAATCCAAATCTGAGACTGCAGCACAGAAGCAAAGCATCCAAATGAAACTGTGCATTTTCCTTACTTGAATAAAGGGACTTCAAGTGTTGGTAAAAAGTGGTCGGTGGATCTGGTGGGAAAAAACAATCTAATCGAATTTGCCTCTGATGGAAGGTTGCACCTCTCCTTTATTACATCAGTGGTTTGTGGCTTTGGGCTGCGCCTCTTTCACCCAAATCAAACCCATCAGTTACAAAGTGGAAAGATTTTGAACTCTAAAGACATAACCAGTGATGGAGGAAGTATTTAGGTCCTATACATAAGTAAATATACCAATATATGAATGTAAAATGGAGTATTTTCATTTCATTTAATTAGAATCTCACTGGATTCTCTTAATCATCTCACACTCTAAGGGGTTGTGGGATGATTAATGTGACAGAAACAAAGAAATAAAAGTCCAAGAAAACTCTGTGTTCTTTTAAAGTGTTTTGGGGAGTTATTCTATTTATTTTATGAAACCAAAAGTACAGGTGAAGTTTTTAGGAGAATGTCTAATCAAAAATTTAACACAGAACTTGACAAAGGGTCTCAACCATTTACTGATGTTTTTAGATGTTATAAGCCAAAACAAACACAGCTGCAAAATAAACACAAATCGTCACCACTCCACCGCCATGCTTAACAGCTGGGCATGAGGCATTTGTGCTGATATGCTGTGGTTTTATAATAACTCTGTTTGTCTGCCCAAAGGATGTTGTTCGAGATGTCTTGTGGTTTGTTCAGAGGCAACTTTGCAAACCTGAGCTGTGCTGTTGTGTTCCTTCTAGAGAGTCCAGCCATACTTGTTTGTTTTTGGGGTTTTTTTGCATTTTTGGCCACATCGGCTTTTATCGACAGTGGAGAGAGACAGGAAATGGGGGCAAGTTGGCGACGGGCCGGGACGCGAACCTGCGCTGCCCGCACCGCAACGCGGTATATGTACAGTATGTGGTCGCTGGCTTCACCACTAAGCCACCCAGGTGCCCTATACTTGTTTTAACATTTAGCACAGATATTGACTAGCTGAGGTTGTATTTGCTTGATTTTAAGACCTGCTAAGGACTAGATTATTTTTTATCACGTTCTGGTATGTAAAACATAACAACTGAAAGAAGGTGCACTTTTTACAATGACTGTAACCAGAAGGTTAAGGGTTGACATACAGGTGCTAGTCATAAAATTAGAATATCATGAAAAAGTTGATTTATTTCAGTAATTCCATTCAAAAGGTGAAACTTGTTTATTATATTCATTAATTACACACAGACTGATATATTTCAAATGTTTATTTCTTTTAATTTTGATGATTATAACTGACAACCAATGAAAACTCTAAATTCAGTATCTCAGAAAATTAGAATATTGTGAAAAGGTTCAAAATTGAAGACACTTGGTGCCACACTCCAATCAGCTAAGGCTTTTAAATGGTCTCTCAGTTTAGTTCTGTAGGCTACACAATCACGGGGAAGACTGCTGACTTGACAGTGGTCCAAAAGATGACCATTGACACCTTGCACAAGGAGGGCAAGACACAAAAGGTCATTGCTAAAGAGGCTGGCTGTTCACAGAGCTGTGTACAAGCAATAGGGATAACCACACCCTGGAGAGGACTGTGAAATAAAACCCATTAAAAAATGTGGGGGAGATTCACAAAGAGTGGACTGCAGCTGGAGTCAGTGCTTCAAGAACCACCACGCACAGACGTATGCAAGACATGGGTTTCAGCTGTCGCATTCCTTGTGTCAAGCCACTCTTGAACAAGAGACAGCGTCAGAAGCATCTCACCTGAGCTAAAGACAAAAAGGATTAGACTGCTGCTGAGTGCTCCAAAGTTATATTCTCTGATGAAAGTAAATTCTGCATTTCCTTTGGAAATCAAGGTCCCAGAGTGCTGATCTTGAGCACCGTACCAGATCAATTTTTTTTAACCTAACTATCCCATGATGTGTGTTTGTTTCCTTTTTCTCGGGACTGATTGTACCGGCAGCACCAGTAGTGGTAGTGGCTGGGGACACCCATCTCTCTATGTTAGTCTTGTCTGTTTTTCTTTGGATGGTTGTTCTGAATGCAATTCGAAATTAATCATTATAAAACGAATTAGTTGTATAATTATTAATTTCGTTGTATGTATAATGACAATAAAGTTCTATTCTATTCTATCTGCACACAGTGCCAAAGCTACCAGTTACCTGGTTTGAGGACCATGGTATCCCTGTTCTTAATTGGCCAGCAAACTCACCTGACCTTAACCCCATAGAAAATCTATCAAGTCAAGTCAAGTCAAGTCAAGTTTATTTATAAAGCACATTTAAAACAACGACGTTGACCAAAGTGCTGTACAAGATCTGTAACCCCAAGGACTATACTAAATAAAAATAAAAATATATAAATAAATAATAAATAATAAAATAAAATAAATAAATAAAAACATTAAGAACAATAAATAACATAAGAAAATTAAAAATTAAAACGTTTAAAACAAGTACCATAAAAATACCATAAAACAATCATCTAAAAGGAGGTAGCACTGCAGCCAAATGCCAAGGAAAAGAAATGTGTATTTAATAGAGATTTAAATGTGTGTATCGTCTGAGCTGTGCGGATATGGAGAGGTAGATCGTTCCATAGCTTTGGTGCTGCTGCTGCAAAAGCTCGATCACCTCTCTGTTTTAGTCTAGTTTTAGGCCTCTGTAAGAGCAGCTGGTTCGATGACCTCAGAGCTCTTACAGGGGTGTGACAGTGAAGCAGCTCAGACAGATACAAAGGTGCCAGTCCGTTTAAGGCTTTAAAAGTAAGCAATAAAATCTTAAAATCAATTCTAAAACGGACAGGGAGCCAGTGAAGGGATGACAGGACTGGGGTAATGTGTTCATGCTTTTTTAAACCGGTTAAAAGACGAGCTGCCGCATTCTGGACTACCTGCAGGCGGCGCACAGATGATTGATCTATGCCAAAGTACAGAGAATTACAGTAGTCCAGGCGGGAAGTAATAAAAGCATGAATAACTTTTTCCAGGTCCTGCTGCGGGAGATAAGGTTTTACCTTGGCAATAACTCTGAGTTGGTAAAAACTGATTTTGGTAACAGCACTTACTTGCTTCTCCATTTTAAAACTACTATCTAAAATGACACCCAGATTTTTCACAGCATCACGACAGTGAGGAGCCAAATGACTCGGAGTGCCAGAGGAGTAGCTTGAGGGGTCAAATTTACCAAAGCATATGACCTCGGTTTTGCTTTCATTAAGATTTAGGCAATTGTTTCTCATCCAGGACTTGATGTCACTTAGACAGTTCAGCAGGGGTTCCCATGGATCTCTGCTGTTCAGTTTGATGGGCATATACACCTGGATGTCGTCAGCAAAACAGTGGAAACAAATATTATGTTTCCTAAAAATCGACCCTAGAGGCAACATATACAATGAGAAAAGAATTGGGCCCAGAATGGACCCCTGAGGCACTCCACAAGAAAGCTTTGCTGTGGTAGAAAAACAGTTTCCTAGATGGACAGAGAAACTTCTATCAGTAAGATAAGATCTGAACCAAGTCAGAACTGTGCCTTTAATGCCAATTTCATGTTCTAGGCGGGATAGAAGGATCTCGTGGTCCACAGTGTCAAAGGCAGCTGACAGATCTAGAAGTACTAAAACTGCAGGACTACCAGAGTCCACAGTTAAAAGCAGATCGTTAAAAACTCTTAAAAGAGCTGTCTCTGTGCTGTGACGCATTCTAAAACCTGACTGAAACTTTTCCCACATTCCATGTTCACTTAAAAATGCTTGAAGTTGCTTAAAAACAACTTTTTCAAGAACCTTGGATAAAAATGGTAATTTAGAAATTGGTCTGTAATTTGAAAGAACATCAGGGTCAAGGTTCTTCTTCTTGATTAGAGGCTGTACAACTGCATGTTTAAAGGCAGCTGGAACACAACCAGATGCAAGCGCACTGTTAATCAGAGCGAGGATAGTTGGTCCCACTGAATCAAAAGCCTCTTTAAAAAGGCGAGACGGAACACAGTCTGTGGGAGAGTTTACAGGTCTCATATTCTGAATCACCTCCTTTAGTGTGGAGAGTGTGACAGGCTCAAACTGCTCAAAGACAGCTCTGCTGGGAGGAGGTGCAGATGAGTCTGTTTCAGGCTGAGGTGATGAAGGCCTGAGGGCAGAAATTTTTTCCACAAAAAATTTCTTAAAGTTTTCGCACAGTGCAGGACAGACCTTGGCTTGGTTTACATTACAGCGAGGATCAGCGAGTGAATTAAAAACACTAAAAAGAAAATGAGGCCTGTGACTGTTACTTGAAACAATGTTAGAGAAATAAGCAGACTTTGCATATTTTACTGCTTTCTGGTATTTCAATAAACAGTTACGCAGGGTCTCTAAGGAGACATGGAGCTTATCCTTTTTCCACCTTCTCTCAGCGCGTCTGCACTCACGTCTGAGAGCGCGGGTTGTCTCATCCAGCCAGGGCTGGGAGGAAGGTTTGGTGCGTTTGGTTGTAAAAGGGGCAATACAGTCCAGTACAGCAGTACAAGTAGATATAAAAGAGTTAGTGAAGTCCTCGGTATTCAGGCTCAAGCAAAAATCCAAATTGCTTAAGTCAGAGTTTTTAAAAGCAGCTGCAAAATCAGCAGCGCATGAAGAGTTAACCAAGCGCACACGACGTGTAGAGGATACTCTATTTATCCCAGAGCTGGGGAGCGCTGCTGTAAATAAAACAGGAAAATGGTCCGATATACCACAGTCACGTATCCCTGTGATGCAGACTCTAAGTCCATAGGACAACACCAGATCCAGTGTGTGACCTTTTTCATGAGTGGGACCACACACGAGTTGTGTTAAGTTAAAAGAGTCAATAAGCGAGGCAAATTCTTTAACCAGTGGACCACTCTCACAACACACATGAATATTAAAGTCGCCAACAATTAAAATACGGTCATATTTTAGTATGAGACCCGTCAGCAAGTCAGCAAAGTCCCCGATGAAGTCCTTCGTGCACTTCGGTGGTCGGTAAATCACCGCGCAGAGCACCGAGGGGGAAGAGTTTATCTCCAACAGCTGCAGTTCAAAGCTGGCGTACAGGTCTGCCGAGACCTGACGACAGCGAAAACTGCATTTAAATATTGAAGCAAGTCCTCCACCTTTTCCAGAGATCCGCGGGGAGCTGAAGAAAGAACAGCCGGGAGGTAAAAGTTCGGAAAAAGGTGCAGACTCACCAGCATGAAGCCACGTCTCAGTCACAAACATAAAATCCAACTGCTGTGCGATGAAAAAGTCATTGAGAAGGAAAGTTTTGTTGGCTAACGATCTAGCATTTAGTAGGGCCATTCGGATGTCCAGATCCTTGTTAGCTGAGGCCGGGGCCCGCTTCAACAGGCGAAGGTTAGCATGGTTTACGCCGCCTCCACGATCCCGCATCCTGCGCCAGGACGAGGGACGCCGAGTCTCCAGGATGACAGGTGGGACAATCGGCCTGATCCAGCGACGCCCGAAATGCACAGGCAGCCCAACAGCCTTGAGGCAGCAAAGACCACCATCCAGGGGGTAATGAACAGACAAACCTAGGAGTCTCAGGTAAGTTTTGACCCGCACCGCGATACCTCCACGCTTTCTGCGTCTCCTCTGGCGTTTGTTGGGGACCGGAGCACTGGGCAGCCGGCGCAAATTCTCAGGTACATCCGATAGGTGTGGAGGAAAAATCGTTGAGTTTTTCTTTACAGTATATGCTGGTACCAAAACAAACTGGAGGTTTAGAAGTGTCTGCCGATCGTAGGTGATCAAAGCGGAGACATCTGGGCAGATGACTACCAGGAACAGAGCGACAGCAAACAATACACAGAACAGCTGACGGCAGCCCGTACACAGTGGCGCCATCTTGGTTCATGGCTGTAATGGGGGGTATTGTGAAGAGGAAGATGCGATATGCCAACAGTTCAGAAAAGCTGAAGACCACTATCAGAGCCACCTGGGCTCTCATAACACCTGAGCAGTGCCACAGACTGATCGACTCCATACGACGCCGTATTGCTGCATTAATCCAGGCAAAAGGAGCCCCAACTAAGCACTGAGTACTGTACATGCTCATACTTTTCATGTTCATACTTTTCAGCTGGCCAACATTTCTAAAAATCCTTTTTTCTATTGGTCTTCAGTAATATTTTAATTTTCTGAGATACTGAATTTAGGGTTTTCATTAGTTGTCAGTTATCCATCCATCCATTCGCTTCCGCTCATCCTATTCAGGGTCGCGGGGGGGGGGGGGGGGGGGGCTGGAGCCTATCCCACCTGTCATAGGGTGAGAGGCAGGGTACAGTACACCCTGAACAGGTCGCCAGCCTGTCGCAGGACCAACACAGAGAGACAAACAACCTTTCACACTCACATTCATGCTTTCATTCACACCTATGGGCAATTTAGTGTAGCCAATTAACCTAACCCCAGTAAGTGCATGTCTTTGGAATGTGAGAGGAAACCGGAGTACCCGGAGGAAACCCAGTTGTCAGTTATAATCATCAAAATTAAAAGAAATAAACATTTGAAATATATTAGTCTGTGTGTAATGAATGCGAATATGGAAGGATTGAGTCTCTTAATGAGCCTGCCATTCTCAGCCACTCAGTGGTGGGAGTAACTGTATATAAACAGCGCCTCTACCTGTCTCCTCCTTACTCTCAGCTGATTGTCATTTCCGGGCTTCCAGTCCCAGTCCCAGTTCCAGTTCCCAGCAGAATAGCAGAGCTGTATGCTCCTGGCACCCGTATAGGCTGCGTTAAGCAGATGTGCTGCTGTGGTGAGTGTTTCCTCTCTTTCTGCATAACAAATGTGTTTCTGAGGCTAACGCTATTATGATCACAGGTGAACGTTAGCTAGCTGTTCCTTTCAGTGGATGCGTGAGCCTGTTTGGAAATAGGTCCTCCGGCTGCCTTACCTAGGGCGACAACATTCTCAGCTCCCAGCTGACTGGAGCCACTGCTGTCCTGTCCGGTCCGGTCCTGTCCTGTCCGGTCCTATGCTGTGCTGTCCTGTCCTGTCCTGTCCACTTTTAAAAGGCAGGGACGTGTGTTCTTTTTCCTTAGTAGTTTTTGCTGTGTAATGGTAAATGGTAAATGGACTAGTTCTTATATAGCGCTTTTCTACTCAGTCAGAGCACTCAAAGCGCTATTACAACATGTTTACATTCACCCATGCACTCCCATTCATACAAGCACTTCCATGTTTGCTAAGCTAAGTGCTTTTTTAATTAACTATCATTCACACACATTCATACTCCGACGGGACGGTCGGAGAGCAACTTGGGGTTAAGTATCTTGCCCAAGGATACATTGGCATGTAGCCTGGAGTAGCCAGGAATCGAACCGCTGACCTTCTGATCAGTAGGTGACCTGCTCTACCTACTGAGCTACAGCCACCCCTAATTATACTATTAATGTGTTTTTGTTTTTTTTAGATATTGGCGAACTGAGACAGGACAGCAGTGGTTCCTTCTCCTCCCTGTGAGCTTCATGTAAATTTGGCAAGGCGCCTTCTCCAGGTTTGACTTTTGTGGTGCTCTGATCGGGTATCAACCATTCGCTGTGTCCTTTCTGCAGTTATGGAGGCAGAAATACAGGAACTTAGGGAGTTAACTGTACAGCTTAAAGCTGACAATGAACGGTTGAGACAGGAACAAGCTGGCCCTAGTGTTTTGCCTTCTATCTCTTCCGCACCAGGTACTGCCCCTTCCACTCTTAGTGCCCCTGTAGCAGAAAGTCTTTGTGCCTAGAAATAGAAAGTGTACCATCTTTAGGGGACAAACAGGCATAGGGTTGAGTGAGTGGTTAGAGGAGGTGCAGGGATGTATGAGGGCCCGTTGTTTAGCTCAAGCTGATCAACCGTTCTTCCTTGTTGACCATTTAGAGGGTGAAGCCAGAGATGAGATTAAATATCATTCTAGCGCAGAGAGAGGACCCAGACCACATAATTGCTATTTTGCAGGACTTGTACGGGTGTTCAGATTCCTATGTTGCATTGCAGGAGGTTTTCTTTTCCAGGCAGCAGCAAGAGGGAGAAACTCTTCAGGAGTTCTCCCTGGCTCTGCTGGGCCTCATGGAGAAGGTGAAGCAGCGTGTGCCTGCTGGCATGCAGAATTTTGGGGTTCTCCTGAGAGACCAGTTTGTGGAGCATGTGTCAGATAGCTGTCTGCACCATGAGTTAAAGCAATTGGTGCATAGGCAGCCTAATTACACCCTGCTTGATGTTAGGGCTGAGAACATCCGATGGGAGTGGGAAGGATTATCTGGTGGCACGAGTCATTCAGTTCCCTGGGTGTTCGTTGTCCTGTATGGTGTTCAGGGCAGCTCTTCAAATGCTGTTCCTTCCCCATTGTCAGACATGCATGAGATGAGAGAGATGTTAAAGTGGCAGCAGGAGCAGCTTAATCAGCTAAAGTTTGGCTCGGCTGCAGAGCTCTCATCAGCATCGTTGTTCTTCACATACTGGCCCTGTAATATGTCGGCGCTATAATCAGCCTGGTCATTTTGAACGAGAGTGTGATGGCATTCGCGTGTCTATTCATGCACAACTTTCATTCAATCCTGGTCAACGATCCCATTCAGCTGCAGTGTCGGAAAACTAGCACCCACCAAACTGCAGAGCCACGGTTTGGGTGGGGCAGCTACTGGCTCACAGGCTGTCTTAGAGGCTTCTAAGCTGATTTCATCTTGTCCCCAGTTAGATGTGGACATGGGTGGAGTGAAGGTCCCTTGCTTAATAGATACCGGCTCTATGGTGTCGACAGTGTCTGAGAGCTTTTTCCGCCAGCATTTTGAACCTTGGGGTCAGGAGCGCCTCCAAGAGTGCCACTGATTGCAATTTAGCTGCTGAAAATAGAAGTCACTGTGACGTCATCGCCTAATTTGCATAATTGACCTTTAACTGCCATGATTATTATGTCAGTATTGTGTTATATTTATTATTTGTTTACATACATTTTTTTGTATGTTATTTTCTTTGAATATTGTCGTGTCATGTGAAAGCTACGAAGGAACTCTTTTGTATGTTTACATGCACGTTTGTTCCTCTGGGGACACACTTGAGTTTGCGCTTCCTCTGCTAGAACAGAAGAAAGCAGGTGAAGCACGGGGAAAGATCTGAAGTCCACTGAAAGTTTAAGTATAGATCTAAGAAGGTATAAAAGTGCATTGTTTTTTGTTCTGAAGAGTTTTTGTTATACAAGGAAACTCATTTCCTCTTGGTTATGTGCAGCCAACGAGGTATGACCGCTATATGTTTATTTGAATGTTGCATGTTCGTTGTTTTTAATCAATGCCCGCTTGATGATGCAATGTATCCTTATTTTGTGTAATATCATACCTTGCACAGTTCGACGGTGGACTTACAGCGACGATGGGTGTTGAGGTGCGGGAGAGAATAAATCCATCAGTAACTAAAGAATCGTGGTGTCGTGTATTTCCTGGAGGGAATGAAAGTCGAACTCGGAACCTGCGTGAAGTTTCCGTAACCTGCTCGCGCCCAAAAGCCCGCCCACTCAGGAAGCGCAGATAAGACACTGTTTAACATTAAAGACACACAAGCCTAAAAGACACACAATAAGCCAGACACTGAAGTTTGTGTTCTGAAGAGTGACACAAAGACTGAAAAATTACAAGGGACTCTGTGTAGCCTCATAACAACATTGTCTGAAATGATATGAGATTGTATAACGGTATTTGATTTAATGCTTTTTGAGTTATGTTTTTCATTGATTGTCTTTGTAAAAAGGGGAATTATCTGCTTTAAAGGTAAAGTAAATGCTCTATGTTTAGTCAGCTGACATGAACGGACAATTTATATTCTCAGGTATTTTCCTGAGTTATTTTATGGAAGTGCTGCAATGAGAATCCTCTATAACTGACTGTCAGACATGTTCAAGCCTTTATAATCTTAGCATACCTTAAGGAGCTGAGTAAAAATGGGCATCAGATATGATTTAGCCTATTTATGCAAGTTTTGAGCAAATGTTAATAATTACACTGTTCATTAGAGAAAGCTTGGTGCAGACAATTTCCAAGTAGTTTAAAAATGTCGCAAACAAGTAAAGATAGTCAGTCTAAGGCAGTTGCCAATGAACAAGCAGTGGAAGCATAGCAAGTTGATGAGTCTGCACAAGGAGCAACACAGTCTGAGCCATCTCTCAGAAGGGAAAGAGCCTGCAAACTAACAGAAAAGGGAAAAGACTTGCACAGAGAAAAAATGCATGGCCTTCTGCTTCGCTTTGACAGTCTTTATGGATGCTGGAAAGCTCTGACAAAGCTGGCTAAAAAAATCTTGTGGTATCGTAGATGTTTAATTGTTCTTACATATTTACATTCTGCAAGAGTATTTGTTATTTTGATGTTGTCAGCAATATGTGTTAATGCTGCAGTAACATTGAGCCCAGTAGGGGGCAGACTGAGACTGTTCTAAGCATTGAGTTGTAACTGTTTTTAGGGTAGAATAAGCGTGCCTGCAAAAAAGATGTCTGCTGCTCTTACAGTGTTATGTGTACAAGTAGTTAATGAACCAGCAGTTGGTCTGCTGGTTCATTAAAAGTGCGATCAAGCTGAATATGGATGATTATTTCCTGAAGATGTTACATCTTTTTGGCGACGAGGATTACGCAGAAAAGAAGTAAAACAAAAACGAGTGTGACAGGTTTGGCTAAAAGACAGAGGTAGAGAGAGAGCAGGGATACGAAGAGGAAACATGGCTACAATCTGTACGTTAGCACCGTACGATCCCAAAAGCCAAACATGGGATAAGTATAGTGAAATACTGGAGCAGTTTTTCGCAGCAAATGGGATTACTAATGCAGACAGGCAAAAGGCAATATTAATAAGTGTTACTGGAGAATCGACCTACAGCCTGATGCGTAACCTTCTCAGTCCAGCCAAGCCAAAGGACAAAACTTTCCAAGAGCTTGTAACTCTGATGAAAAACCACTTTGAGCCAAAGCCCAGTGAAATTGTGCAAAGGTACAAATTTGATTCCTGCAACCGCAAGCTGTGTCGCTTAGCACAGGATTGTAACTTTGGCAACACGTTGCAACAGAGGCTGAGAGACCAGATCGTCTGCGGAATTAATGATGATAGAATTCAGAGGCGTCTCCTGTCAGAAACAGACCTCACATTTGACAAGGCTCTGTCAATCACTGTGTCACTGGAGACTGCAAATAAAAATGCCCAGGACCTATGGACCTCAGGTGCAACAGCAAAATGTTTCAGCGTCACCCGAGGGTCGCAGGAGGCTCGTACCTTTACAGGAGAAAGCAGAGAGTGTTATCGATGCAAAGGAACCAATCACACAGCAGCCCACTGTAAGTACAAACAAGAAAAATGTCATTTTTGTGGCAAAATAGGCCACATAGCAAGAGCATGTAGGAACAAAGCTAAACAGAACCAGAAGAAGTATGGACTAAAAACTGAAAAGACAGACAAAAAGCAGAGTTCACACTACCATTCTCACAAAGTTCATGAGACAGGTGATGGCAGTAAAAGTGAGAACTCAGAAGAGGACTCATTCACACTTAACTGTATCAAGTGTATCCAAGAGCATCAGAGTAAACTGTACAGATTAGGGCACCGGAGTGCAGTGCACCTGAGAAAAGTAGACCCCTACACTGTGGATATGGAACTTAATGATAAAGTTTTAACCTTTGAAATTGATACTGGATGCTGCCTAACAGTTATGAATGAAGAGACTTGGAAACGCTGCGAACTCCCCAGCCTGAGGCCTGCCAAAATCAAGCTGGAATCGTACACAGGGGATCCTGTGAAGGTGATTGGTGTAACAGCTGTCAGAGTCAGGTACAAGCAGCAGAGGAAAACACTGCCCCTCGTGGTGGTCGAAGGGGACGGCCCCAGCTTGCTAGGACGAGGCTGGCTAGAGGAAATACACCTGGACTGGAGAGAAATCAAAAACAAACACAAAGTTAAGAAAGTGCACCAGGTAAAGACAACAGAAAATAATACACTACAGCAAGTGTTAAACAAACATGAGGATGTGTTCAAAGAGGAGTTGGGCACCCTGAAAGGCACGAAAGCGACCATTCATGTAAAACGGGATGCTACCCCATGATTTTTCCATCCACGATCAGTTCCGTTTGCCATGCGAGCAAAACTAGATGAGGAAATAGACCGACTGCTAAAAGAAAACATAATCTCACCCGTGAAATATGCTGAATGGGCGGCACCTGTTGTGCCGATTCTGAAGCCTATAGGGACAGTAAGGTTGTTTGGAGACTACAAGCTTACTGTAAACACAGTAGCTTCTCTGGAACAGTATCCAATACCCAGAGTGGAGGACCTGTTTGCAGCACTTTCTGGAGGAAAGCAGTTCTCAAAATTGGATATGAGCCACACTTACCAGCAAATACTTCTGGATGACGAGTCCAAAAAGTATGTGACAGTGAACACACACCGGGGGCTGTTCACAAATAACAGACTGCCTTTTGGAGTGGCGTCTGCTCCAGCCATTTTCCAGAGGACCATGGAAGGCCTTTTGAAAGGGATACCCCTAGTGGCTGTGCATTTAGATGACATTTTGGTGAGCGGGGTGAATGAGGCAGATCATCTAAAGAACCTGGATGAGGTGTTGGTCAGGTTGGAAGAGGCAGGCTTACGATTGAAAAGAAGTAAGTGTGTCTTCATGCAAAATGAAGTGGAGTACTTGAGGCACAGAGTGGACACACAGGGGCTCCACCCTGTAGAAAAGAAAGTTAAAGCCATCATGGATGCCCCTACTCCTACAAGTGCCACAGAACTCAAAGCATACTTAGGTTTGCTAAACTATTACAACAAGTTCCTTCCCAATCTGGCAACACTGCTGGACCCCCTGCATGAACTCTTAAGGAAGGACATGTGTTGGACATGGCAAAAGAAGCAAGAAGAAGCTTTTCAGAAATCAAAGGCTCTGTTGAACTCTGCAGATGTGTTAGTTCATTACTCAGCAGACCGAGAGTTAATTCTCTCTTGTGATGCATCTCCATATGGTGTGGGTGCCGTTTTGTCACATAAGACCCCTGGGGTTCATGTCACGCACACTCTCTTCAGCTGAGAAGAGATATTCTCAGCTTGACAAAGAAGGTTTGGCTGTAATGTTTGGCATCCAGAAATTCCACAAATATTTGTATGGTCGAGTCTTCACTATTTATACAGACCATAAGCCCCTGATTTCTCTTTTCAACATGAAGAAGCCTATACCTCAGATGGGCCCACCAAGAGTACAAAGATGGGCTGTGACATTGAGTGCCTATGAGTACCACATTGTGTACAAGCCTGGAAAACACAATGCAAATGCAGATGCGCTTAGCAGGTTACCTGTACCGGACACGGCCCCTGAAAAAGAGATGACAGAACAAGTCTTAATGATGGATGTCCTAGATGACACACTTGTGGACACCACACAATCAAACGCTGGACAGCTAAGGATATCATCTTGTCCCAGTTTCATGAGTACACCTTAAAGGGCTGACTGAGTACAGACTGATACTCGCTTCAAACCATATCAGCAAAGGAAAATGGAACTGAGTGTGAGGGATGGATGTGTGCTCTGGGGAGCTAGAGTAATTATCCCCACCAAAGGCAGAGACAAAATACTGAAACTTCTGCACCAGAATCACACAGGCATGTCAAAGATGAAGGGCCTGGCAAGGTCATATGTATGGTGACCGGGGATGGATGAGAGTATTGAAAGAGAGGTACAGTCATGAGACGAGTGTCAAAAACACCACAAATAACCACCCACTGCACCATTACACCCCTGGGAATGGCCAGAATCACCATGGTCAAGGATTCATGTGCATTATGCAGGGCCATTCTTAGGTGAAATGTTTCTCCTCATTGTGGATGCTCATTCTAAATGGATGGACATTTAGCCAGTGAAATCGCCTACATCACAGGTTACCATTGAGAAACTGAGAGAGTTTCAGTGTGTTTGGTCTGCCAAAAATGTTGTTATCAGACAATGGAACGTGTTTCACAAGTGCCGAATTTGAGACATTCATGAAGCGAAATGGAATTGATCATGTGAGATCAGCACCTTTTCATCCATCTTCCAATGGCCTGGCAGAGAGGGCAGTCCAGACCTTCAAGGAGGGGATGAAGAAAGTAAAAGGTGACACTTTGCAAACAAGACTGTCAAGGTTTCCATTCAGTTATCGCATTACGCCACATGTAACAACAGGCTTGTCACCAGTGGAGTTCATGATGTCTCGGAGACTCAGATCAGCTTTTGACCTGCTCATGCCTGATGTAAAAACCAAAGTGCAGCAAAAACAACTGAAACAGAAAGAGAGTCATGACACAACGAAGAAACTGAGAAGTTTTGCACCAGGAGACAAGGTGTTCATCAGAAACTACTCCTACGGTCCAAAGTAGATCCCAGCTGTTATCTTGAGCTCATCAGGTCCTGTGTAGTACACTGTCACCATTGGAAATGGTCAAACCCTGAAACAACATGTGGATCAGGTGAGATCCAGATTAAAAGACACTGTCCCAAGTGAACTGGACACAGAGGGGGAGCCGGGACCTGACACAGACTCGGGCTCCCACGACTGCTTACCCACCATAGTGGACACAACTTCACAACCCTTGTCATGTGAGCCTCAGGAGCTGCCACCTGCTCCAAACATCCAGGCTCAGCCTGATGCACCAGCTGCACCTGAGGTGCGACGTTCTCAGAGAGAAAGACGTTCACCTGTGCATCTCAAAGACTTTGTTAGATAGAGACTTTTTTCTTGGAGAAGTTATGTGCTCTAAGTTCACATTTGTTTCTTTGTAAAAGAAAAAAATATATATATATAATATTGTTCTATATTGGTGTATATTATACTGCCACTGTTTTACGTTTCAGACATGTACAAGTTGTCAACTTGAAGGGGAGGAGATGTGGTATCGTAGATGTTTAATTGTTCTTACATATTTACATTCTGCAAGAGTATTTGTTATTTTGATGTTGTCAGCAATGTGTGTTAATGCTGCAGTAACATTGAGCCCAGTAGGGGGCAGACTGAGACTGTTCTAAGCATTGAGTTGTAACTGTTTTTAGGGTAGAATAAGCGTGCCTGCAAAAACAATGTCTGCCGCTCTTACAGCGTTATGTGTACAAGTACGTTGGTCTGCTGGTTCATTAAAAGTGCGATCAAGCTGAATATGGATGATTATTTCCTGAAGATGTTACAAATCTGTAGTTAAACAGGATCCCAGTAACATCCTACAAGAACATATCAGCACTATCCAAGAAGAACTATCCAAATTGAATGCAGCATACGATGAATACAGAAGGACTGACAGCCCACCTCATGAAATGCGCCGCAAACTGGACAACTGTGCATCAGTTACCAGGATGCTCAATCTCAAATTCAAGGAATAAAAGAGAAGTTGATCTGGCCTCATGCTGACTCTGTATTTGAATCTTCAGTTTCCAGTGTTTCACCTCCAGAATCTAATTGTTCGAATGCTAAATCTATTCACTCTAATGTATCTTCAGTTAAAAGACAAGAAGCAGCTGCTGAGTATGCAGCTACACAAGCAGTATTGAAGATTATGGCAGAGCAAGAGTGCTACCAAGAGAAACTGCAAAGACTTGAGGCTGAAGATAAGCTAATAGTTGCAGACCAAGAAGCAGCTGCATTGACTCGCCATCTGCAGAGAGAAAAGGAGGAGGCTGAACGCAAGATGGAAGGCAAGAAACAAGAAGCTGCTCTACTGAGAAAACAGCAAGAAGAGAATGCTGTCAGAAAAAGATCAGTAGAAGATGTAAAAAGAGAGCTTCAACGTTTGGAGGAACTAAAAAGGCTAAATGCAGCCAAGGCAAGGCTTCAAGTCTATGAGGGAAATGAATCATATTCAGAACAGGAGTTTAAACCTCAGAGCCTTGAGTTACCTCTAGCTGTGCAAGCAGTTAGTGAGGTGAACTCCTTATATCGGCCTCCAAAACCACTAGGAGATGTGACCTCTAGAGGAGTGCTTCAAGATGATAAGGGGGAGTTTGCAAGGGTGTTGGCTGAGGCTGTATCAGCAAATAGGCTACCCATTCCAGAACCTACAATTTTTAGTGGGGATCCACTCAAGTTTAATCACTGGAAATTGTCCTTTCAGACACTAATTGAAAGGAAAAATATTCCAACTGCAGAGAAAATCTTCCTTCAGAAATATGTTGGAGGAGCAGCCAAAGAAGCTTTAGAAGGTCATTTTCTGACTGATTCAGAAGACTCATATTATGCAGCATGGGAGCTACTCAATTAACGACATGGTGACCCCTTTGTAATTGCCAAGGCTTTCAAGGACAAATTACATGCCTGGCCAAAGTTAGCTTCAAAGGAAAGTGCTGACTTAAGGAAATTTGTGGACTTTTTATGCAGTTGTGAATCTGCCATGGCTCACAATGAGAGTCTAAAAATTCTCACTGATGGTGTTGAGAACCAAAAGCTGACTGCCAAACTACCTGACTGGTTGTGTACCAGATGGAACCAAAGGGCCACACAGTATCAACTGGAGCATCAAAGATTTCCTAGCTTCAGTTACTTTGTGACATTCCTAACAATGGAAGCTAGCATTGCATGCAATCCTATAACATCTTATCATGCAGTAAGACAAGGTGAATCTGATAAAACCAAGATGAAGAGTCAAAACACTGCAACCTCAAAGAACCAAACTGCAGGTGCTAAGACCTTCACAACTAACACCAGCGAAAGGAACTTAGACACCTGTGTGTTTTGTAAGAAGATGGGGCATAGCTTGCAGAAATGTCACAAATTTCTTGAAAAGCTGATCACTGACCGAGTCAAGTTTGTTCAGAGTGAGAGACTGTGTTTCGGCTGTTTGAGTCCTGGCCACCAATCTAAAAACTGCAGTAACAGGATGGTCTGTGATACTTGTTCTAGACATCACCCCACCTGTTTACATGAAACTTGCTCAAAACATGAACAAGAACCAAAGAAAGGACAATCAAGAGAAATAAGTAACAGGAAAGAAAGCCACAGTCCACACAACTACAAGACATTGCCAAGGAAACCACATCCAACCGAGTTGTGCAAGATGGTAATAGCACCCAGACTTCAGCAATTGTACCTGTCTATGTGTCGGTGTCAAATGATTCAAACAAAGAAGTCCTAGTCTACGCGCTGCTGGATTCACAAAGCGATTCTTCATTCATCCTTGAGGAAGTGGCTGACGTTTTAGGTTCACATACAGACCATGTCAAATTGAAACTCTCTACAAAGTCATCCAAGGGGACAGTTGTATCCTGCAAAAGACTCAAAGACCTACAAGTAAGAGGGCTGTTCTCCTCTAAGAAGATCACAGTACCAACGGTTTACACTAATGAATTCATTCCTGCTAATCGAACGCACATCCCAACTCAAGAGACTGCCAAGACCTGGCCTCATTTGGAACATCTTGCAGAAGACATTGCTCCACAAATGGATTGTGAGATTGGCCTGCGGATTGGTTACAATTGCCCACAGGCTCTAATGCCTAGAGAAGTTGTATGTGGGGAGGGAAACCAACCCTTTGCACAGAAAACTGATCTAGGGTGGAGCATAGTGAGTACACCACTTCTCAGATGCCAGTGTCACCGGCTATGGGGAGTGTACTTACCTCAGAGCAGTTAGCTCAAACAGAGCCGTTCACTGCTCACTTGTGATGGGAAAGGCACGTGTTGCCTCTACCAAGGTAACCACCGTGTCACGGCTTGAACTATCAGTGGCAGTGGCAGCAGCAAGGACTAGTGTCATGCTAAAAAATGAACTTGAAATGGAGAACCTTCAAGAATACTTTTGGACAGACTCAAAGGTCGTCCGGTTTCATGTGATCGTAGCAAACAGGATCCAAAGAATCAAGTCCATTACAGATGCCAAGAAATGGCACTTTGTGCATTCTGAAGACAATCCTGCAGATCACGCTTCGAGAGGCCTGACAGTAGATCAGCTAATCGCCTCCAATTGGTTCACCGGTCCAGAATTTTTAGGGAAATGTGAACTACCCACAGGAGATGTAAAGGTGGAAGAGGTCATGGATAATGACCCAGAACTTCAAAAGACCCACGTGCTCAACACTAAGGTAAAGGAAGGCAGGACCTTCCTAGAGCGTCTGATGAAGTTTTCTGACTGGAACAGACTAGTTAAGGCTATTGCTTGCCTTAAATGACACGCTAAGCACATCAAGAGTTTCAAGCCAAAATCCGGTGTGACCACTAGCATCACAGGAGGCAGAGCTTTTCAATTCAATTCAATTCCATTCAATTCAATTTTATTTATATAGCGCCAAATCACAACAGTTGCCTCAAAGCGCTTTGTATTGTGGGTAAAGACCCTACAATAATACAGAGAAAATCCAACAGTCAAAACGACCCCCTATGAGCAAGCACTTGGCGACAGTGGAAAAGAAAAACTCCCTTTTAACAGGAAGAAACCTCCAGCAGAACCAGGCTCAGGGAGGGGCAGTCATCTGCCACGACCGGTTGGGCTGAGGGGAGAGAAAAGACATGCTGTGGAAGAGAGCCAGAGATTAATATCAATTAATGATTAAATGCAGAGTGGAGTATAAACAAAGTAAATAAGGTTTTCATAATCAAAACTGTTCAAGCAGAAGCATTCAACAGTGAAATCAAATGTCTAAGGCAAGACAAAGAGATAAAGCCCAAATCTAAATCAGGCAACTTGCGCAAACCAAGTCCATTCTTGGATGAATGCAATGTTCTGAGGGTTGAAGGACGTTTGACAAGATCCAGTCTTCAGCCACATGTCAAGCATCCTGTCATTTTACCAAAGACAAGTCATGTGTCGTCCTTACTTATCAAGTACTACCATGAGAGAGTACATCATCAAGGAAGAGGGATGACTGTAAATGAACTGAGATCCAATGGAATATGGCTCATCGGCTGCAGCAAAGCAGTTGCTACACACATCCACAAGTGCATAACTTGTAGGAAATATCGGAGGACTACACAAGATCCAAAGATGGCAGATTTGCCTGAAGAAAGAATGGAAATAACACCTCCATTCACATACTGTGGCATAGATTGCTTTGGGCCATTCTATGTAAAAGAAGGGAGGAAGGAACTGAAGAAGTACGGACTTCTCTTTACCTGTATGTGCTCCAGAGCTGTACATATCAAAATGCTAGATGATCTGAGCACCGATGCCTTTAACAATGCATTGCATGCATTCATTGCCATACGGGGTAACGTAAGACAGCTGAGATGTGATCAGGGCACCAATTTTGTGGGTGCAAGTAGAGAATTCATGAACACAATGAAGGACCTAGACCATGAACAGCTAAAATCATATGGATGTGAGTTCATAATGAATGTCCCAGCAGAAAGTAATATGGGTGGCGTATGGGAAAGACAAATAAGAACAATCAGAAGTGTTCTGATGGCAATCCTTGACGAGTCTGCTGAAAGACTTGACAGCGCCTCACTTAGAACCTTCCTATACGAAGTGATGGCTATTATAAATAGCAGACCTCTGACAACAGACCACTTAAATGATCCTACAAGTGTTGAGCCACTCACATCTAATCACATCCTCATGATGAAGTCTAGTATAATTCTTCCTCCTCCTGGTCAGTTCGGTCAGTCAGGAGTTGTACTTGGTGCACATGTGCAATTCTTGGCAAATGAATTCTGGATGAGATGGAAGAAGGAATATCTCCTTAATCTCCAGCAGAGACAGATATGGCACAAGGATAAGAGAGATGCAAAAGTTAATGACATTGTCATTCTTTGTGAAGATCCTTCGCCAAGAAACCAGTGAAGACTGGCGAGAGTGATGGAAGTGTATCCTAGTACTGACGGAAGAGTCAGAAAGGTCAAGTTGCTAGTTGGTGACTCAACTTTAGACATTCATGGAAAACGCACTACTAGGCCAGTGTATCTAGATAGGCCTGTTCAAAAGACTGTTTTACTGCTTGAGGCAGATTAATTTGTCATTGATTGTTTTCATTTGTTGCTTTAAACTGTTAAGACTTTTCTGTGGAATTGAAATACAGGTTTAAGTGAAAGTGACACTGAAAGGTGAAATCACAAGAGTTGTGATTTGGTGGGAGTTTAACTTCCATGATTATTATGTCAGTATTTTGTTATATTTATTATGTGTTTACATAATTTTTTTTGTACGTTATTTTCTTTAAATATTGACGTGTCATGTGAACGCTACGAAGGAAATCTGTTGTATCTTTACATGCACGTTTGTTTCTCTGGGGACACACTTGAGTTTGCGCTTCCTCTGCTAGAATGGAAAAAAAGCAGGTGAAGCGCGGGGAAAGATCTGAAGTCTGCTGAAAGTTTAAGTATAGATCTAAGAAGGTATAAAAGTGCATTGTTTTTTGTTCTGAAGATTTTTGTTATACAAGGAAACTCATTTCCTCTTGGTTATGTGCAGCCAGCGAGGTATGACCGCTATATGTTTATTTGAATACTGCATGTTCGTCGTTTTTAATCAATGCCGTCTTGATGATGCAATGTATCCTTATTTTGTGTAATATCATACCTTGCACAGTTCGACGGTGGATTTACAGCGACGATGGGTGTTGAGGTGCGGGAGAGAATAAATCCATCAGTAACTAAAGAATTGTGGTGTCGTGTATTTCCTGGAGGGAATGAAATGGTAATTTGGCTATAGTTGCAGCCGAGGCTGAGGGAGAGAGGAAAAACCTCTTTGGAGAGGCAAAAAGTGAAGAAAAAACACCCTAAATATGTTTAGAACTACAAATGAACACAAATGAACTTTAATAACTTTAATGCTTTGCCTAGGACCCATATTACATGATTTTTTTTCCCATATTGCTTAATGTTAGAATATCAAATTTAATGAAAACACTTATGTGGGGTGAAACTGCTAGCTAAGTTCAACCCTCCTCCTTTATCTGGGCCACTGTTGCCAACTTGTGTAAGAAAACTCGCTGATGCCTGTCTCAAAGGTTGAAAAAGGCCGAAGTGAGGTCCGGGGATGGGAGCGGAGGGAATGGGTGGGCAGACTAGGTGAGGGTTGGAGGGTGGAGACAAAGTAAAGTCTGGGCGATGCCAAAGTGTATGAAGGGACGCAGGAAGAAAGCTTCATGTACAGAATACACGGCAACGGCGGAGGATTTCACTGTCGCTAGATGCTTCATAGGGAAAAAAACCTTGCTAAGTTTGCAACACTGAGCCTCAAGGAGGTCCAGTTGTTTTTCCAGGTTTGTTCCGGCTGTCAGCACTAACCTCGCAAGAACTGCCACCCAGGCTACTGCAGGTGGCAGTTCTTGCAACGCTAGTGACAGAATTCAGTTTGGAGCAGCACAGGAACACTTTTCTTTTTTTAAAATTATTATATTAAAATATGGGAAGTTTACGGGAAAATAATAATAATAATATGGGAAGATGAGATGAAGAGGGGTAAAAATACGGGAGTTTCCCGGCCAAAACGGGAGACTTGACAGGTATGGGTGTCTCGCCCTTCACCTCTCATGGTGTGCTGGCTGGGCTGTTGTGTTTGTAGCCCCTCCTGATGAAAAACGGCTCTCAGTGAAGAGCCAGCTCCGACCGACTATCACTGTCTGCGCCTGTGACTGCGAGAGCTGCAATGCATTTCAATATCTGTCGATACTGATACAAATCCGATCTTTTTTGTATTATTTTTAAAAATTGTTTTTAAATGCCTGGATCAATTTTACATGAATCAACAGTCTCTCACACAACAAAATCGAAATCTTTTAGTTGTCCCACATACAAGACTAAGTACTAGGGGGGCAGAGCTTTTCAGGCAGTGGTGCCAAAGCTCTGTTTAGCTGACTCTGTGGCATCTTTTTCAAAAACTGTTGAAAACTTTGTGAAGATTCTGTTTAACCAGACTTTCTGTTGACTTTATTTTTATTCTTTTTCTTTTAATATGGTAATTTTATATTTTAAAATGGTGTTTTATCTGTTTTTTTTTTTTGTTGAGATTGTGTTTTAATTATTGTACAGCACTTTGTGACTTTTTGTCTGTGTAAAGTGCTATATAAATAAACTTTACTTACTTACATACAACAATCACTCTATCACCTGAATCCTGTTGCTCCTATGTGAGAAGGTGATGCATTGGCTTATGGTATGTTGCAAATTTCATTAGGGCTGCAGCTATTGATTATTTTAGCAATCGAGTATTCTATCGATTATTCCATCGAAGTAACTGGATAAGAAATACTTTTTTTCGTTTATTAACAGTTTATCTGCACATTATAACTTCTGTACTACAGTTTTTCCCTGTGTGAAGCAAACAGGGAGGATGAAGCAGCTACAAAGTTCTCTTTTCTGCACTTACTGATCAGGTGGTTGATGAAGGACCTCCAGCTGTTTCCCAGTAAAGGTTTAATGGAGGTTACAGAGGGAAACGCTTCATCTGGATGCTAGAAAAACATTTAGTCCGCTCCATCTGAGCGCTTGTGCAGACAGACTGCCCATAAAACAGCTGACTGCTGCTGTTGTGTTATCAGTGTTTATGTTGAAAAACTAGGGGCTGCATGAGCATAATCTTGTAATGCTTTATATTCACAAGCATTGCCCTAAATACGTTTCTCCTGCAGGTCTATAGTCACTAATCAGGGATTAAAGTATCAAAAATATTTTGACGGGGAAGGGGTTCTTCCGGTACCGGACGGTCACCAGTGCTAATAGCAGCGTTTACTAGCAGTATGTCCGGGAGCTGAAGTAGAAAAAAAAATAACAGCTGGAATTCTCAGCACAGCTAGCACAACACACAAACACAGCAGAGAGCGGTGGGGGCGTGGAAAAACATGTCAGCAATGATCGCTCAGTGTCAAAGGTAATTCGTCGCAGCTACGGAGAACTTTATAAAATCTGAGGAGGGTTTTTTCTAGATCCTGATCCCCACTCCATTCCAGTAGGTGGTGGTAATGCAGCTCTAAGCTGGTTTGTTCAACTGCAGACCCACAGGCAGAGAACTGTAATGCAGCTAATGTGGATCAGATCGGATCGGATTGCATTTTTTATTTCTTTACGATATCCGATCCAGTAATTTTGGCCTGGATCGGATCGGCGCATCCCTATTACCAACCTAATCTCCCATGACATTCCTTTGGTGGATGATGTTCCGGTCAGACAGTGCTATAGGCGGATTCCACCCTCTGAATATGAGGTTGTAAAGGAACACATCAACCAGCTGCTTTCCTCTCAGGTTATCCGAGGAAGTAGCAGCCCCTATGCATTTCCTTTTGTGCTGGTCAGGAAAAAGGATGGTAGCATACAACTCTGTGTTGACTACAGACAGCTCAATAGTAAGACCCGAAAGGATTCTTTTCCTCTGCCACGTATAGAGGAGTCTCTTGATGTGTTGTCGGGGGCCTGCTGGTTTTCGTCCCTGGACTTGGCCAGTGGTTATAACCAGGTGCCAGTGAGTGAAGCAGACAAGCCAAAGACTGCTTTCTGCACTCCATTTGGCTTGTTTGAATGGAACAGGATGCCATTTGGGCTTTGTAATACCCCGAGCACCTTCCAGAGACTAATGCAGCGCATCTCTGGGATCAACAGTGCCAGTCGCTATTGTTGTATCTTGATTGTGTTTTCCTCTACTGTGGAACAACATTTGGAGAGGATGAAGGTGGTATTAGGCCGACTTCAAAGTGAGGGTCTCAAGGTTAAGTTGAGCAAGTGTTCCTTCTTCCAGAGAAAGGTAAGCTATTTAGGCCATGTGATTTCTGGTGAAGGTGTCACCATTGATCCCAGAAAGATTGAGGCAGTAGCTAACTGGCCTGTTCCCACCACTGTCTCAGAGTTGCATTCTTTTCTCGGATTTGCCAGCTACTATCGCCGTTTTGTGGAGGGTTTTGCCAAGTTGGCAGTCCCTTTGCATAAGGTCGTGGCTGAATTTGGTAGCGCCAAAGCTGGTAAAAGGTCTGGTTGCGGTGTTATTGAGCAGTGGTCTGAGTGTCAACAGAACTTTGAAGCCCTGAAAACAAAGCTCACCGCTGCCCCAGTGCTGGCCTATGCTGACTTTTCTCTCCCATTTATTCTGGAGGTGGATGCAAGCTACGATGGCTTGGGAGCAGTGCTCTCTCAAGAATAAGCTGGAAAAGTGAGGCCAATAGCCTATGCTAGTCGAGGTTTGAGGCCCACTGAAGGAACATGACTAATTACAGTTCCATGAAGCTTGAGTTTTTAGCCCTTAAGTGGGCTGTGACTGAGAAATTTAGAGAGTATCTGCTTGGCCATAAGTGTGTTGTCTTTACTGACAATAATCCCTGAAGTCATCTGTCCACTGCAAAGTTGTCTGCCATAAAGCAGAGGTGGGCCGCCCAGTTGGCCTCTTTTGATTTTGACATCGAGTATCGGTCGGGGCAGAGTAACAAAAATGCTGATGCTCTCTCTCATCAGCATCCATCTGGCTCCCAGGATATGGTAGCCACGCTTCCCAGTACTGCTGTGCCTAAGCCTCTGCAGCAGGCTTTGGGGTTAAAAGCTGAGGCAGCCCAAGTCCCATGTCCTCCATGCTACTACCAGCAGACTCCAAACACAGCACCCACAGGCCCTCTTTCTGATCTCAGGGGACTTTAACCACGTCTCCCTGTCCTCCACTCTCCCCACCTTCACCCAGTATGTCACCTGCCACACCAGGAATACCAACACACTGGATCTACTGTATGCCAACATCAAGGAGGCATACAGCTCATCACCTCTGCCTCCCCTGGGGGGCTCAGATCACAACCTGGTTCATCTCCAACCTGTGTACAAACCCTTGGTACACAGAGAACCAGTTGTGACACACACAGTGAAGAAATGGTCTGAGGAGACTGAAGAAGCTCTGAGAGACTGCTTTAGCTCCACTGTGTGGGAAGAGCTTTGTGCCCCTCATGGGGAGGACATCGACAGCATCACGGACTGCATCACTGATTACATCAATTTCTGCGTGGAAAACACTGTGCCCACCAGGAGGGTACGGTGTTTTTCAAACAACAAACCCTGGATCAACTCTGAAATAAAGGCTCTCCTGAAGGAGAAGAAGAGAGCCTTTAGATCAGGAAATAAGGAGGAGCTGAGAGCCGTGCAGAAGGATCTGAGAAGGAAAATCAGGGATGGAAAAAACATCTACAGGAAGAAGATGGAGGACCAGCTACAGCAGAGCAACATCAGTGGGGTTTGGAGGAGTTTGAACTCAATTTCAGGCCACAAACCAAGCCCTAGGGTTGTGGGAGACTTAGAGTGGGTGAACAACCTGAACCAGTTCTTTAACAGGTTTGACCAGCCACCCACCCCTCCCCCAGCCCAGTCACCCCTGCTGTCAGCCCCACCATCTTTAATGACTGCCAACCTTTCTTCTTCTTGGGACCTCACACCTCTCAGCTCTCAGCCATCACCCACCCCCTTCACTTCTGAGGACTCCATCTCACAACCCCCATCCCCCACCTCCATCTTGTCCCTCTCAACTCATCATGTGAGGAAGGAGCTACGTAAAATCAAGGTGCGAAAGGCTGCTGGTCCAGACGGCATCAGCTCCAGGCTCCTGAGGTGCTGCGCAGATCAGCTGTGTGGCATCATGGGATACATGTTCAACCTGAGCTTGAAGCTGGGGAAAGTACCACAACTGTGGAAGACCTCCTGTGTGGTACCGGTACCAAAGACCAAACATCCAAAGGATCTTAGCAGCTACAGGCCGGTAGCCCTGACATCGCATCTAATGAAGACCCTCGAGAGGCTGGTCCTCAACCATCTACGCCTCATGGTGTCGTCTTCGTTGGACCCGCTGCAGTTCGCCTACCGGCCTGGCATCGGGGTGGATGACGCCATCATCTACCTCCTGCACCGAGCTCTGACCCACCTGGAGAAGCCTGGAAGCACTGTGAGGATCATGTTCTTTGATTTCTCCAGTGCTTTTAACACCATCCAGCCAGGACTTCTGAGAGACAAGCTGGAACTGTCAGGAGTGGACCACCACATCTCCGAGTGGATACTGGACTACCTCACTGACCGCCCACAGTACGTGAGGACACAGGGCTGTGTCTCTGACAGGCTGGTCTGCAGTACGGGGGCCCCACAGGGAACTGTGCTGGCACCACCCTCTACACTGCAGACTTCTCCATCAACTCCCCACGCTGCCATCTGCAGAAGTTCTCTGACGACTCTGCCATAGTTGGCCTCATCACAGGTGAGGATGACTCAGAGTACAGACAGTGGACTCAGGACTTTGTGGACTGGTGCCAGCGGAACCACCTCCTGATCAACGCCGCTAAAACCAAGGAGCTGGTGGTAGATTTCCGCAGGCGCAGACCCACCACACGGACACCGGTGAACATCCAGGGAGTGGACATTGAGATAGTGGACTCTTATAAGTACCTGGGTGTTCACCTAAACAATAAACTGGACTGGACTCATAACACTGATGCGCTCTACAGGAAGGGTCAGAGCAGACTCTACCTGCTGAGAAGGCTGAGGTCTTTTGGAGTGCAGGGGACACTCCTGAAGACCTTCTATGACTCTGTGGTGGCATCAGCCATCTTCTATGCAGCAGTATGTTGGAGCAGCAGCTTGTCTACAGCTGAGAGGAAGAGGATAGACAAGCTCATCAGGAAAGCCAGCTCTGTCCTAGGATGTCCTCTCGACTCAGTGCAGGTGGTGGGAGACAGAAGGACTCTACCAAAATAACATCACTGATGGACAAGGTCTCCCATCCCATGCATGAAACTGTTGCTGAGCTGGAGAGTTCCTTCAGTGACAGACTGCTGCATCCCAAATGCACAAAGGAGCGTTACCGTAGATCCTTCCTCCCAGCAGCTGTAAGACTTTATAACCATCACTGCTCCCAACAAAAACCACAATAACCTACACATTGTAGGATAATATATAATATACTGTAAATAGTCCGGCCTGTTAAGGTTCAACACACAGGCACATCATGTACATTGTATATAGTGTTATTATTAGTAGTATTAAGGTTAATCTTGTTTGTTGATTTTATATATATATATATTCTTTTCTTAATAGTGTAAATTATTATATTTTTATTTATATTTATAATAACTGCGGCTGCTGTTACACCCAAATTTCCCCTCTGTGGGACAATAAAGGCTGTTTCTTCTTCTTCTTCTTCTTCTTCTTCTTCTGCTACTGCAGCCGTGCCACAGTATACTCCCGGCGAGCTCCGTGCGCTTCAATAAGCTGATTCTGTCTTTAAGGAACTGTGTGGGTTTTGGGTGCAGAAGCAGCGCCCTAATCATGAGGAGTGGTCACAAATGTCTCCAACTGCAGTGATTCTGCTTCGGCAGTGGGATCGCTTGGTGGAGAAAGATGGACTCCTTTACCGCCAAGTGTTTTGCCCCGATGGTGCTGAAGCTGTTCTTCAGCTGTTGCTACCTAGTGCCTTAATTAGTAAGGTTTTGACCCAGGTTCACCAGGAGCATGGGCACCAGGGAGTCGAGCAATCCTCCGGTCCCGATGCTACTGGCCTGGTATGTCCTCTGATGTTGCTCAATGGTGTCAGGCCTGTAAACGGTGCCAGGTCACTAAAGATGTTCATCCAAAAGCCAGCAGCCATATGGGGCATCTTTTGGCATCATGCCCTAATGAGATCCTTGCTATGGATTACACCTCTTTAGAGCCAGCCCAGAATGGTGTAGAGAACATCCTAGTGATTAGTAAGTTTTCAGTTGCTGTCCCGACTTGTGATCAACGTGGCTCTACTGTGGCTAGGATTTTAGTATCAGAATGGTTTTACAAATTTGGTGTCCCTGCTCAGCTGCATTCTGATCAGGGCCGCAACTTTGAGAGCCTTCTGATTCAGCAGCTGTGTGACTTGTATGGCATTGAAAAGTCACGCACTACCCCTTATCACCCTCAGGGAAATAGTCAGTGTGAGCGGTTCAACCGGACGCTTCACAGTTTTTTGTGTGCCCTGCCAGTGTGTCAGAAAAGAGACTGGAACACGTGTTTGCCACAGGTAATTTATTGTTATAACACCACCCCTCATCAGGCTACTGCCCCATAAGATCTCTGATCGGTGGAGCTCTGTTAGGTACCAAGTGTTGATGGCACTGAGGGAAGGTGGTTCAGTGTATACCATCGCGCCAGTGGATGATCCAACCCGAGTACGACAGGTGCATCGTAGCCTGTAGAATGTGGCAGGATTGAGTCTCTTAATGAGCCTGCCATTCTCAGCCACTCAGTGGTGGGAGTGACTGTATATAAACGACGCCTCTACCTGTCTCCTCCTCACTTTCAGCTGATTGTCATTTCCAGGCTTCCAGTCCCAGTCCCCAGCAGAATAGCAGAGTTGTATGCTCCTGGCACCCGTATAGGCTGTGTTAAGCAGATGTCCTCCTGTGGTGAGTGTTTCCTCTCTTTCTGCGTAACAAATGTGTTTCTGAGGCTAACGATATTATGGTCACAGGTGAATGTCAGCTAGCTGTTTACATGGCGTTCCTTTCAGTGGATGCGTGAGCCTGTTTGGAAGTAGGTAGGTGGGTTGTCAAATTGTCATCTTAAGCATATTATAGTTGGCCGCCATGTAATTTAATGTCTATTAAATGCAGCGTCCTCCGACTGCCTTACCTAGGGCGACAACGTTCTCAGCTCCCAGCTGACCGGAGCCGCTGCTGTCCTGTCTTGTCCGGTCCTATACGGTGCTGTGCTGTGCTGTCTTTCTGTCCTGTGTCATTCTGTGCTATCCTGTTTTCGCTGTTGCTCTGTCAGTGAGAGTTTGGTTTTTGCTGCTGTGTCTCATCATCGCCGTGTTCTGGTTCTGGGTCCCGCTGCCGCTTGGTTTGTGGCCGCAGCTTGTACGCTGGCAGACGGTAGCAGTATCAGCTGCGACGCTCGGCTTTGTGCCTGCAGCTTAAGCCATCTTTCTGAGGCTCAGTTTTAACGTGGGTTTATACCCAGTGTTTTAATAAGTGTGTGAGGCATTCACTGCCCCTAGTCTTGATTTGTTTATTTTGTTAATTGTTTTTATCTCTCATTGATTGTTTGTTTTGATTTTATTCCAGCTGCTGGAGGCCGTGGTGGTGGCAGTGCTGGTGGCTTGGGTGGTGGTTTCCCCCTACCCCTTGTCTTCGTGTTTGCTGTGATTCCCTGGGATTGAAGTCTTCACTCATGGGTGTGGTCGTCACGTGTCTGGGTGATTTTAGTTTTCTTTAGTTTTTTTTTTTTATTATTATTTTGGGATTCCATCCCCCCTTGCACTGGTCTCCGTCCCCTATAGAGCCCCAGCTACTGGTAATAATTTTGTTGATTTGTTTCATGGCTTTTTGCATTTTAATACATTTTTTAAAAATGAAATTGTATTGTTAATATTGAACCTCGTCTCTTGCCTCCTTAGTGGGCAAACTTGTGTGCTTTCAGTTAAATTCTCAAATTCCCTGGGTGAAATTCTGGCAATCCATTTATCAAATTCTGCTTCTTTTATTACTTACCTCCATACTACATTAACAATTATACCATCCAATCACACCCTCCTCCACCACACATATAATATACAAGTTTCACTTTTTGAATGGAATTACTGAAATAAATAAACTTTTTCATTATATTCTAACTTTACAACCAGCACCTGTAAATACTACCCTTGAAGCTACCCTGATAACTGAAAATTGGACTTTCCCATTGTTCTAAATATTGATTAATCCAATGAGTGCTGTCAGAGTGCCTTTATATGCTGGCAAAGAGAAACTAACAAATGTATTCAATCATGATCACTAATGAGAAGTTAACAGGCTTTGGCCTTGTCAAGTTAAAAGACACTGTAAAACCTTTGGCACCATTTATTAAAAGATTTAAGTGAATCATGTATATATTTGAGACTGTATATATCATTTTGATCATATGAGGTTGCACTCAGTATTTTAACTTTAGACCCGCACTTTGCAAAATATAAGGTATGACTGTGTGTGTGTGTGTGTGTATGTGTGTGTGTGTGTGTCGGAGTGAGTGAAGAAGAAATTGCAGGTTTTTAGTTTTGTTTTATTTTTTATTCTGATGCTGTGCACTGTGAGCTCCTGTAACCAAAACTAAATTCCTTGTATGTGTAGCATATTTGGCCAATAAAGTTTGATTCTGAAACAAATCCCAAAAAAATTCAAACCTGTGAACCAATTCTTCCTTTTATTAAAAATGTCATTAAAGAAGTATACTGTGCAATCATTCCAGACTGGAAAAACAGCATTTAAACAAATAATTAAAAGCCCCAAATTACCATGACATTCATGCCCATGATGTGTGTATATAAACCTCTGACCACAACTGTATATAGTATTTACCTGAAAAAGCCTCAGTTGGACAGTGCATTTTGAACAAATTTTAGTTAAACTGGATTAAATAGTTTATTTGTTGGGACTATGGATTCAAATTTATTTGAGTCTGTCTGGTAGCAGGCTGATTTATGCACATTTGAGTCCAAATCAGTGCCTAAGTTTCAGTTAATGTTCAAGATAATCAAGGAAGGTACCAGCTAGTGCAACTGTTGGGCTCACTACTTAAATTAAACATTTTTTTGCAAAACAAGGGAGCTCTATTGCACAGAAGAATATGATAAAATACATATAAATACACATTTTTGTACAATTCATTTATTGATTTTTTGTTCTTTTCATGATTTTGATGATTTCGAATCAGTCAGTACTGACTGATTGGCCTGTCCACGTCTTTAAGTTCTAACATATTAAAGCAGGTAAAAGTAACTGACTCCTACTTGTTCCTCCTCATAAACATGACATAAAAATGTATCATATATGTAGATCTTACCTCGTCTTTTGCATGAAATACAAAGTTGTTTCCATCGTTCACCCTGTTGCAGAGAAAATCAATAAGGATTGTCAATTTTTATGTCCTTCCATGTATTTTACAGTTACATATTTAATGAATAATAATATTACACTTTCTTAATACAGTTGATGAAATGCTTCTCTTTTAAAGCTTTTAATAATAACTTATAGGCAATAACTTCTTATTTCAATTGTAAACACATATTACACTTTGAAATATTCAGTCAGTAAAACCACAATTTAAAATCACAGTCACTTTCAATAAAATCTGCCATAAAATATTCTTACTGAAGAATGAAGACATTTTTCTTCTTCTTGTATCCCATTGAAGGATCAAATGAGCAGGTACTAAGGTCAACAGGAGTCTCTCCGTTGTATGTTGTGTTGTGGTTCCTGGCATCCTTATAGAAGGTCAACTTGCCCTCTTTCAGCACACAGTATACATTCACCCAGGACTTGCTGGAAAATCACAGTGACACATTACTCTCTATTTTTAAGATTAGGCTTAAAGGCTTAAAATTTTCCTTTATGATAAGTTAGGGCTGGATCAGGTGACCCTGAACCATCCCTTAGCTATGCTGCAATAGGCCTAGGCTCTGCATTTAATCATTTGTTATTATTAATCAATGGCTCTCTTCCACAGCATGTCTTTTGTCCTGTCTTTCCCCTCAGCCCCAACAGGTCGTGGCAGATGACTGCCCCTCCCTGAGCCTGGTTCTGATGAAGGTTTCTTCTTGTGTAATGCATCAAATCATGAGCTGCCCCTCTCCTCCTCCATCTCCATCTCCCATCATGCTGGCACAAACAATTCCTTTCAGATGTGTGCAGACTCTTTTAGATGTTTTCTGGCAAAGTCTAATCTGGCCTTCCTACTCTTGAGTGTGAACACTCTGTATTTCCATTCATGAAGATGACACTTGATTGCACACTTTCACAATGATACACCTACCTCCTCGAGACTGTTCCTAAAATACTGCTATTTTTCTGATAGGTTTTATTTTAATTTTTCAAACTAATGATAGGCACCTTCTGTCTGTAATTCCTAAATGGTTAATCCAATACTGAAGTTAAACTCCTTGAATAAAATCTGAAAGTCTGCAAAAAATCCCCTGTACTGGTTTGCAGAGGCAAAAATATTTAATTGTTCAAATATTGATGTACCTAACTGTATATGATGTCACTCTTTGTCATATCATGTATGTAAGAATGACTTCATAGTCATTTGATGACTGTAGAGAACTGATGAATAACTCTGTGGGGTTGCATCAAAGTTCATGGCAGAGCATGCTAACATTAGCCTAACCTCCGGAACAGACAGTGACACTACGCTATGGATATGCCAACTCTGAGTAAAGTTCATTTTTGATACAACACAAATCAGGCTTAACATGAATTGCTCTGTGACCCTAGTTATAATGATAAAAACAAATAATTGTTTAATCATTCTTTACCATTTTGCTCATGTGTTGTTTGTTAAGGAAAAAAAACATGCAAAAGGAACCATATTCTAAACCAGGGGTGGGCAACTCCAGGCCTCGAGGGCCGGTGTCCTGCAGGTTTTAGATGTGTCCCTGATCCAACACACCTGAATCAAATGGCTGAATTGCCTCCTCAGTATGCAGTCAAGTTCTCCAGAGTCCTGCTAATGACTTATATATTTGACTCAGGTGTGTTGAAGCAGAGACACATCTAAAACCTGCAGGACACTGGCCCTCGAGGCCTGGAGTTGCCCACCCCTGTTCTAAACTGTAATTCTGTGATGGGTTTACCTGTTTGGACTCCTCTGCTGAGCTTCAAGGTCAGAGCTGGTGGCCTTTTTGCGGTAGAGGAAGCCTTCGTTGTGGGCAGTGTGTGATGGTGGCTGGGGTGTTGTTGGGGCTCCAGTTGCCGGGGCTGAGCGAGATCGTCGAGTCTCCTCAGGCTCTTTCGGACGGGGCCTCCTCCTTGGTTTGGGACGGTCTCGGGCACGAGGACGTCCATCAAAACGGGTCACGGGTGCTGAGAGGCTGCTAGGAGGTCGATAAGGCTCTCCCCGTGCCTGAGAAAGACAATAACAAAAAAAGAGAATATAACACCTCTACGTAATTCAAAATGAACTGACACCACAATACTGTGGCATATGCGAACTAACTCACATGTGCTGCCTCTCTCTCCTGGACCTGTTCTACAATCTCTGCCATAGTATTTCTCTTCTCTCTGGAGGGACAACAGACATGAGTCACCCACAGAGCAAACACGATCATTATATAACCACATAAATGATGAGGGTCATGCTGGTCAGCGCTGACTGAACAAAATGTAAAGCCAAACCTTGTAAAGATCATTTGAAATTCACTGCCATGCACACTATTCATTCACATACCCTGAGCGTTTGTCAGAGCCCTCCTTAGCAGAGCCCTCCAGGTCACTCGAGTCCTGCCTCTGCAGCCTCTGCTTGCCACTGCCCTCCTGTTCACTAGAAGACTGCCTCTCCAGGCGCCTCCGAAAACGCTCCTGCCGCACAATCAGTGGCAGCTCGTTTAGCCTTGCCTGGATTTCCTGTTCACTGGAGGTCTGTCTGCCCAGCTTGTACTCCCTTTCTCTCCTCAGATGGTCCATCTGAGGGTCAGAGCGGCTGCCACGGGGATCTCTCTGGAGACGGCCGTGGAGGAGCTCCAGCCCTGACTCTGGTCCCATCATGTCTGCCATTGGGATGTCCCCAAACTGTTCACGCTGCACTCTGCTGGCTTCTAGGAGGGGGTTTACAGCCTTGTGGATGTGGTTAATTCTAGGCTGCATGAAGTCAGCTTTCAGGTGCTGCCATGCATATGCCATTTTTGGGTCCATGATGCCACCGCTCTGTGCCAGATAGCCAGAACTACCCAGGCTTCCACTGCTGTAATGATTTTGTGCCAGATAGCCTGAGCTACCCAATCCACCGGTGCTCTGATAATTCTGTGCCAGGTATCCAGTACTCCCCATATTAGACTGCTGTGCCAAAAACCCAGTGCTCCCCATATTGGGCTGTTGTGCCAAATATCCTGAACTCCCTAAATTTGGCTGTTGTCCCAAATATCCAGAACTCCCTATGTTTTGCGGCTGTGCCAAATATCCAGAACTGCCCATATTCTGCTGAGACAGAAATCCTGGGCTTCCCATACCCCCACTGCCTGGCTGCTGAGCTAGGTTACCTGAACTGCCTAACCTACCACTGCTCAGATGATTCTGCAACCCACCTATGCTCCCAGTAGTTAGTCCAAAGTACCCAGAGCTTTCTATGCTACCAGCAGTTTGATGGTTTAAACCAAAATAGGTGGAGGTGTCTGCTCCACCACTCTGAGAGGTCAGTGCTGAGAAACCAGAGTCACTTCCACCTCCGGCTGCCTGGTGGTTCATCCCAAGGTAAGAGGTGCCTATCAACTTCCCACTGCCCTGCTGATCCAGTCCATGGTAGCCTGATCCATTTATGATTGGGCTATAGCTGGCTAGTGTTGAAGGCAATCTCTGGCTTGCAGAGGTGGCACCCAGATCCAAAGTGGTCTGTAAGGGTTTGGGTTCTATTTGTGCCTGTACCGTCTGTCTTAGGAAAGAAGAGGTAGCGCTGGTTGAGGGAACACTGGGAGTCAGGCAAGATAATGGGAACATCCTTCGACTGGAGAGGGGGGTCCTTTTCTCCTCCTCTTTTTTCTTCTCAGCCTAAAGAGACAGTTAGCTACATAACTAATAGCACCAAATAAAGTCAATTACAATTAAATTTTAAGTGATGGTCTCATAAAATGGAGGTAAAGCTAGCAATTAGGAATTATTTATTTCAACCATATGCCGTACTAAACAATAAGCAATGTAGCATGGAAGCCAGATTTGGTGCAGTGGGATAGGCTACACCACATGCACTTAATTTCATGAGAAAAATATGAGCCTGTAATGATGCAAACTCATGACAAGCACCCATGCCTGCTAAGCAAACTCAACATCCAGTCACTTTTTTTTCTTGTAGCAGCATTAAACTGTGACTCCAATAAACCAATTGATCATTTATCTACAGTCAAGCTTACAGCAGAAAGCTGACGGAGGGAGCTGAAGCGTTCTTTCCAGGTTACAGCAGCCTTGCGAAAGGCCTCATGGCGGAGGATGAGCTGCTCAACCTCATCAGTTTGGGCTTGGGCTTCTCCTCCCTCTTGCTGCTTGGTGGTGATCAGCGGCTCCTTGGCCTTCAGCCAGGCTTCTGCTTTTACCGTCTCCTGGGCAAACTGGAATCTTTCTTGCTCTGATGGTGACAGCAGACAAACCGCACAACTCCTTTCAGATCATGCTTCAGTAGAGTCTGTTATAAAATTACCGGTATGTGCAAATCTTTATACTTTAGATTACAGCTTGAATTTTAATCTGTTTGGTTATGTTTTGTTCAGAGTGAACACAACTAGAAAAGAATGGTAAGATTCATACATGATTCATGATATATTAAATGCACAGCAGGATGAAGGGGAAAACATTTATAGTTTAAGTCCATTTAACAGAGTGTTGTGTTAAGCCCTACTTTTGCTCTTAAGTATTTGTCTTAGTAACTCTGTTTACTCACTGCGCTGCAGCCTTTCGTGGTGTTTGTCCCATTTTTCAACAAGGTCCTTCTGCTTAGCCAGAAGACTGTCCAACTTCTCTTTTATCTGTGGTACATAAAGTAACTGCATGACCGTTCTGTGTTCTCATGTTAATTGTGTGAATAGTTTTGTTTGGTTTTTTTTTTAGCCAAACCTCTTCTGAAGCAGGGTTGCCTGCAGCAATCAGGATCTTGCCAAGATCAGCACACTGCTGTATGGTCTTGCTGCGACCATCTATTTTGGCTTTCAGCTCCTGGTGTTGTCTCATCATCACCTCCAGAGCTGTCAAATCCCTGAGGGATACAGATCAAAGTATTCTGCTTAAATATAATGAATATAAAGAAAACAAAATACTAAATGAAAAGGTGTAGGGCTGGCCCTTTTAATTTAAACATATTCCAGTATTCCATATCTAATTGGATCCTCCTTAATGAAAGATAAGAACGTTTAAAATATGATGGGATGAGATACAGCATATGTTACAGCACATGAAATATGTTTAAATTAAAAAGGTAGTATTTTCTTTAGATGCATTTTTAAATTTGTGTAACTCTGAGCATTTTGTGGCTCATTGCGTTTTGGTCAGAGGTGGCCAAAGTACGGACATTCTGTACTTAAGTAGAAGTACAAGTACTTGTGTTAAAAACTACTCTGGTAAAAGTTGAAGTACTGGTTCATCTTTCGTACTCAAGTAAAAGTAAAAAGTACAGGCTCTGAAATCTACTCAAAGTAAGAAAGTAAAAGTAGCTCCATGGAGGACGTTTCTACTTCTTTTTACATCTTTCTCCATCTGAGTGAAGTTATCGCTCATTCTTTGCTCTCCCTTAAAATACAGCAGCTGTTCTTTTAGCTAGCAGACTGTGTGACAAACTGCAGACACTTTCTTTGTCCTTTACGTTTTCTGTCATTTATTTTCCTCACCGTTCTGGCGTGCAGCCTCTATGTAAAGCGCAACTTCCTCTAGCTCTTTCCGGTCACCGAGCGAGCATTGCAGGAGCCTCCCTCTACCGTGTGGGGTGTCTGTTCTCTCCCTCCCACCCTGTTGTTGCGACTTCCAAGAAAAAAACCTGCTCGCAATCCAAAGCCAGCTCCCGCACTGACCGGAAATGCAAACGTTTCTCAGACGCATTAAACCTAAAGTAATGAGCTTGTTTTGAAAATGTAAGAAGTAGAAAGTACAGATACTTGTGTAAAAATGTAAGGAGTAAAAGTAAAAAGTTGTCAGAAAAATAAATACTCAAGTAAAGTACAGATACCTGAAAAATCTACTTAAGTACAGTAACGAAGTATTTGTACGTCGTGACTGTCCACCTCTGGTTTTGGTGAACTGTAAATAATGTCCAAACGGCAATTAAAAAAAAAAAGATAATTATTGCTATTGTTATTATAAGTAGTAGTGGTAGTATTTATTTTAAAGGCTTGCATTTAAATTCCTTGGTTACTTTGTTCATACGCATGGTGAGAGGTACATCTCAGTTTATCCCTAAAGTAGAACAATTTCAGATATGAAAATATTGATAAGTGATCGATTTTTGTGTGAAATGTTCGTACACATGATTTACGCACTATTAGTAAATGAGGCTGTTGTTCATGTAGAGGCGTAAAAAATGTTAGTTGCATCCAGTTCCATTGCATGTGCATATGTCTTGCCATCTTTTTGAGTCCCATGGTATTGTATCTTCATGCATATGCTGATATATGAACATCTGCTGAAAGATTTCAGGCCTAATGTGGAAGCTTTGCAAACTGCGAGTTGCACAGTTGTGCTGGTTGGGAACATGACAAATAAAGGTAGAGATTAGTGTGTAACATTGAAACTAAAAAGTAAAAAATAAACCAAACTGTATAACACATGTCATATTAAATTAGGTCAAAGTGGCAAAGCAGCCTATTTCCACACCACACATAATAATATTCTGCCTACAAGGACCACACAAGACCACAGAGACTTTCAGTTTAACTGAACACAGACAAAAAAAAAATGCAGTTTCTAAAGCTTTAATACATCCTTTGCAAACTGTAATAAAGAAGAAGCGTACCCTAACAAAGATATGGTACCTTACCTTGGCTCATCCCATCCTATCTGGCCCATGATTCCTTCCATCCACATTAGATTTTCACGGACCACTGAGAAGAACTGCACCTTATCAGTTACTGAAGTCACTTGGACTCGACTGGCCTCACAAGAGCTCAGCAGCTCCTTCCATGCATCCATCACTTCCTGCTCTTTGACCATAATAGTCTCAGCCTTCTCACCAGCATAGATGGTCCTCAGCTGGGCAGCATTCTCCTGCAGCTGCCTCACCTGCACCAGGATATGTGTCAGTCTGTTTGTTAGTAGTAATTAATTAAAAAAAAAAATAAGGCTTTAGTCTTAGTTTTTGCTTTGTCTATCGCCTGATGTAGTTTTTGTCAAAAATAAGTTTGGTGAAATTTATATGAATGCACCCTCTTCCAAGAAGACTGTGGAACTAATTTACATTGACAGTGCATCACTTGCCTGTGCCACTAGAAGTTGAAGGGCATGCTCAAAAGAGTGCATGAGTCTTTGCAGGGTGGCTGGATTGGTAATGTTGGCTTGGCACGCTCTCACCTCTGGCAGCTGCTTCATCTTCCCTGCAATCTGAGCCAAGACCTACAACACAGGACAGCTTTGTCATTATGAGTGCTTTAAAAATAGAAGCCGCATATCAAACCCAGACAGTCTACCTGTAAAGCTGAGGAAGAACAGGGTACACCTGAATCACTATCTGATATCTGATTAGACCGTACCTCTTTGCAGTCAGTGAAAAACTTGTGCAGCTGGTGTGATGCTGCCAGCATCTGTCTGCGGGTTTCCATCAGCTCCAGGAGGTCAGCCCACGACTCGTTCAGTCCATCTTTCCACTCAGCAATAGTGGCCGCATCTGAGTGGCCGCAGTCTATCATCTCGTTCACCATTTTGTTCACTTGCTCCATGCGCTGCTGGCCAATGCTGTTGGTTTCTGAGGCAAACTTGGTGAACCTCTCCTGAAGCACCTAGAACACACATAAACCACACAACCCTACAGAAACTGCTCACACAAATATAAGCTTATTTATTCTCACACAGAAGTAATGGAATCAGCATATTAACTGTTTTTTTGACACAGTGGATACTTTCCACCCAGAAAATTACATAATGTTTCCTCCCACCCCAAGCACTAGATTCTTCATCAAAGATGTCTCAAATGCATCTCTTAGGAGAGAGAAGTGTTCCTATCCCTGCAAAATCCATCCATCCATCCATCCATCCTCTTCAATTTAATTTTATTTATATTGTGCCAAATCACAGCAACAGTCACCTAAAGGTGTTTTATATTGTAAGGTAAAGACAATAATTTTCTACAATAATAAAGAAAACCCTGACAAAGCATTTGGCAACACTGGGAAGGAAAAACTCCCTTTTAACGGGAAGAAACCTCCAGCAGAACCAGGCTCAGCCATCAGCACACTGCTGCACAGAAATGACTGGAGGTAAAAAAAAAAAAAAAAAAAAAAAAAAAAAAAAAAAAAGGAAAGCACCCACTTTGGTGGAAAACTTACTGAAATATTTAATTTGGCTGCAGTTTAAGGTGTATCAGTTGATGTCTAACCCTGGGAACATACCAGGTGCATGCCTGTGATGTCACATCCTTGACACAGATTTTTTCCATCCTTTGTATGGCACCAGATCACACCAGGAACATTTTATTGAAGCATTCAGTCTGTGTTGGGGTCTTTTATCACTTTATGCATGAAAATCTCAGATTTTTTTTCCTGAATGTTTTTATTCCTCTTTAGAGTCTCTGGAGCTTGAAAAAGGCGACTGGACTTCTTTTTGTTTCTTGAAGACGTTTCACCTCTCATCCGAAAGGCTTCTTCAGTTCTCAACCAAATGGTGGAGAGACCCAGGTATTTAAACCCCTGTGGGCGTAGTCCCCTGGAGGTGGTTATGACCCTCTATTGATCATGTGCGTGAACACATGTGCCCAGGTGTGAAGGGGGCGTGGGTCATATTTAATCAGTGGTTTCAGTTGAAACCAATTTAGGACTCCGCTCCATTGTTTCCTGTGGCCTATTGAGGTCACTGGAACAAAGGTGTGAATGGGGGTTGAGACGTCTGGGAAGGGAGCTCAGGACAGCACTGTAAGCGGGGGAAAGTTGGTGACGTAATCCACCTCCTCTGTTCAATGATGGTTGTTCACAGTGGACATAGATGGCTTCTTTCACTCCTCTTTCAAACCATCTGTTTTCCCTGTCCAAAATGTGAACATTGGCATCCTCAAAAGAGTGCCCTTTTTCCTTCAGATGCAGATGTACTGCTGAATCTTGTCCTGTCGAGGTGGCTCTTCTATGTTGTGCCATTCGTTTGTGAAGAGGCTGTTTGGTTTCACCAATGTAGAGGTCCGAGCACTCTTCACTGCACTGAACAGCATACACTACATCGCTGATCTTGTGTTTGGCGGGTTTGTCCTTGGGATGAACCAGTTTTTGTTTTAGGGTGTGACTTGGTTTGAAGTATACTGAGATGTCATGCTTGGAGAAAATTCTTCTGAGTTTCTCTGACAAGCCCGACACATATGGGATGACAATGTTGTTCCTCTTGTCCTTCCCATTCTCTGTAGTTTGTGTTTGGCCTTCATTCCTGTGCATCTTAGCTGATTTGATGAAGGCCCAGTTGGGGTAACCGCATGTTTTGAGGGCTTTCTTAATGTGTGTGTGTTCCTTATGCTTCCCTTCTGCCTTAGAGGGAACACTTTCCGCACGGTGTTGTAGGGTCCTGATCACCCCAAGTTTGTGTTCCAGAGGGTGGTGGGAGTCAAAGAGGAGATACTGGTCTGTGTGTGTGGGCTTCCGGTAAACTTCAATGTTGAGGCTTCCATCTTCCTCGATAAGCACCGCACAGTCCAGGAATGGTAACTTGTTATCTCTGGTGTCCTCCCTGGTAAAACGTATGTATTTATCCACTGAGTTAATGTGACGAGTGAAGGCTTCTACTTCATGGGTTTTGATTTTGACCCAGGTGTCATCTACATATCTGTACCAGTGGCTAGGTGCCATCCCTTTGAAAGAACCAAGAGCTTTACTTTCCACTTCCTCCATGTAAAGGTTGGCTACAATGGGAGACACTGGGGAGCCCATGGCACATCCATGCTTCTGTCTGTAGAATCCATCATTGTATTTAAAATATGTTGTGGTAAGGCAGAGATCTAAAAGTGCACAAATCTGATCTGGGGTGAGGCTGGTTCTGTTCAGTAAGGAATCGTCTTCCTGTAGTCGTCTTCTGACGGTCTCCACTGCCTCAGTTGTGGGTATGCAAGTGAAAAGTGAAACCACATCAAAGGACACCATGGTTTCATCTGGATCCAGTACAAGATTCTGGACCTTGTTAGTAAAATCTGTAGAGTTTTCAATGTGGTGGGGTGTGATGCCAACAAGCGGTGATAACATGGTGGCGAGGTGTTTGGAAATGTTGTAGGTGACCGAGTTTATACTGCTGATAATGGGTCGAGGTGGGACTCCTTCTTTGTGGATCTTTGGGAGTCCATAAATGCATGGAGTGGCTTCTCCAGGGTACAGGCGGTAGTAAGTGGGGCGGTCAATGGCTTTTTCCTTTTCAAGTTGTTGCAGGCAGCAAACAACTTTTTTCTTGTAGTTGCTTGTGGGATCACGTCTCAAGACCTCATAAGTATTGTTGTCACTGAGGAGTGTAGTAATTTTGTTGTGGTAATCCGATGAATTCAGCACAACCGTGCACCTCCCCTTGTCGGCTGGCAGTATGGTGATGTTTTGATCCTTGCTTAGGGCTGTGATGGCCTTCTTCTCCTGAATGGTGAGGTTGGATGGAGGAAGTCTTGCACTGGAGAGAGTGTCTCCCATTGTAGCCAACCTTTACATGGAGGAAGTGGAAAGTAAAGCTCTTGGTTCTTTCAAAGGGATGGCACCTAGCCACTGGTACAGATATGTAGATGACACCTGGGTCAAAATCAAAACCCATGAAGTAGAAGCCTTCACTCGTCACATCAACTCAGTGGATAAATACATACGTTTTACCAGGGAGGACACCAGAGATAACAAGTTACCATTCCTGGACTGTGCGGTGCTTATCGAGGAAGATGGAAGCCTCAACATTGAAGTTTACCGGAAGCCCACACACACAGACCAGTATCTCCTCTTTGACTCCCACCACCCTCTGGAACACAAACTTGGGGTGATCAGGACCCTACAACACCGTGCGGAAAGTGTTCCCTCTAAGGTAGAAGGGAAGCATAAGGAACACACACACATTAAGAAAGCCCTCAAAACATGCGGTTACCCCAACTGGGCCTTCATCAAATCAGCTAAGATGCACAGGAATGAAGGCCAAACACAAACTACAGAGAATGGGAAGGACAAGAGGAACAACATTGTCATCCCATATGTGTCGGGCTTGTCAGAGAAACTCAGAAGAATTTTCTCCAAGCATGACATCTCAGTATACTTCAAACCAAGTCACACCCTAAAACAAAAACTGGTTCATCCCAAGGACAAACCCGCCAAACACAAGATCAGCGATGTAGTGTATGCTGTTCAGTGCAGTGAAGAGTGCTCGGACCTCTACATTGGTGAAACCAAACAGCCTCTTCACAAACGAATGGCACAACATAGAAGAGCCACCTCGACAGGACAAGATTCAGCAGTACATCTGCATCTGAAGGAAAAAGGGCACTCTTTTGAGGATGCCAATGTTCACATTTTGGACAGGGAAAACAGATGGTTTGAAAGAGGAGTGAAAGAAGCCATCTATGTCCACTGTGAACAACCATCATTGAACAGAGGAGGTGGATTACGTCACCAACTTTCCCCCGCTTACAGTGCTGTCCTGAGCTCCCTTCCCAGACGTCTCAACCCCCATTCACACCTTTGTTCCAGTGACCTCAATAGGCCACAGGAAACAATGGAGCGGAGTCCTAAATTGGTTTCAACTGAAACCACTGATTAAATATGACCCACGCCCCCTTCACACCTGGGCACATGTGTTCACGCACATGATCAATAGAGGGTCATAACCACCTCCAGGGGACTACGCCCACAGGGGTTTAAATACCTGGGTCTCTCCACCATTTGGTTGAGAACTGAAGAAGCCTTTCGGATGAGAGGTGAAACGTCTTCAAGAAACAAAAAGAAGTCCAGTCGCCTTTTTCAAGCTCCAGAGACTACTATGACCTGGATGACTGAGAATCTACACAGACATTCCTCTTTAGACATAAAAAAATGCAATTGAATTGTTAATGAACCTATTTTTTGTGGAGTTACAAACATGTCCACCCAGCTGGATGTCATATGTTTGACTTTTGAACCAGAGAAATATGTCTTTAACCCTTTTACTACCACAGGAGCGGGGTTATTATAGTTAACGAAAACGAACGAAATCACGAAAACTGAAATTGAAAAAACATTGTCGTTAACTGAAATAAGTAAAAACTAAAATTAATAGGAAAAAACGATAACTAACTAAAACTGCATTGTGAGCTTAAAAAACTAGCTAAAACAATCTAAATACAGATAAAATGACCTTCCTTTTCTTGTTTGTCATTTTATTTAAAAGCGTTGCGGATTGATCATTTTCCACTCTCCCAGTTTAAGCTGGGAGCGCCGTCGGGCAGCTGTGTGTGCGCGCATACTCACCGCGCTGCTCCGAAAAGCAATGGCAGCGGTCTGCCGAGAAAGCGGAAGAGTCCCATATGGAGTTTCTTTGAGTCCAATAATACAGATAGAAGAGTGTCTTGTTGTGAATGATGAAAAATGTATGGAACACGTCTCAGTGAGGAAAAAACACCAACATCAAAGTCCACCTGAGAAGCGCACACAAGGCAGCTACGGAAACCTCTGAACTGACTTAATCTGGCGGTCACCTCCGGAGAAATGTGACTACTCGTTGCTGCCACGCAGCCCCAACGTTGTGATGAACCTGTTCCGTCCTTGTCCGTTTTCGACCACTTTATCAGTGAGAGAATAACAATCAGGAACAATCAATACAAGGACTCACAAATGTCAGCAAATTCCTGGAGGGAGACTGCTAAAACTGTCGGAATGGACGCGAGGGAATGAAGAAAGTGAAAAAACAGCATCTAACCAAGCTAGCTCCAAAACAGAAGCTGTTGTTAATCCGCTGCACTGACGCTGAACGTTATTGGGAGTTTATTGTAGAATTTATTGAGTTTGGGGAGTTCATATTTTTCTTTGTTTCTCCCTGTTGATGTTCATGTGTGTCCCAAATATTACACACATTCAGCACATAGTGCTTCTGTCTTGTGAACAGTTGGTTGTTGAATATATTTCTTTACAGTATCTTTTGTTGCATTTTATTACACAAGAGTTACTCTTGTACCTTGAATCTTGCACCTGACAAAATATGAAAAACTAAAACTAATAATGATATTAATGAAACTAAACTAAAACTAAGCAATAAACCAAAAATAAAAACTAATAAAAATGAGCAAAACCACTCTGAAAACTAATTAAAACTAAAAAAATAGTAAAAACTGACTGAAACTAAACAATAATGTAAAATCCAAAACTATTATAACCCTGCACAGGAGTCAAGGCCACCAATGACCCCTGTGGTAGTAGATTACCTTTCACTACCACAGGGATCACCAGTGATCCCTGTGGTAGTGAAACCAGTAACAGAAAATTATATTGGATCCTCAGATCCACTGTCAATACTGGTAGCACTGACTAATCATGATGCTGTTAATTAAATTCAAATGACAAATAATATAAGAAATGCAACTTCACATGACAGGCCAATATGCAGGAATGAACGGGATGATGCACAAGCATCCACTGTGTTGGCTCATATGCAACTATAACAACAAAGGGCGCCTGGGTGGCTTAGAGGTGAAGCCGGCAACCACATACACACACCGTGTTGCAGTGCAGGCGGCGCGGGTCCACGTCCCGGCCCATCGCCGATTTGCCCGCGTGTCTTCCCCAGTGTCTTTCCCCCATTTCCCGTCTCTCTCCACTGCCACAAAAAGCCGGTGTGGCCAAAAATGCAACAAAGAAAAAAAAAAAAAAAACTATAACAACAAAACACATGCATATACAAGAGAACACCTTTGAACAGTCTACAAAGTCAGAGCTCTGTACAGCCAAGTATTCCTTTCACTTTAACTAGTAGTGACTTCATGGATTTCTTTACAAATAACATTTTAGACATTAGAGAAAACATTATTCATAACCATCTCAAAGATTTAGCTTCATGTTCGGCTACTTTCAGCACTGCTGGTATATGTTTAGACTCTTTTGCTCCAGTTGATCTTTCAGAGTTAACTTAAATAATTACTTCCTCCAAACCAGCAACATGTTTATTAGATCCCATTCCTACTATACTGTTCAAAGAAGTCTTTCCAATTATTGATGCTTCTATTTTAAAAATGATCAATCTGTCTCTATTAGTTGGCTATGTACCACAGGCTTTCAAGGTAGCTGTAATGAAACCGCTACTTAAAAAGCCATCACTTGACCCAGCTGTCTTAGCTAATTATAAGCCAATCTCCAACCTTCCTTTTCTCTCAAAGATTCTTGAAAGAGTAGTTATAAAATAGCTAACTGATCATCTGCAAAGGAATAGTTTATTTGAAGAGTTTCAGTCAGGTTTCAGAATTCATCACAGTACAGAAACAGCATTAGTGAAGGTTACAAATGATCTTATTACAGCCTCTGACAGTGGACTCATCTTTGTTCTTGTCCTGTTGGACCTCAGCACAGCTTTTGATACTGTTGACCCATAACATTTTATTACATAGATTAGAGCATGCCATAGGTATTAAAGGTACTGCACTGCAGGGGTTTGACTCATATTTATCTAATAGACTCCAATTTGTTCATGTAAATGGGGAGTCTTCTTCACACACTAAGGTTAATTATGGAGTTCCACAGGGTTCTGTGCTAGGACCAATTCTATTTACATTATACATGCTTCCCTTAGGCAGTATTATTAGAAAGCATTGCATCAATTTTCATTGTTATGCAGATGATACTCAGTTTTACCTATCAATGAAGCCAGATGACACACATCAATTAGTTAAACTGAAGGAATGTCTTAAAGATATTAAGGCCTGGATGACCTCTAATTTCCTGCTTCTAAATTCAGATAAAACTGAAATTCTTGTACTCGGCCCCACAAATCTTAGAAACATGGTGTCAAACCAGATACTTACTCTGGATGGCATTACTTTGGCCTCCAGTAACACTGTGAGGAATCTTGGAGTCATTTTTGACCAGGATATGTCCTTCAATGCACATATTAAACAAATATGTAGGACCGCTTTTTTGCATTTGCGCAATATTTCTAAAATTCGAAACATCCTTTCTCAGAGTGATGCTGAAAAGCTAATTCATGCATTTATTACTTTTAGACTGGACTACTCTAATTCATTATTATCAGGTTGTCCTAAAAGCTCCCTGAAAAGTTTTCAGCTGATCCAAAATGCTGCAGCTAGAGTACTGACAGGGACTAGAAAGAGAGAGCAGATTTCTCCCATATTGGCTTCTCTTCATTGGCTCCCTGTTAAATCTAGAATAGAATTTAAAATCCTTCTCCTCACCTACAAGGGCCTGAGTATTCAAGACCTTGTAGGTGAGGAGAAGGATTTTAAATTCTATTCTAGAATAGAATTTAAAATCCTTCTCCTCACCTACAAGACCTTCTATTCTATTCTAGAATAGAATTTAAAATCCTTCTCCTCACCTACAAGGTCTTGAATACTCAGGCCCCATCTTATCTCAAAGACTTTATAGTCTTACTTGTGGTTCCTAGGATACTTAAAAGTAGAATGGGAGGCAGAGCCTTCAGCTTTCAGGCCCCTCTTCTGTGGAACCAGCTCCCAGCTTGGATTCGGGAGACAGACACCCTCTCTATTTTTAAGATTAGGCTTAAAACTTTCCTTTTTGATCAAGCTTATAGTTAGGGCTGGATCAAGTGACCCTGAACCACCCCTTAGTTATGCTGCTATAGGCCTTGGCTGCTGGGGGGGGTTCCCATAATGCACTGTTTCTTTTCATTCACCTTATTTACTTTGTTTATACTCCACTCTGCATTTAATCACTAATTGTTATTAATCTCTGGCTCTCTTCCACAGCATGTCTTTTTTTCTCTCCCCTCAGCCCAACCGGTCGCGGCAGATGCTGGAGGTTTCTTCCTGTTAAAAGGGAGTTTTTCCTTCCCACTGTCACCAAATGCTTGCTCATAGGGGGTCTTTTTGACTGTTGGGTTTTTCTATTATTGTAGGGTCTTTACCCACAATACAAAGTGCCTTGAGGTGACTGTATGTATATGTAAATGTGTATATATACAGGGGTTGGACAATGAAACTGAAATACCTGGTTTTAGACCACAATAATTTATTAGTATGGTGTAGGGCCTCCTTTTGCGGCCAATACAGCGTCAGTTCGTCTTGGGAATGACATATACAAGTCCTGCACAGTGGTCAGAGGGATTTTAAGCCATTCTTCTTGCAGGATAGTGGCCAGGTCACGACGTGATGCTGGTGGAGGAAAACGTTTCCTGACTCGCTCCTCCAAAACACCCCAAAGTGGCTCAATAATATTTAGCTCTGGTGACTGTGCAGGCCATGGGAGATGTTCAACTTCACTTTCATGTTCATCAAACCAATCTTTCACCAGTTTTGCTGTGTGTATTGGTGCATTGTCATCCTGATACACGGCACCGCCTTCAGGATACAATGTTTGAACCATTGGACGCACATGGTCCTCCAGAATGGTTCGGTAGTCCTTTGCAGTGACGCGCCCATCTAGCACAAGTATCGGGCCGAGGGAATGCCATGATATGGCAGCCCAAACCATCACTGATCCACCCCCATGCTTCACTCTGGGCATGCAACAGTCTGGGTGGTACGCTTTTTTGGGGCTTCTCCACACCGTAACTCTCCTGGATGTGGGGAAAACAGTAAAGGTGGACTCATCAGAGAACAGTACATGTTTCACATTGTCCACAGCCCAAGATTTGCGCTCCTTGCACCATTGAAACCGACGTTTGGCATTGGCACGAGTGACCAAAGGTTTGGCTATAGCAGCCCGGCCGTGTATATTGACCCTGTGGAGCTCCCGATGGACAGTTTTGGTGGAAACAGGAGAGTTGGGGTGCACATTTAATTCTGCCGTGATTTGGGCAGCCGTGGTTTTATGTTTTTTGGATACAATCTGGGTTAGCACCCAAACATCCCTTTCAGACAGCTTCCTCTTGCGTCCACAGTTAATCCTGTTGGATGTGGTTCGTCCTTCTTGGTGGTATGCTGACATTACCCTGGATACCGTGGCTCTTGATACATCACAAATACTTGCTGTCTTGGTCACAGATGCCCCAGCAAGATGTGCACCAACAATCTGTCCTCTTTTGAACTCTGGTATGTCACCCATAATGTTGTGTGCATTGCAATATTTTGAGCAAAACTGTGCTCTTACCCTAATTGGACCTTTACACTCTGCTCTTACTGGTGCAATGTGTAATTAATGAAGATTGGCCACCAGGCTGGTCCAATTTAGCCATGAAACCTCCCACACTAAAATGACAGGTGTTTCAGTTTCATTGTCCAACCCCTGTGTGTATATATATGTGTGTATATATATATATATATATATATATATATATATATATATATATATATATATATATATATATATATATATATATATATATATGTATGTATGTATGTATATTAACCCCCTGTACAGATCTTGTGTGGCAAAATGTTTTGTAAAATCAGCCATTCCATCATTTAACTTGCAAAGAACAGTGGCATAATAAGGGGATCAGGAGCATAAAAGACCTCTGTAACAACAATATCTTTTCATCCTTTGCTGAACTTTCATTTAAATTCCAATTGCCTAATTCTCATCTGTTTCGCTTTTTTCAGGCCAGAGATTATGTTAAGAAGGTTTTTCCATACTTCCCGAATCGACCTCCTGAAACACTTTTAGATACTCTCCTAGAAATAGACCCACAACGGAAAAAATGTATTTCATTCTTATATAAGTCCTTTGATAAGAAGACTTCAAAGTTTGCTGACTTAGTTAAAATGGCATGGGAGGAGGAATTTGGTGCAAAGGTGTTAGAGGAACAATGGGATGCGGCCATGAGTTTAATTCACAAGTCCTCAATCTGTGCCCGACATGCTTTGATTCAGTGCAAAATATTCTATAAAGTGCATTACACAAATGCAAAGTTAGCTAAAATGTATTCAACTGTTAGAAACGCTTGTCCTAAGTTAAGCGGGTTTTGGGGTAACATTTTTAAAACACTTAGTCAAGCATATGATCAGACAGTTTTCCCCAATCCTCTGTCAGCTATATTTGGCATCTCTCCAGACCCGGACCTCTTGCGTTCTTTGAAACACGCTTTAGCTTTCACTAATCTTTTGGCCCGCAGACTTATTTTACTGAAGTGGAAATTATGCATTCCTCTCTCTTATGACCACTGGGTGAGGGAGGTTCTCTGTAACTTCAAGCTGGAAAAACAAAGATTTTCTTTTAAGGGTTGTACCACCAAATTTATGAAGACTTGGAGGCCCTTCCAGTCTTTAGTAAGCACCATCATTCTACTCCCTGATACAGAGGAAAACTAGGCTTTTTTCCTTGTTTATCTATTTACTTATTTTTTCTTTCTTTCTTTCTTTCTTTCTTTTTTTTTGTGTAATGTGTGGGGATGTATGGATGTGCGAGTTCATATAGTGTTCCTATGTATAGTTACAGAGACTGGATCTCTGCTAGATGTCAATCTTGTGTTTGGACCTAGAGTGGGAGTGTTCAGGGTGGGGGGTGGGAGTGAGGGGATTAGGGAGAAACTAGCTTACATTTTCTTCTTGTTTTTCCTCTTTGTGACTATTGCTCTTTCAGTGTTCTACTGATTAATATTGTATGTTAAGCTGTTAAAATTCAATAAAGAAAGTTGAAATAATAACTTGCAAAGAGCACCTCAAAGTTCTTCTACTCAACTACTTTAGGACTTTATGTATATTTGTCTTTTTTCTACAGTTAATAACCTTTGCAATCTCGTGTTAAAATGACAGGAAAATTATTTGGTTTAATTATCAACTTTTTGGATGTGAATAATGTCAAGCGATTACAGAACCATGGTTCAAAGTTTGGGCTCTCTAATGACTGAGCCTGGAACTCTTCAATAATTCCTGTGGTTACAGCAGAACAGATACTTAAACCATGTTGATATACTGACCGTAACATCCTCAAGGTCCTGGCCCAGCTCAGTGGAACTGGCCACTGCCTCACGCTCAGTGATCCACTTCTCCAACTCCTCTACCTCCTTGTTGAGCTGGTAGAGCCAGTACTGCTGCTCCAGCTTGGTCTTTCTGTGTTCCACCATGTCCTTCAGAGACACATAAAGCCGGTCTATGTGGGACTGCTGCTTGGTGATCTGCTCACTGTTGAAAGTTGAGAAAAAAACCAAAGGAATACAGCTTAAGCAGAACAATTACTGTCAAATAGCAGTAGTTAGAATGTGCAAACTCAGAAATTTAGGATAATCTGCAGGTGCTGCAGCACACCTGTCTGGGTGTCCCAGTTCCAGTAGACGCTGGCATTGCTGAGATAACATGCCTACTGTCTCTGCATATGTCTCCACTGTTTGTTCCAGAGCCAGGTGAGTCTTCAACAGCTGCAATGTGCTCACTTCATCCTGAAAAATATCAGGATAACATCATGGTAAAGCTTCCCCAAGTTCACTTTGATGACTTATGCCTGCAGAGAGTTGTACAAATGTCAGAGCAGAACATACTGTGCCTTTTTCTTCACTGATCAGATTGAGCTTCTGCCCTGACAGCCAGGATTCCACTTTAGCTGCCTCACTGTAGTACTGTTGAGCCTGTAGTGCAGCATCCAGCAACACAGACCTCCTCTCCGTTTCCAACTGCAACACCTCCCAAAGCTGGCGTACATGTCCAGCTCCCTCACGCACAAATTCCACCTCAGGAGTTCTTAGTGAAGCAATGATTCCTGCTCGATCAAGAACCTCCTCAACACGAGCCCGCCGCCCTGTCAGCTCCCTCTGGAGTGCCTACATAACCAATGAGAGGAACATTAGATTACATTTCAGCAACCATGGCCAAAAGTCATCATTGACACTTACCTGATTCCTTTTGATATGCTGCTGTATGCTCTGGAGGTTATTTCCATAATCCTTACAGGTGGCCAAGGGAAGCCTCTCCTGAATCCACAGCTGCCAAAGAAACCACAGCTGGGTTATTACATATTTCAGAAGGCATGTTTATACAGTCATACAGGACCAAACATGGAATCTGGGGCAACGACATGACATATTCACTCTTCTCAATTTTGATTTTGAAAATCATGTGATAACTGTGTAACACCCATAATGAGATATTTTACAAGCAGTGTTTAAATTTAAGAAGAAATATATAAAACAAGAAGAAGAGGGACTCAGGGACTCACTATCTCATCCTCCAGGTCCTGGGCAACTTGGTGCATCTCTTTGGAAGCCAGCAGGATGCGGCGTCTCTCCTTCAGGGGCTCAATGAGGCGGACGATACGGGTCTCCACTTCGCCTGACTGCTCACCGCCCTCCTTGTCACCTGCCATCAGCCCTCGCTGGGGTAGGCAGAAACCCTGCAAGCTTCCCAGATCTCCCACATCCTTGTAAAAGTCCCCTATCTGAGACTCCATAGCCTTCACCGGAAAGAGAAAAAGAAAGGCCATGTTATAGAAAGATGGACGAACACAGCACATCAGCTGTTTCCCTATCAGAACATTTCAGGTTTATGTAATGGGTTGCCTCCCTTTAAGAAAAAACAAAAGAAAACACAGGAGCATTTTTTTAATGCCACTGAACCCCATGTATGAGGACATGCTGCTACAGAGGCCACTGTGGACAAATGTCAGAGCAGGGCAAAATGAAAATAAATACATAAACTACAATTGACTAAACTACACAGTTTGTTAAAAGCATTAAATATATAAAGGCAGATCAGAGCTCAGGTGCTGTGGAGGGCGGAATGAGCCTTTTGGCTGGACTTAAAAAAAGCATTGTATTCCTTATCTGACACACACATACACATACACACGCACACACACACACACACCCATGTGCTTGTATGCATGCCTGACAACATCAGGGCATGCTCCTAATGAGACGATGTATGGTGTCTTGAGAGGTCTCCTCCCAGATCCAGACCACTGCAGAGCTGGCCAGTCTGAGGTGCAACCTGGCAACATCAGATGGACCAAAACAAAAAGTCCCAGAGGTGTTCTTTTTGGATTTAGTTCAGGCAAATGTGGCGGCCAGTCAGTGCTATCAATTCTTTCATCTTCCAGGAACTGCCTATATACTCTTGCCACATCAGGCCAGGCACTGTCGTGGATCAGGAGGAACCCAGGACCCACTGCATCAGAAGAGGGTCTGGCAGTGGGTCCAAGGATTTCATCCTGATACCTAATGGCAGTCAGGTTCCCATTGCCTAGCCTGTAGAGGTCTGTGTGTCCCCCCATGGATATGCCTCCCCAGACAATCACTGACCCACCACCAAACCGATCATGCTGAATGATGTTACAGGAAGCGTAACATTCTCCATGGCTTCTCCAGATCCCTTCATGTCTGTCACATGTGCTCAGGGTGAACCTGCTCTTATCTGTTAAAAGCACAGGGCACCGCCGGTGGACCTGCCAATTCTGGTATTCAATGGGAAATGCTAATCAGGCTCCATGGTATCGGGCAGTGAGCACAGAGCCCACTAGAGGACGTCGAGCCCTCAGACCGCTCTCATGAAGTCTGTTTCTGAATTTTTGGTCAGAGAAATTCATACTAGTGACTGCTGGAGGTCATTTTTTAGCTCTGGTAGTGCTCATCCTGTTCCTCCTTGGACAAAGGAGTAGATGCTGGTCCTGTTGATGGGTTAAGGACCTTCTACATCCATGCCCAGCTCTCCTAGAATAACTGCCTGTCTCCTGGAATCTCCTCCATGCTCTTGAGACTGTGTTGGGAGACACAGCAAACCTTATCAATAAATCTTGCATGATGTTTATTTGATTGGATGATTGATGGTTGAAGACATATTAGTAATTTAACAACCAGGTGCGTCAGTAGCATGTGGAAGAACCATACACAGCCACAACAGCCTGGCACCTCCTCCTCATGCTGGTTAACAGCTTGGTCACACACTGCTGTGGGATGGCATCCCATTCCTCAAATACAAGTCAGCCAGTCTGGTTGCATTGGTCACTCTGGCACAAACAGCATGTCCAAGCTGATCCCACAAGTGTTCAGTGGGATTGAGGTCAGGACTACAGGAAGGCTGTTCCATCCTCTCCACTCCCAAATTCTGTAGGTTGTCTTTGATAAACCCTGCTCTGTGGGGGCAAAAGTAGCCATATTGGAGGATAGAGTTCAGTCCCAGACTGTGGAGATTTCCAATGTTTGCAGAACCTCATTTCGATATCTCTCTGCACTGAGATTGCCTCCAATGATAACAGGTCTTAATGTCAGCACCTGGGGTACCAGAAGCTCAAAGCAAGAGTCGATAACAGAATAAGCTGTTTGGCATTGGCAGAGAAGATTTGGCAAGTTTTTCACAGCTCACATACTCAATTCTGCTGCTCAAACAACACACACATTTTCCTTACAAATGTGGCTCCATTTAAAGGGAAATAAACTTGTTTCCAGAGTGGATGAGATTTATTGCCAAGAACCTTTGCTACAACAAAGAAGTTAAAGAAGTTAAAACTGCTTGTTTCAGATAAAGGGTGAACTGAGGAGCTACACCAAGGCCCAGTATAAAATAAATAAGGATTATTTTGAATGGTGAAGAAACAGTACTCTAGTGAAAAAAAAGAAAAAAAAGAGCTGGAAATGAGTAAAATTGCCCCTTTAAATCTAATTTTGAGGTACTTGTAGTTCATCATTCATTTTACGCATTTACACGTCTCTCTTAGATATTTTGGAAGTAAATCCATCTATACATTCTATATTTGTTCATTTGTATATCTTGAGTGAAACTAAGAAAGAAAAAAATGGGGCTTTGAAATGTTTCATCAACACAGAAAAATGTTACAGTATAAGCCAAACTGTATAAGAAAGTTTGCCCACACTTCAGTGCAAATATGAAGCTATGCAGGGCAATATACAAGGCAAGGTGGAGAAACCAGTTGGTGGTGTGAACTAATTTAATAATTGCCAAATTTCTGAATTTAATTTTATGTAGCACTGGTTGAAGAGAGGTCATCAGACCTAGAAGAGCCTTCACACTTGCCTGGAATTTCTGGAGCTGTTCATTGAAGGTTGGCAGATGGTGCACCTGTTCCAACTGTGGGGGTTGCCGCTCTAAGTGGGAGAGCTGGTTGTCGAGGTCTGAGTAGCTCGTCACTGCTGGCTCGGGTTTGTTGTTTTCAAAAAGCTGGCGGGCCTTGGCCTTGGTCGTGGTCTCCAGGTCGGACCAACACTCCCTGATCTCCTCCAGTTTCTCCTGCACCACTGAACGTAGCTCAGGCTTCTCCTGGATCAGCTCCTGACCTTCCTGGAGAGAGAAAGTACGCCTATTAGGACCAGTTGTTAGAGCACAGAATAACACAGTTCTGACTCAGCTAAATCATTAAATTTAATAAAACTACATTATTTGTGGGACTGTCATTTTCTGGCTGAGTGATTTTGTTGCTTCTAACTTGTACACTCCTTAAATGTCAGGCTTCAAGGGAAGGCTCCTATGGATTGAAATGATCGCCTCACTTGCTACCAGAATTCTATAAGTTGCACAACGCTGCACACAACTATCCACCATCTTGGATTTCAACCACAGAGAAAATCTGTTTTAAAATCAACATCGATTGTAAATCAACTTTGTTTCCCAAAGAATTATTTTTCATCAACCTTTTATTAATTTGTCTTTACCAAATGAAAATCTATGTAGAACAAACATGCCATACTAAACCACAAAGCTAGAGATCCATTTTCAAGACCGCACACATTCCAGCATTTCAGGAAGGAGCTGGGAGAACAACAGATAGAAAGTGACTAGCTAAATTTGGTTTTGTCCCCAGAATAGCTCTGCATGACAGAGCTCCATGCCAAGGCTGCAGGCCCCTGCTTACAGTAAGGCAGGTGTATGGAGCAAAGTTTGGCCTTGGGCTGACCTAAAAATGGTTCATGGTAAGGCTGATAAACTCATGCTCCTCTGCTGCTCTTCCCCCCCCATTAATCTTTGGACTCTGCTTATGAAATAATCTGGGTGAGGAGATTCAATAAGATCAAAGCTTGTGGTGTTTTCCTTTATGTCAGTTTTTCCCTAGAATAGATAATTACTCCTACTACAACCAGACTTGGGAGGTGTTTTCCATCTTTGACAAAGTAGTCCTTCATGATTTGAAGCCCCAGAAAATGTTGCACTTTTTAAGGAAACATCCTTTTTTGGTTCACTCTGGATGATGTATTTCTTTTTTACTGAGGTTGTATTCTAACATGAAGCACACATATGGCGGATTACATCTTCTAAATTCTGCTTCTCTCCTTTATCTTTCACAGAGTCATACCTATATCCTATGGCTTTCATAATGCAGTGCTGCATTCCTTCTCTTGGCACAGTCTGCTAAACTGCTGCTAGCGCTCATTCTCTCACATCCCTCACTCTCCCTCTCATAATGCAGAGCCAGCAGAAAACAGGTCTCTCTCTCTCTCTCTTCTCTTGGCTTTACTGACACACAGAGCGAGGCAGAAGGAGAAAAAAATCAGAGAGGGGGTGGACAAAAGAGATGAGAAAAGGCAGACTAAATCAAGAAGGGAATCAAGAAAAGAAAGAATCAAAGGTTTATGGAAGAGGAATGAGGCTGCATGCGTGCTGGGATGTGCTTCAGCCTGGGCACAGTTGGATCCAAAGGGTATCTGTGAAGGGAATTTTTGGAGGCAGGCATGGCTGATATAGTGTGATATTTTCATGGCTACCACAAATAAATTGTGCTATTATGGCAGCATTGTGTTGCCAGATTCTGCAGGCTTTCATTTAATACTGATGCAGCAGAGTCAAATAGTAGGTGGGATTAAAGGGCTTGTTTCATAATACTTGCACAAATAACAGTGTATTCATACCTGAAGTACAGTCATGTATGATAGGTGTGAATACACTGCTGGATTATAGTCTAAGTTGCACTCTGAGGATGATCTACTCCAACTTAAACTATTATCTGCCTTAGCAGTAATGAATCTGTAAAAAAGAAAACATTTGTGTTACAATTACACATCATTCAGTTTAATACTCCACTTAAGTATGCACCCATGAGCTTGGAGCACTTTAAGCACTGTGCTGTCAAAACAGAAATGTATTGACCATTTATTGCTAAAAACATCTTGACCTTGCCTCTTTTTTTTCATAATGTGATTTAAGACCCAGATTCAGATTCCCTAAATATCAGAATGGGCATCTCTGTATCCTACAACACAGGACTATTAAAGACTGAAATCGTATTCTTATAAAACATTATTTTATTATTATTATTATTAAAAATGTGATAAAGAAAAAATAGAGGTGTAGACATACACAGTTGTTGCTATAGTCTGTGTCCCTGTTCACATGCTAAAGAAAAGTGACAGGAGCGCCTCGACTGTATGTTCCTGTGACATTTTCCATGAGTTGTCATGTTCTGTAAAACAGGCTCTGTGAGACTGTAAGAAGCATATCCAAGAACATATTGGTGTGTAAAATGTCCCTTATTAGGATGAGTAGTTTTATTTAGGCTTTATGCAGACAAAACTGTATGCATGTGTGACACATATACATAAAGTGTTTATGTCCACCCTATGATGTGGTACAAGAGACCTGCTATGATGTATGGTTTGAAGACAAAGGCACTAACAAAAAGACAGCAGTCAGAGCTGGAGATGCTACAATTTTCATTGGGAGTGACCATGATGGACAGAATTAGAAAGTACATCAGAGGGTCAGTTGAGATCAAGCAGTTTAGAAACAAGATGGTCCTGAAATGTGCAGAGAGGGGAAAACAGATATATTAGACAAAGGATGTTGAATATGGAGCTGTGAGGCAGGAGGAAAAGAGGACGATCTCAAAGGAGGTTCATGGATGTAATAAAGGAGGGCATGCAGAGGGTTGGTGTGACAGAGGAGGATGCCGGGGATAGGGTGAGATCGAGGCATAACGTTATGGCAGCTGAAAGAAAAAGTAGTAGAAGTAGAAGAAGAAGAAGAAGAAGAAGAAGAAGAAGCCTTTAATGTGAGTTTCATTTTCTAAAATTGAGCATGATACCCTAAAATAAGTAAATAAATTTAAAAATAAAAAAGTGAAACACAAAATGTGTAATGTGAAGGTGTAGTGACTTGGATGGTTACTTGGATATAGGAAGTAGCAATGTTATCATTGCTAGAGAATGCAATATGAAGAATGCATGAGTTAATCTATACTGTGAATATGTGTTTGCACAGATATACAGACCAATGTGTAATATTGTGTCACAGGTAATTTCCAAATGTTGGGAAAAGATGATTATGTCTTCCTGTAGAGGCCCAGAGTGCATATATAGAACATGTGTCTCCACACAGCCTAGAAAAGTGTATAAGAAGAACTCTGATCCCAGTGGTTGGTTTGCATCTGTGAAAGAGTTCTTAGACTTACTAAAACTGAGTAGTCTTAGAAACTAGTGTAAGTAAATTTGATGGATGTACAAAAAAAGCCAGGTTACTGGGTTAGCCAGGTATGTTGAACCTATAGTCAGAGTTTTCTTTGTCACAAATATGCTTTCTTTTAATCTGGCAAGATCCCCATTGTAACTTGTGTTAAGCACACGGCCTAGTCTGAAGCAGGTTATCGTTCAGAGTTTCCATTTTTTTCTCTGCCGAAGGAAATATGGTTCATAGACTCAACCTGGGAGTCATACCTCAGTAGGAAGAAAGCCATACCGTAAAATTACAACAGTGCAAACTGTACACTTTGCACTGGAAAAGTTTCATGTATTCAGCTAGTGGTGCAGATTTTTTTTAATATACTGTGTGGCCCTAATCTGCTGCCTGCAGTGAAGCTAACTAGTCTATTTGTAGGCTACTTGTGACCGAGACCATACATAACACTGATTTCACCTAAATCTGTCAACAGCAAAGTGATTTCCACATCTCCATCATTGTGCCTGGGGAAATGCCGGAGAGGAATGCACTGAGAAGACCTTTAATGTCTAAATATGTTTAAAGTTTCAGAGCTCTAACAGGCTGGTGAGTCCTGAGAGCACAGAGCAGTAAAATAAATACATTAACTCAAGATTTTTGAAGATTAATGATTTTTTTCTAGCATTATTATCTTGATGTATTTTCAGGAACAAAACACCTTAATGTCTTTTGCCATTTTATTTTTTAATGATCTTTATTTAACTTTATCAGTCATTTCTCTAATGACAGCATTCAATCTGTCAGTTTTGTACAAAGGAAGAGTGAAACGATGCATCAAACGCCTACTTTAACATCAGCATGCACAGATCCGGAGGCAGTAAGCATGGGTTAAAAGCATGGTTGACACATAAAATTGGAACACATCATCTGTGACTGGTTTTGTGAAGCCAGTTAAAGCAAAGAAAGCCTGGCTTCATAGCACACCCCTATGGTCTGAAGTTGTTTTGGTTTTAGAACAGCCTCTCTTCACTGCATTTTCACTAATTCTTCTGATGATAATTTGCTCTAAAAGGGACATATATTCTCAGATGGCAGAATACTTATGCAAGCCTGTGATTCAGAACAAATGAATCCATGTCGTAAAGTTCTAAAAGTTATAAGAGCACAGTGTTGACACAGGATTCTACATGCCTGCCAAGTCTGTTTTATGTGCAGTACATTCAGCAAATGAAACTAGTGAACTAGTGTCTATTAGTAGGGTAGTCTCTGGAGCTTGAAAAAGGCGACTGGACTTCTTTTTGTTTCTTGAAGACGTTTCACCTCTCATCCGAAAGGCTTCTTCAGTTCTCAACCAAATGGTGGAGAGACCCAGGTATTTAAACCCCTGTGGGCGTAGTCCCCTGGAGGTGGTTATGACCCTCTATTGATCATGTGCGTGAACACATGTGCCCAGGTGTGAAGGGGCGTGGGTCATATTTAATCAGTGGTTTCAGTTGAAACCAATTTAGGACTCCGCTCCATTGTTTCCTGTGGCCTATTGAGGTCACTGGAACAAAGGTGTGAATGGGGGTTGAGACGTCTGGGAAGGGAGCTCAGGACAGCACTGTAAGCGGGGGAAAGTTGGTGACGTAATCCACCTCCTCTGTTCAATGATGGTTGTTCACAGTGGACATAGATGGCTTCTTTCACTCCTCTTTCAAACCATCTGTTTTCCCTGTCCAAAATGTGAACATTGGCATCCTCAAAAGAGTGCCCTTTTTCCTTCAGATGCAGATGTACTGCTGAATCTTGTCCTGTCGAGGTGGCTCTTCTATGTTGTGCCATTCGTTTGTGAAGAGGCTGTTTGGTTTCACCAATGTAGAGGTCCGAGCACTCTTCACTGCACTGAACAGCATACACTACATCGCTGATCTTGTGTTTGGCGGGTTTGTCCTTGGGATGAACCAGTTTTTGTCTTAGGGTGTGACTTGGTTTGAAGTATACTGAGATGTCATGCTTGGAGAAAATTCTTCTGAGTTTCTCTGACAAGCCTGACACATATGGGATGACAATGTTGTTCCTCTTGTCCTTCCTATTCTCTGTAGTTTGTGTTTGGCCTTCATTCCTGTGCATCTTAGCTGATTTGATGAAGGCCCAGTTGGGGTAACCGCATGTTTTGAGGGCTTTCTTAATGTGTGTGTGTTCCTTATGCTTCCCTTCTGCCTTAGAGGGAACACTTTCCGCACGGTGTTGTAGGGTCCTGATCACCCCAAGTTTGTGTTCCAGAGGGTGGTGGGAGTCACAGAGGAGATACTGGTCTGTGTGTGTGGGCTTCCGGTAAACTTCAATGTTGAGGCTTCCATCTTCCTCGATAAGCACCGCACAGTCCAGGAATGGTAACTTGTTATCTCTGGTGTCCTCCCTGGTAAAACGTATGTATTTATCCACTGAGTTGATGTGACGAGTGAAGGCTTCTACTTCATGGGTTTTGATTTTGACCCAGGTGTCATCTACATATCTGTACCAGTGGCTAGGTGCCATCCCTTTGAAAGAACCAAGAGCTTTACTTTCCACTTCCTCCATGTAAAGGTTGGCTACAATGGGAGACACTGGGGAGCCCATGGCACATCCATGCTTCTGTCTGTAGAATCCATCATTGTATTTAAAATATGTTGTGGTAAGGCAGAGATCTAAAAGTGCACAAATCTGATCTGGGGTGAAGCTGGTTCTGTTCAGTAAGTTGGCAGAAACTTCCTCGTTCAAACCTCCTGGTTGTCTGGGTCCTTTCTGTTTCAAAGTCTTCCTTGTGTGCACAGGTCCTCTATACGTCCTCCCACAGTTCACACATTTTTTTTTAAAGGTAACTTGTGATTCTAAATTGACAATACAGTAGGGTTGGATGTGAGTATGTGTGGTTGTCTGTCACTTTGTAGTATACTGGTGACACCAGGGTGAAATAGACTCAAATCCCCATGCAGCCATACAGATGACATGTAAACAGATGGATTTTTATTAGGAAGAATATTCAGCCAGTAGTAGGGGTGTGACAATGTAATGGTTCAGTGAATTTGGGTTTGGTTAATTTAAATATATGAAATAGATATTTCTGGATCAAATGATTGATGAGATGAGACAAACAAGTTACTTAGAACCTGCTTATTCCTTGCAAACAATAACAAAACACAACTTTCAATGAACACAAAAGCCACAGTTGACTAGAAAACAAACAAAAACTAGTGATCAATTAATCAGTGTCTTCAACACATCACCTGTTTCATTACTAAAACACAATGCAACACAACACTCCTCAGAAAAAAGCTGACAAAATAATCCTCTTCTAATGAGAGTCATGATAACAAAATTAATCAGTATCTACATACCACCATATTATCACCTCATTCCCAACATTGCTGTAATTACTGATTTTAAGCAGGCCAGACCTGCAACCCTCTCGTTTATGGACAGCTGACAGGAGCAGGTGTTGTACCAGAAACTCATTTCCAATACCGTAAATTCCGGACTACAGAGCGCACCTGATTAAAAGCCCCATGCTCTAATTTTGTTCTTGTACAGGCCACACCGGATTTTAAGCCGCAGGTGTCCCACGTTGTAATATGAGATATTTAAACAGAAAGATATTACACATGAGAATTTTTTAATTTTTAATTTAATCTGTATGGTACCATAAACAAATACATATTGCAAATGCTTTTTTTCGAACAGTGCCTGTAACACGGCTACCTTTAAATATACGTACGTATCAGTAACACAAATTACGTTGCTTATGCTTTTTACTGAACAGTGCACGAACAACATTCTAATACCTCCTATAGGAGGTGTGTATATATATATAGTCATTGATCGCCTTCATCATCTTCTTCCTGCGCACTGAAACCATCAAAGTCCTCTTCTTCAGTGTCCGAATTGAACAGCCTCAGGACCTCGTCACTCACTTCAGCCTCTTCGTTATCACTCTCACTTGAGCGCATCCGGTCCTCTTCATCACGCAGAAGTCCAGCCTTTCGAAACCCATTGGTGATGGTGGATGTTTTGACACGGCTCTACGCATTTAGGATCTGGCAGACTTGAGTGAAAGATGCTCTTCGCATGCGGCATGTTTTGGTGAAGGATTTCCCACCGCTCATCATCCAATCCTCCCACTCAAGGTGCAGTGCCACTTTAAATGCCCGGTTCAGGCTGATGTCCAGTGGCTGCAAATACTTAGTGGTGCCCCCAGGAATCACAGCTGGAATTGAGTTTGTGCTCTTGATGGCAGCTTTCACTGAAACTTTTATATGGGCCCTCATTCTGTCCATAACGAGCAATGCTTTTTTTCTGTGAAAAAATCCTCCAGGTCACTTGGCATAGCACTCTCTGAGCCAATCCTTCATTAGGCTCTCTATCATCCAACCTTTCTTATTGACTTTCACCACGATTCCTTTTGGGAATTTTTCCTTTGGCATTGTCAGACGCTTAAAAATCACCATCGATGGAAACTTTAGTCCGGATGCTGTGCAGCTCAGAACACAGGTAAAATGTGTTCTCTCATGGCCACTTGTTTTCAGTGTGATGGACGAGTCACCTTTTTTATTAACAGTCCGAGTGAGAGGCAGGTCAAACGTCAAAGGTATTTCATCCATATTTATGATATCATCTGGCCCGGTGGAATTCTCTGCTATCTTTGTTTGAGTGAACGTGCGAAAGTTAGCAAGTTTTTCCTCGTAGCCAGGAGGGAGCTGGTGACACAAAATCGTGCGTGCCCTGACGGACAGGTCTTTTCGTCTAAAACACCAGGATGGCCCACCTCTAAAATCTTCGATTTTCATTTTGGTGGCGATTGCTTTAGCCTTCAGTCTGATCTGCATGGTGGAAACACCGCAGCCGCTTGCTCTCTGTGTATTAACCCAGTCTTCAAGAAAGTTTTCAAGTTTGGGCCATCTGCTATGGTTACCTCTGAAAGCTTTCATTGTCTTTTTGCAGTGACTCAGTTCTTCACGCTGGCGTCTCCACCGTCTAACCATCAATTCATTTATGCCAAGATTATGTGCAGCAGCTCGATTTTCTTCTTCAACCGCCAAATTGATCACCTTTAGCTTAAAAGCTGCATCATATGCTTTTCTTCGAGTGTTTTCCATGTTGATGAGGGTGAATACAAATGACAGATTTACAATACACTGAATTGGGAAAGTGCTCTTGATTTATTGCACAATTTCATTGGACCTCTGTGACCTACTCATCAATTTGATTGGTCTACTGTTACGAGGCAAAATGTTTTTGGGGGCATAAAAAAAAAACATGCATTAGACGCACCTTAGTATAGGTGCTAAAAAGTGTGGGAAAAAAGTAGTGACTTATAGTCCAGAATTTACAGTATTTACCAAAAAAATGATTGGCTGTACAGGGCTAGAATTGGTGATTCTAAATTGCCCATAGGTGTGAATGTGAGTGTGAATGGTTGTCTATCTCTCTGTGTTAGCCCTGCAACAGAATGCTGTCCAGGGTATACCCTGCCTCTCACCCTATGACAACTGGGATAGGTTCCAGCAACCACTGGGACCCTGAAAAAGATCAGTGGAAGAAAATGGATGGATGGATGATTGGCTGTATTTAAACTGCTGTAAATGAATTTTTCCCCTATAATTTGAGAAACATATGTCAAACATCTCTCTCATTGCTCTACCTCCTGGTAGTGGCTCAGGAGATAGAGCAGGTCACCTCCTAATCAGAATTTTGGCGGGTTGATTCCGGGCTGTGTGCCAAAGTGTCCTTGGGCAAGATACTGAACCCCAAGTTGCTCTCCAATGCAAGCATCGGAGTATGAATGTCTGTGAAAGGTAGACAGTAAGCACTTAGCTTAGCTTCATATGGAAGTAATTGTGTGAATGGGTGAATGCAAGGGCATAGGAATGAGTGGCAAACCACTTAAGAAAATGGCTTGAGTCTTTTACAAGCATAATGTCCATGTCATTTCAGGGCTGTACGCTTACTTTATCAGCCGCACTGGTACTAGCAAGCTAAATATTATAGTAGCACAAAAATAATTTAGTAGCGCACACAAGAGCAAAGTTTGATATGTTTCAGTGGTCGAAAACATTTAATACTGGTCAAAAATGCATTTACGTAGGTTGACTGGCAATAGAACTGGTCCTTTAATTAAACAAAGTTCTGACATGAAAGAACTCTCACAAATAATGTAATGAACAAATTATTCACTTTTTAATATCAGCCTTAAGTAAAAAAAAAAACAAAAAACAGCTATTAAAATATGCCTATTCAGTTTGAAACTCTGTTTGGCCAACAAAAACAAAATCTAAGACATAAAAATAATTATCAATAAAAATAAAAACCAACAGAAATAAATAAAAGTGATACCTCTCACATTTAATAGACAAGCTGTGTTCCTCACTGATGACACAGTGTGCTGTTGCACGGGCCAGAGCACACAAAAGGTTAAAAAAAAAAACAAAAAAAAAACACTGGCCTAGACAAGAGAGCCAAAATGTTTTTTCTGGCTCTCATTTGCAGCCACAAATTGCTTGCAAATTGACTTCTTGTCCAGTAAATATTGGACGAGTGACATTTTAAGATGTTATTTCTCTGATTATGTTTATTAGTTCTCTTTTGTATTCCTGTTTGTTTCTAGTCCCTTGTGTTTCCCTGTGTCAGGTCTGCGTCTCTGTCCAGTGTCTGTATGCCAGTTCCCTGTGTCAAGTCTGCGTGTACCTTGTTTAGTCACTTCCTGTTTTATTTTGACAGGCTTGTGTTCCCCGTGCTTTGTGTTTAATTTTGCTTCCCCTGTTATTAGTTTCATTTGCTTCACCTGCTGTGCCCTGCTGTTTCCTCATGCCCTGATTACCTAATGTGTATTTAAGCCCTCAGTTTTCATCTGTTCTTTGTCGCGTCATCATCAGTGTTCCCTTGCTGTGTGTGGCCCAGCATTATTGTTTTGTATTTAATTCTGGCACCTGTCCAGCTCCAGTTTAGCTGAGTTTATGGTTCCTTGTGTTTTTCTAATAAATTAAGTTCTATTTTGTCTGAGTCTGCATCCTGGGGTCCAGTCCTGCCTGCCACACACAAGCCATGAATGACATAAGATGACTGAAAAAGATTTTGTTTCTATACATGAAAGTAAACTGACAACAAGATGTTATAAACAAGCCATATTCGTGGCAACATTCCCAGCAGACCGTTTCACCTCATTCAAAAGAGTTTCTGACTCCTGCTGCTGTCTCCGCCTCCCAAACACTCTTTCAGAGAGGGGTGGGGGGAGTGCAGTGACATGACGTTACGTTGCGCCTTTGAAATAAAAGCATGCGAGTTAAATATTTCAAAATCAAGTATTCTTCTCCTCCCCGGTATAATTTTTGGGTGGGACAAATGCGCCTCTCCAACATTGGGGGGGACACGTTCCCCCTGGTTCCTACGCCTATGGGTGAATGTAGACGTGTTGTATAAGCGCTTTGAGTGCCTAGCCAGAGTAGAAAAGCGCTATATAAGAACTAGTCCATTTACTATTAATGATATCAAGGCATTCTGAGCGGGAAACAACACTCCTGTCATGAAGTAGAAGCTACAATCACTTTTTGGCAAAGTGACTTTTATATATTCTTTATTTATCAGGGTTAAAAAGTATCACTGACATTAAAAATGTCTTTTTAAAGAGAGATTTGGCCAAGAGGGCAGCAGAAATAGCAACAAATGTGACATTATAGTTCAACAAAGATATTTTAAGTGGCCAAAAAGGACTGGATTGATTATAATGTAGATACAATAATGCTAAGTCATAAAGATACTTCAAAACTGGTCATTTCTTCATTTTATATATAAGTCCTTCATAAATCCTGTTGACTACAGTCTGTTTACCCATATAGGCAAGGAAATTACACATTACAAACATCATAGTGCGACCGGCTCTTGTCGGAGACGGTCGCACTATCTCTCTCTCCCTGCCCTCCCCATCTCTCCGCTTGCTGCTTGCTGTGAGAGCGTCTTTTACACACTGTCCGAATAAGAACAAGATTGAAACATGGATCTGGCAAACTGGGCATTCTCCATCATTGATCGAATTTTTTCCACTATGAGATCCGGGACAGGGGAGCCTGCGTGTCCGAGTGGAACAGACCCGGTTGGATACGTCATCGACTCTTGGAGCTCGTGGAGACCGGTGTGCTTCTCAGCCCTTGGAGTGGAAGACGTGGAAGACGCATATATATTCGGCTTTTTGGTAGCGGTATCTTCTCTGTTTGGGCTCGGTGGATACCCGCTTTACTGGCAAATTAAGAAAATCTGGACGGCGGTTCGACATCTGCAGAGGCTGCCGACCCAGGTGGAAGGGCTGAGCAGAGCCGTACAAACTCAGACTCAAAGCCTGGTGGACCTGAGCCGCAAGATTAGCGGGCTCGCAGGCGAGAGGGGTTAGATCAGGAGATATAGTTCGGTTCTGCACAGTGAGGACGGCAATCAACGAATTTGGAATATTGGATTTTTGAATGGTTTCCCAGTAAGACTGAAGGCTGTTGGAAAAACAAGCAGCCTGTTCCAAAACAACATTTGTTATCAGGAATTCGGCTCCCCTGCCGGCCTTGGGTTGGCACCCATATCTCTCTCCAGGGCTCTGTGTGCGGCTGCTCTTCCCCCCACTCCGCGTTGTGATTTGTGAAGCTGGGTCTGGTGTACCACGGCCGCTGATGAAATTCCACCACTATCAGCGAACTGTTTTGGCTGGAACCTGGCATCTGGCTCCACAATGCCCCCAACTCTCGTCTCCGTCTGCATTCCCTCCTGACCTGACCTCACCTACCGCCGCTGTCCTAGCTTTACATGTGCAAATGCTTTGCTAAGGTGGTTTTTTTGGACCCTGGTATAGTGCTCTTTTTGAGCACTGTACAAGATGACTTTTTTTTAACCTAACTTCCCCATGATGTGTTGTTTTCTCCTCCTGCCAAAGGTAGCACTGCAAGTCAGCTGCATGACCCCAGGATACATATCCCCCCATGTGTGTTGTGTTTTGTGTATTCTTGGATGGTGTTCTGTAACTGCAATTTCCAATGTGTGAACTTGTTCACCCACATGGCAATAAACTTTCATTCATTCATTCATTCATTCATTCATTCATTCATTCATTCATTCATTCAAAAATCACTTTTTGACACAACACTGGCTGAACTGCAGGAGCTGGTTATATGCTAACATTATGCCAGCTAATTTTCGGCTTGAGCTCTGAGTAGTTTGATTATATTCTCACGTCATGGCAGTGTACTTGCTCAGTGTCCGAGTCATCCACAACATTAGATCCACTTTGAAGAAAGGTTCAGTAACGTTGGCTAACAGTAGCTAACTGCGGCAAAAACAGCACTGGCAGACAATCACTGCCAAAAAGTGATTTCGATTGTTTCCATGTGCATGTTTACGTGTAATATCTTTGCTCATATTTGTGACTAGCTTGTAGTCAACAAGATTTTTGAAGGGCTTGTTTATAAATTGAAGAAATTACCTGTTGTGCACGCATCTTTATGACTCTGTGTTTTTTTTCTACACTGTAAACCCGGATAAGTTGAATCTACTTAAAAAAAACCCAAGGTAACTCGTTGCCTTAATATTTTAAAGAAATGAAGCATTAGTTGAATAAGTGCAGTGGGCTATACTCAATGTACTTGAGGCCCTTTTGGAATGGAATGAAAGATTTAAGTTGAATGTACTAATAACAGATTTTCAGTAACTGAAGATACTTAGTTTAAGCAATTTATTTAAATCAGCTTGTTAAGTAAGCACTACTCCATTACCAATTGAACTAAATTGTATGTTCTGATTGACCACACTTATCTTTTATAGTTCTTAAAAATCAAAATATGTATTTTAATCAATCAAGCTGAGTAAATTAAAAATATAAAAAAAATTTTATTGAACATATCTTTTTCCATCCAGCCTCTTCAGGTTTGGGGAGCCTATCCCAGCTGACATTAGGGCTAACAAAGAGAGAGACAGAAAACCATTCACACCTATGGGCAATTTAGAATGACCAATTAACCTTAACTCCAGTAACTGTATGTCTTTGGACTGTGGGAGAAAACCCACGCAGACACGGGGAGAACATGAAAACTCCACACACCTGGGCGGAATCGAACCCAGACCTTCCTGACGTTTTTTCTAGCTATGTAGCAGCAGTGCGAACCACCGTGCTGCTCAACATGTCTTCAGTCCAATATCATCAATCCAGTCTGTTAAAACTGGCATAAACAAAACCATAAAACACCATAAACCATAACCCTAACCCATAAAACAAAACCTGATGATATCACGTTGTTTGAATTCAAACACATAATTACAATAAGACAGACCATTAAAAAAGTATGGTCTACTCAGAATTGATATGTAGCAAAATGACAGCTATTTAAGTAATATAAACTGTTTATTTCAGTAGAAGCTGTTGATTGGACTTAAAAACACAATTACAATAAAAAAGAACATGAAACAACTCAGCTTACTCAGAATTAACAAGTAATGTTCACATATTGGGCAATTTTAAGTAATATGAATTCGATATTTTTAAGTCGAATCAAAATCTGGGCTCACAGTGTATATTATAATCAATCCAGTATTTTTGGCCACTTAAATATCTTTATAGGACTGTGATGTTATATTTGTTGTAATTTCTGCTGCCCTCTTGGCCAGATCGCTCTAAAAAAAGACATTTTTAAAGTCAATGACAGTTTTAAATAAAGAAAATGAAAAAAATCACAGCCAAAAGGTGATTGTAGCTTCTACCTTGTGACAGGAGTGCTGCTTCTCACTCAAAATGATTTGATATCATTCATGGGGGATGTGTTTGACATATGGTTCGGAAATGTTAAGTCAAAAAGTCATTTACAACAGTTTAAATACAGCCTGTCATTTTTTGGCAAGTACCGGAAATCACTTTTTGGCAGACAATCGCTTTTGGGGACAACACCGGAGAGAAGTCCTGGAAAGTCTCAACAACTCACCTTCAGTATCGCTGTCATCGGACAGAAGTGAGCTGCTGTGACTCATCAACTCATTTCCAGAGCAAACACCCGTGGAAACTTCATTAGGTAAACAGTGATTTTACAATCTGCATTTGAGGGACTTGGAAGAAAAAATGTAAAATATCATAAAATATTTGATTAACAGATTATCTGTTTTTGTTCCTGATTTATTAATAAGGGTTGAGATTATCAGAATACATCAAAATATAGTGCACAAAATCATTTTTATACCTAGCAGAAACCCACCAGCTGGCTGCAGTGAACAGAACTGTGGCTTCTATAGCACGGTTATTAGTTAACCATGGTGAACCGTTACACCTCTAGTCAGTACATTATTTTCACTTTAAAACAAAAACTCCTATTCCACATCTCCTTAATTAGGCCACATAATGATGCTACCCTGAATGCACTGAGTAGATTATAATAATTAAATGTATCAAGTTTATAGTTTTTAGAGTCTTAATGTGTAGCTGTCATATCAGAGATAAACAGCAGCAATGACCACACAATGAGTAATAAAATAAATATATTAAGTTAGCAGAGTCTGAAGCAGAAAGCCTAGCTTAACTAAGAATACTGACAACAACCAACGTGATCACAGTCATCTATGACTGGGGTTTGAAGTTTTGTTGAGTCAGCTAGTGAAAGAAAACCTGGTTATGTCTACATGAAATACAGATAAAATCCTATTAAGATGCAGAAACAGGCACAAGTCACAAAATTATACGAAATACAGCTAGAACGGTATTTGTTATTTTATGCTGGATGATAAAATTATACACAACATATTTACCCTAGGAAAGTTAGAAAAACACAAAGCTAAAAGTATTGTTAAAGTTGGTGTAAAATTGAATATAATGATGTATATGTTAAGGCAAGTAAACACTACAGTAAAGTATGTGCTAGTGCTGGAAAGTGTACCAGAAAAATTATGAATGAAAATCCATAATATTAAGTTTTTAAATATCATCAAGCAAACAAAAGACATGATATAGTGGTTCTAATCATACTGTATGACACAAAAGTTTGTCTAAGATAGCAATCTGTAAGTCACAACTAACTTTCAAACATCAATGCACAAACATTTGTGAGACATTATAAGACTCCAAGAAACACAGCAGTCTGTTAACAGCTGGGAGGGACTCTGTTGCTATATTAAAGAACAGTAAACACAGATGGAAGGTGACGACAATAACTTGTGCTGAACACTGACTATTCTCAAAATGTAAATGAGCCCACCCACCACTTTAATCACACTTTCAATCTTGTTCTGACATATGGCATTGAAACTGAACATTCACCAGTATCCTCCAAAAACCCTCTTTCACAGCACAGTAGAATAAATTTCATTGCAGTAGATGTCTTTCTGAAAGTGCTGATACTAAGTTTAAGGATATACAGTTGTGTTCAAAATAATAGCAGTGCATTCAAAAACATGAATAAAGCTCAGAATCCTTGTAATAGTTTTTATTTACAGGCATTGGGGACACTGCACATATATTCTAAATCAAAACATGTAGTAAATGTATAAATTTTCCAATTACTTTACAGGAAATCAAGAAAAATTAATGTTGGGCAGTTAAAAAAAATAGCAGTGATGCATTTTTCTTTATAAACTCAAATATTCACTTTATGAACTGAAAAATCTTTAGGAATTAGCATTCCTGTGAATCACTAAACTAATATTTAGCACCATACCCATTGTTTCTGAGAACTCCTTCACATCTGTGTTGCATGGAGTTGACCAACTTCTGGCACTTGTGAACAGGTCCAGGATGATTTGACAACTTTCCACAATTCCTCTGCATTTCTTGGTTTTGCATAAGAAACAGCATTTTTGATGTCACCCCACAAGTTTTCTATAGGATTAAGGTCCGGGGATTGGGCTGACCACTCCATAACTTTAATTTTGGTCTGGAACCAAGATGCTGCTCGCTTACTGGTGTGGTTGAAGTAGTATTGTTCAAACACCCATTTCAAGGGCATTTCCTCTTCAGCATAAGGCAACATGACCTGTTCAAGGATTATGATGTATGCAAACTGATCCATGATCCCTGGTATGCAATAAATAGGCCTGACACCATAGTAAGAGAAACATTTGAATATCATGATGCTTGCACTAACATGCTTCACTGTGTACTGTGGCTTGAATTCAGTGTTTAGGGGTCATCTGACAAACTCTCTGGGGCCCTTGGACCCAAAAAGAACAATCTTAATTTCATCAGTCCACAAAATGTTTCTACATTTCTCTACAGGCCAGTCAATGTGTTCTTTGGCAAATTGCCACCTCTTCAGCACATGGCTTTTTTTTAACAGTGGGACTTTACGGGGGCTTCTTGCCGGCAGATTAGCCTCACACAGGCGTCTTCTAATTGTCACAGTACTCACAGGTAACATCAGACTGTCTCTGATCACCCTGGAGCTGATCATTGGCTGAGTCTTTGCCATCCTGGGTATTCTTCGATCCATTTGAATGGTAGTCTTCCATTTTCATCCACGTCTCTCTGGCTTTGCTTTCCATTTTAGAGCATTGGAGATCATTTTAGCAGAGCAGCCTATTGTTTTCTGCACTTCTTTATATGTTTTCCCCTCTCCAATCAACATTTTAATCAAAGAACACTCTTCTTTTGAACAATGTCTGGAATGGCCCATTTTTCTCAGGTTTTCAGTGAGAAATGCATGTACAACATGTGTTGGCTTCATCCTTAAATAAGGGCCACCTGCTTGACACCTGTTTTTTCACAGAATGAATGACCTCACTGATTGGACTCTATACTGCTATTTTTTTGAACACACCCCTTTCAATTAATTATTCAATTATACAGACTCAGGAGCATGCATCTCATGAATGTTAGGTCTGTTGGTTTTCTATGACTCTACTACACCTACTGGTAAATTATTTGCCATGTAGTAATATCACCTCAACAGAGAACTTCACTCAGACTGCTGGTTTAATTGTGGTTTCCAGGGTCTTTAAAAGTAGAATGTGAGGCAGAGTCTTCAGCTTTCAGCCCCCTCTACTCTAGAACCCACTTCCAGTTTGAATTCAGGAGACAGACATCAGGCGACCCTGAACCATCCCTTAGTTATGCTGCAATAGACCTAGGCTGCTGGGGGGTTCCCATGATGCACTGAGTATTTCGTCTTCACTCACCTCATTTCACTGTCTGTGTTTAAACACCACTCTGCATTTAATCATTAGTTATTTATTTCTTCCATAGTGTGTCTTTTGCCCTGTCTCCTTCATCTCACCCCCAACCGGTTGCAGCAGATGACTGCCCCTCCCCGAGCCTGGTTCTACTGGAGGTTTCTTCCTATTAAAGGGAGTTTGTTTTTGTTCCCACTTTCACCAAGTGGTTGCTCATAAGAGGTCATTTGATTGTTGGGGGTTTTTTACCTTACAATGTAAAGCACCTTGAGGTGACTGTTGTTGTGATTTGGCATTATAGAAATAAATGGAATCACTGAATCAAAAAATTAAAGAAATTATGAAATTGAGTCCATTGAGGACAATGTCAAGCAAAGTCTCTACTTAACTTTTCTTAACAAAACCAACATTGAACTGATGTTACTAACAAACAATAGGCAATGCATGATAAATAGTAGCTTATCCCTCTGTTAAAATCAGAAAATGTATTTCCCACAGTGAAAGTTTCCCAGTTATGATAAAGAACTACACAAGACAGTGAAGTCACACACATAAAATGTAATCTGCCACTGAATATAGACCCCAACAGATGCACAATAACTGAAAACTACAGTGGCAAGATATTTTAGAAAATTACTTTGTACTTGAAAAACAACAACAACAAAAAAACAGTTTGAGGATGTGCTTACAGTACCACAGACAGGGTATAGACACTATTGGTACTTCTGATTTACCGTACTAAGGAAAACACAGATGTAACTTAAGAACAGCAATCTGAACAATCCATGTTAGTGTGAGAGTGGGCCAGCATAAAGAGTCTAAAGAGTTTAAACTTAAAGCAGGCAAATGAAATTCATCCATCACTCATTTTATCCTTTACATTTTTGGGTTTTCTAATGTGATATGTTAAACTGTTGGAAGAAGGCCAAGTGAGGGAGTGCAATTTTTTAGTTTTGGTTGACTGGGATTTGTTATTTTTTGTTTGTTTGTAATCTGAACGGTTAAAAAAGTCAGCAGCTAAATATGGAAATATATTCTTTATATTATCAGTGTCAACTGTGTGTGATGTGTTATATACATAAACAAAAAACAGAGATCCACATTTATCTCAGTTTACTGCAAAAATGTGCTGGGTACCAGCCTTGAGCAAATCAGAGATAACCAATTCCTAAGGTATCCATTTTTAGTTAAGTAATTTGTGTCAGTTCAGTGATCACTTTCACAGTGTGTGTTTACAATCCACTGACCCCTGAGCTCATGGAAAGGCATGGCACAAGGTCAGCTGGGAGTCATTCCACTGTAAAAGAGAAACACCCATAGTTCCGCCACATATAAGAGCCAGCATGGAGCCGTGTGGCTGGTGTCATGCGGTGATTAAGTAATGTGAGAGAACAGAGGTAAGGGGCTGAGATGGGAACCCTGCTTAAAGGATGCACAGTTCTCTGGTCATGGCAGGGCTCAGGATCTTTTCTCTGTGTCTCTCAGGTAATGACAGCGATAGCACTGGGGTAGATTAAGATATGTCTCTAACTGTCACACTGGCACACATACAGTAGGAAATCATGCCAGTTAGCAGTCTTAATGGAGCAGTCATCTTCTACAGTCTGTCAGTTCTTTCAGTTTCTCTGCTGTTTGGCACGAAAGGTTACACAAATGCATTGATTTGGAAGTGAAGCAGTATCCTGTTTCATTCTGTTTTCATTTAAAGCTGAGATGTCATTCCAGGTAGAAGGCCTCTCCATGTCTCTTTGGGTGGAGTTGCATGATAAGAACCAAGCAGCAATCTACAGGGCTAATATAATATAAAACCAAGACAAAAGTGCAATAAATTGCAGTTCTCCAAATGACCACTTGAGGGTGGCAACAAAGGTGAGTCATCCCCCTTAGACTCCCATTTTAAAAATGCTCAACTTTATAGCAGAAATAAGTTTCAAAATAATCAGGCCAAAACTTTTGGGCTATGACTGCTTTGTGTATGCCTTTCATCCAAATATGGTCCCTTGTCAGCTGCAACAGAAATTAGATAGCAAAATTAAGACTTCAAAAGGGGACTTTGTAAACCAATGGGTGTGTCACAGTAGCTGTGTCCATCTGTTATATAAAGTCTGTTGGCACAACATCAAGTGTATTCCTTCATTCAAATTTAACTGTTTACTATCCCAGTGGTGGAAAAGGCACTAACTGCAATCTAAATGGTTCAAAGATGGTCCAGGTTTTTACTGTATGTTGTAACTATCACACTTTATATTCTACCTCTCAGCTTCAGCGCTGCAAACCAGCTCATAAAGGCATAAATAAAAATTAAGAATAAATGGGAACATTGCAATGGCAGGTCCTAGGACATATCCAGGCTAATCTTTGTACCTGCCTCAGGGCTGTTTTCAACATAATATTTGTCCTCTGGTTCTGTAATAATGAAGTATCTACAGTGTAGCTGCCAGATAATATTACAGTAATAAATAATACAGTTGCACACAGAAGGATCTGAGATTGATTAAAAGCCTTGAGTCGTGGATACTACACAATGTATATTTCAGTGAATTATAGTCATAAAAACAGACACTTATGTGAACCAGGTATCCTGAAATATGACACAGTTTTACAGCGAGTAGGTCATGCTGAAGGATTTATTGCTATTAAAGGAGACATTGACTGTTAACAGCTATATATATATATATATATATATATATATATAGGAGAGTGTGTTGGCAACTTTTGCGCACTGTAAGCCTCAGCACTCAGAGACCCTGTAACTTTACATAGTCTGCCACTTTTTGGCTCAGTTGCTATGGTTCCTAAATGCTTCTGCTTAGCAGGAACTCCATTTCCATTTCACAAACTGATTTCTTGCAATATGATCAGAGTACAGTGCTCTGTGAGTGCTTTAGTATGACCCATTCTTTCACAAATGTTTGTAAATGTTTGACAGCTCTTCCATTTATACTTCCTCAAATATTTTTGACCTGTCGAGATAAAAATTTCGACAAAAAGAATCCCAAACTGAGATGCACAAATGCAGAGGATTTATGTTACATCAAGTTGAAAGGTAAGCTGTGAATTGGGGATGAACAAATACATAATGACTTTTATATATCAAAAGCAAAACCTGCTGCATCCAGTCTAAAAGAGTAATCCTGGGAACAAATAGTTTTGTTAACCAACAGTATAAAACAGAAAGATACTCAGGTTACAATGATGTAAAAAAAAAAAAAAGGTGTTTGCATTACAGATGATGGAGCCATTTATTAATATTAGCTAGAAAAACTGACAACCCCACTAAATTATGATTGAATATATAGTGTAGCGGTCAAAGCAGATCTGGCTTATAATTTAGAGTTAAACTGATATATTTAAAATAAAGAAATGCCACAATGAGTGCTATACTGTAGGCTATGCCTGTTTGACTACATGAAGCCTTTTTCAGTGCCATTTGAGTTTTACTGCTACATTTGATTATTAATTGCCTCTGTCCTTTTGTAAAAACATCTCAGGCGTTCTAATGAATTTGATGACATTATTATTATTATTATCATTATTATTATAGTACACTGCTCAAATGGTAATATTAGAGGAGATAATATCCTGCACTTCTAGACTACAGTAAATAACCTCTTGAGAACCTAATTGAATGTGACTGCAACGATCCCTGGGAACAAGAAGGTATCCACAACAAAGACAACATAAACAGCATCTCAGAATTTAGGTACTACCAAAAACAATATTAGTTATTTTGTATCATTAATGAACAAAGCCAAGGTGTGTGTGTCAATCTGGGGTCTAGACTACAGCACAATGAACCTTCAAATGCAATACGGATTTTCTCATACCACTGCCACCCTATGAATATTTAGTAATTCAGTGTGTTCAGCAAAAAAAGGTCATTCAATAAAAATGAATAGTTAAGACAAATTGAAATGTAAACAAATTCTCTCAGGATAGGATGGAGAGGTAACGTTTAAGCAAAGTCAAAGTCTGCTAAACCTCAGCAACAAAGTAGTTTTTTTTAGATGTTTCTCTCTGGTAAAGGTGAAAATACTGACATACAGGTAGAAGCCACTCATTTGCTTCTTCTTTTCAAGCTTAGGTATGGACATCACATAGTCAAAAACACTGCTGCCAGAACACTCATTAAACAATAAATGATAACGTGCTGAAAGCTTTTGTATGAAAGGAAATGATCTGTTCATTAATCTGCCTTAGTTTCAGAATAAGGAAGAAAAATAATGATTAAAGCACTTAAAATGGAGGAATTATAAGACTACAGCTGTAAAAATAGTTTCTGGCTGACATTTTGCTAACATTCATATGACGCGTGATGGAGAAAGGCAAAGGAATACTTCCTGGTTTAACCAGCTTACAGTTTTTTAAGGATGCCATCAGTCTGAATGCACTACACACCACTACACACCACTACACATGCACAGTGCATATGGAGTCAGAATAAATCATATAAGTATCAAATGAAAGTATACTAGGCTCATTTCAATGAGCTATTAGCAGATACAGAGTCTCTGACTACTTTACATGCCTAGAGCCCATCTGAGCTTCACTGAAGCTGAGGGCATGGAGAACATTCTGCATGGATAGGAGATTGCTCTGTCAGGACAGCAAAGCATTATGGGAAAGCAAAGCCAAAAAAAAAAAAAAAAAAAAAAAAAAGCAAACCTGGGAATGTTTTTATGATGTGAATTGACCTTATATCACCTGTGTCAGATAACATTTGTACATAAAAGGAAGTTACAGAGTGTGCACTTGCTGCATTTGGCCATAACTGCTGCAAAGGGTTACATGTCCTCTGTATGATTCACTGTAACCTCCATAACTCATTGGTCCATAACAGACTGGTCGAACCTCAGCACCGAAAGGCAAAATAACCAAAGGGATCACGCCACCTGTGAATCTGAAAACAGCACAGCCACTATAGCAATGTAACCTTGACAATGTAATTCAGGATGTTCCCAAGCTGAGTGATAGCATCTCACACACTTTCACCTATTCGATTTTACTGCCACCACACCCACCATCAACACTGCTTCTCTATCACATGCTCTTTGGCTCACCTGCTCAGCCTCTTTGACCTCCCCACCCCTCCCCCACTCCCCCATAAACATCCCTTTATCACCTCCACTCACCTGTTCTATCTTGGCCAGCCATTCTTTATTGCGGGCCAGTTCTGCCATAAAGGCCTGGTGCTTCAGCCACTTCCGGTGTAGCTTTTGAGCTTCATCCCGCGCCGTGTCTCGGGCCATAAGCATCTTCTCTTCCACCCGCTGTCCCAAACACTCAACTGGAGGAGACAAAAATAGCCACTATCAGGAGCCCAACACTCGAGCCAGCCCTTCTTTCCCCTTTTTCCACAGGACGTCCTGCCTACCTCCTCTACGCAAGAGCCACCCGCTCTGCTCTGCAGGGGCCTAGGTACCTGTGCTGTCACCACCCACCCCAGCCCCCACCAGGCACACTTTTCTGGGGAAAAAAAAATCAAGATAAGCACCTCAGCAGCAATGGTAGCAAATGGAAACACTCAAGCCCTTCCTTCGGGTTGCCCCTGGGTCCTCATGTCCTACCGATTCATGGTGTTGCGGTCCTGATGCTGCAGTGCCTGCTAGTCAGTCTCAGAGATGACAAAAACAGACAGCTAAAAAGAGGAAATGCGCCAGTTACAACAATGGTAAAGAATGGCACACACATCCAAGATTCCTTGCAGTTTGATGGTTATCTTCTAGCTCCAAATGTCAGTTACAATCCAGCCATCAGTAATGTGTGTCTGTGTAGCATAGCAGAATCCTTCAGCCAGGGCAAAACCTGACCATCCACCGCTCACCAGTCCCGGTCAATCTGTAGTCCTGTCCAGTGATGCTGTAGACAGGAGGAGGAGGAAGAGTTGGAGTGGGAGGAGCAGGGTGAATGAGATGCAGAGGCAGTGCAGAGGAGGCCAGATAACATAAGGTGTCCGCTCTTGAAATGCATCGTTCCCACCGCTGCAAAGATGCACACGCAGGCTGATGAGAGATAGTCCACTATTTTCTCTCCTCAGTTCCTCTTCCTCAAGTCCCTGAACAGCTCAGCCGTGGTTGGTGCATGCTGCTGCAGTCCGTGCCTCTCAGCTACGCTCCTGTGTGTGTGCGTGCTTGCGTGAATGATTGTGTGTGAGTGTCTGTGCAATCACAATCAGCACTGCAGTGCCGAAGCAGAGCGAGAGAGAGCGAGAATGAGAGAGAGGAGGGAGGAAAGGGAGGAGAGAGAGACAGTGAGAGGAAATGGAAAAAGAGGGAGCGTCAGAGCAAAAAGAGCAGGAGAGAGCGAGTCAAAAGAGAGGAAAAAGATGATGTTAGTGTGTGTGTGTGTGTGTGTGGGGGGGGGGGGGGGGGGGGGGTGAAACAGAAAGAAGAGAGAGCCTGCGTCATCCCTCTGTGTCACCAGGGACATTTCTCTGCACTAGAAATGACTGCACTCGGAGCGGGAGCAGTTTTTTTTTTTTTTTGGGGGGGGGGGGGGTGTCTTTTTAAAACAGCTGAATGAGAGGAAAAGAAGACACATGCACACATGCTCCACGTTGCAGCTGACTGATTCGGATCACTGTTCTTTTACTATCTACAAGGGAACCTTCATGCAAAACTTCTCCTGTAAATATGTCATTTAGGTTTTGCAAAGGTTTTACTCTGCACTTAAGCTAATATCACACCCCCAGCTCTGAATTATAGATAGCTACATGTTATTAAAATGATAGTTAAGCTTTGCTGCAGCATCAGGTTTCTTTTGAATGTTCTTTAAAAATACAATTTTTGTCTATACTGAATCACCATGGCATCCAGTGACATTTAAAGTGTTATGAGTGAAGGCTGAACTGGAGCACTGCCCTAATCCTCCAAGTTTTATTGTTCAGCCTGGCTTTTTATTTTTGTGTTTAGTTTACACTTTAATAGATTATTCTTATTTTCTTGAACCAGCTAACCTGGCATATTTTATAACTAACATATGCAACATACTACAATACAGTTACAATGGGAGGCATAAGTCGGCTCTCAGACTCCAGTAAATTAGAAGTACTCATGTTCACTCGTGAAACTCATGTTTACAAACATTACTGATGTTAACATTTGCAGCATCAGAAATCATGAATAATTTAGACTACTTGTTTTAGTGTATTAAGAGCTGAGATGCAGTGACTATAGGTTTGAATTCAAAGATTTAAAAATGTAAAACATTTTATCTTAGGTTGCACTAATCACTGGACAAAAGAAATTTACCAAGTCTTCGAAATCAGATACCACAGAGCTCAACATCATGAATATATATACAGTCTACACTCTACAATAAACAAAGTTAAAAACAAACAAACAAACAAAAAAAAAATCAGCTTTTAGAAGAAAAAAATAAAAATCTGTATTTAAAACCAAAATTAGAAATACAATGGTATGCAAAAGTTTGGGCACCCCTGATAATTTTCATGGCTTTCCTTTATAAATCATTGGTTGTTTGGATCAGCAATTTCAGTTAAATATATCATATAGCAGAGAAACACAGTGATATTTGAGAAGTGAAATGAAGTTTATAGGATTTACAGAAAGTGTGCAATAATTATCTAAACAAAATTAGGCAGGTGCATACATTTGGGCACCCTTGTCGTATTATTGATTTGAATATCTTTAGCACTAATTATTGGAACACAAAATTTGTTTTGTAAGCTCAATGACCCTTGACCTACAAACACAGGGGAATCCAATTATGAGAAAGGGTTAAGGTGGCCAGTTGCAAGTGTTTCTCCTATTTGCATCTTCTCTGAAGAGTGGCAACATAGGAGCCTCAAAACAACTCTCAAATGACCTGAAAACAAAGATTATTCAACATCATGGTTTAGGGGAAGTATCCAAAAAGCTATCTCATAGATTTCAGCGGTCACTTTCCACTGTGAGGAACATAGTGAGGAAATGGAAGACCACAGGCACAGTTCTAGTTAAGGCCTGAAGTGGCAGGCCAAGAAAAATCTCAGATAGGCAGAGGTGAAGGATGGTGAGAACAGTCTTAGTCAGACCACAGACCAGCTCCAGAGACCTACAACGTCATCTTGCTGCAGATGGTGTCACTGTGCATCGTTCAACTGTTCAGCGCACTTTGCACAGTGAGAGGCTGTATGGGAGAGGCTCTGGTTATACAGACTCAGTCAGGTCCTGAAGGTCAGTTGCTAATGTAAGACTGCCAACATGCTCACAGCTGGATGCTAAGGTGCTAACAGGTCAAATATATCAGTCATACAAGGTATTCCATTAGTAGTGCTGGTATTTGGTCAAACAAAATACTGGACTAATAACATTTTGGACCTGTGGGTGGTGCAGAAAAAAGAAAAAGTTACATTTGAATTGATTCTGTACTGCAGGCCAGTGGACACAAGAATTAGAAGCACTGATTAATGAAGTGAATAATACTGACATTCAGGTGGAGGAAAACTATAAAGGGCCCAGGTTGTTGACCCGACCTCAAAACTCCACAGATCCCATTATGATCAAACATTGCAGGATGCACCAGAGCAGGCCTAATCCACAGAAGTCTCATGATGCAACCCATAGGACCCAAAGGATGCATGGCCAATGTTACAGGACATCTCCAAAGGGGTCTGTGTCCTGATGGGCTGTTTTGGTGAAATGTGGGGAACCTTCACAATGTTTGGGAGGTATTTGAGGCTAATCAGTTGTTTAAGGTCATCTCCTTGTGCTGCTCTGGACTACTTGAAGGAAGTCCTGTTCTGAGCACTCTACACTCACCACAGACCTCAAACGTATGCAGTGAATATCGGCTTCTATGAAACTGTCCCAACTTCTGTGTTAAGGATCATTACTGCTGATGGCATCTGAATCTTCTGCTACAATTTGGAGACCAAACAGTTTTCAGTTGAAGAGTCCATGCCTGAAGGCAGTGGATCAGGTATGAAGTATAACTACAGGAAGCATGCTTGTAAGATTATACACTACTCAGAAACATTAAAGGAACATGATTGTATCCATGCCTGACAATGTCAGGGCATGCTCCGAATGAGAAGATGGCTGGTGTCTGGGCGGGTTCTCTCTAACAGCAAGACTAGGACATCACAGAGCTCCTGGACAGTCTGCAGTGCGACCTGGTGGCATTGGAATGACCAAAATATAATGTCCCAGAGCTGTTCTGTTGAATTTAAATCAGGCAAACACGGGGGCCATTCAATCGGATCAGCTCCTTCCCAGACCATCACCAACCCACCACCAAACAGGTCATGTTGAACGACGTTACAAGCGGCATAACGTGGTGGGAGCTGAGGAGGGCTTTAGCGCTAACCTCATCTGACTTATCCAATCACATTTAATTGGAATTGCATTACAATGGGACCAGATTATTCATCCAAGGGAGGCGAAAATCCAACTTGTATGATCTCATTTAGGAGATGATTTTTATTGGAATTAACATTGGGAAAAATCTGGACCTGCAGAAGCCATGTGACTAGAGAGAAAATCCAATTTGAGTGACTCTGACTAACTCTGATAACTTCTGTTATGACAGCTGTGATATTCTTGTTTTTTTCACTGCTGCATTTTTTAATAATCACAGCAAAGAAAAATCATTTTGAGGGTGGTGCTGCGGCTTCCCGCTCTCATTATTAATTACATTTCATGACAAAGACACAGACATTCACACTCTCTTACTTAACAACTTTATAATAGTTTTGTATTTTACTTTCTTTTAACTTTAAAAAAAAAAAAATCTAATTCAGTTAATTTTAATTCATTTTTAGAGTGATTTTGCTCATTTTTATTAGTTTTTATTTTTTTGTTTAATGCTTAGTTTTAGTTTAGTTTTCATTAGTTTTTGTTTTTTCATACTTCGTCAGGTCCAAGACTCAAGGTGCAACAAATGTATACGTTCATCCCCCAGCTTCCTGTGTATTAACTAGCTAGCAGTTATTTTTTCAGTGAAAACAGTGCTGTCATGGCTGGCTGTGTGGGGAACAGGATTAGGCTCCAGGATGCAGACTCTGAAACACAGAACTGAACTTAAATCTGGTTTATCAAGGAGATAAAAGTAAAATAGGAAACACACAGACACGGGACCAAGATGCAGACTAGTCACAAAAATGGGAATAAAATTCAATACAAAAACACAGGAGGCCAGGGACATGACAGAAGGACAAAACAGACACAAGAACACAAACGCAGGGGAGACCGGAACAAGGAGAACTCTGAGAATCAAAATGTAAACTTAAACCACTAACAAGATGAAAAACAAACTGGAAACATAACTATGTGAAAACAAAACGTAAACACAAAATGCTGGGCTCACAGCCCAGGACCATGACAAGTCCATTATGGTTTCTGCGATGCTGGTTCTCTGTCGGAGCTGCTCAGAGAGAGCTTGGTTAGATACTCACTAATTAGACTTCTGTGCTTGGTCTTTGTGGGGCCTCTGTACGCAACCTGCTGGCATTTATGCTTGTGTGAACTGCAGTATGTGGGTTAATTACCATGTGGTCATGTGCTGATGAATTCAAAATCGAAAGTAGTACTCTAAGACAGGATGTTTGTAATTTCAGAGATATTGCGCAAATGCAACAAAGCAGTCCTACATAGTTCTTTTGTTTAATATGTGCATTATTTTCTGGTCAAAAATGACTCAAGATTCCTCACAATATTGCTAGAGGCCCAGAATAAGTATCTGGTTAGACATGCTTCTAAGATTTGTAGGACCAAGTATAATAATCTCAGTTTTATCAGAATTTAGAAGCAGTAAATTAGAGGTCATCCAGGTCTTTAAGACATTCCTACAAATTAATTAATTGGTGTGTGTCATCTAGCTTTACTGATAAATAAAGCTGGATATCATCTGCATAACAATGAAAATATTGCCTAAGGGAAACATATATCATGTAATTAGAATTGACCCTATTATTGAACTCCATAATTAACCTTAGTGTGTGAAGAAGACTCTCCATTTACGTGAACAAACTGGGCTCCATTAGACACATATGAGTCAAATCACTGAAGCACAGTACCTTCAATACCTATGGCATGCTCTAAAATCTGTAATAAAATATTGTGGTCAACAGTATCAAACGCTGCACTGAGGTCTAACAGGACAAGCACAGAAATGAGTCCACTGTCAGAGGCCATAAGAAGATAATTTGTAACTTTTACTAATGTTGTAAGTTGTTTCTATACTGTGACGAATTCTGAAACCTGACTGAACTGTTTCAAATAAGTCATTCATCTGGAGATGATTAGTTATCCATTTTACAACTACTCTTTCAAGAATTTTTGAGATAAATGGAAGGTTGGAAATTGGCCTATAATTAGCTAAGCCAGCTGGGTCAAGTGATGGTTTTTTAAGTATTGGTTTAATACTGCCACCTTAAAAGCCTGTGATGCATAGCCCAGAGATAGATTGATCAAATTTAAAATTGAACCATCAATTAACGGTAGGACATTTTTAAGCAGTCTTGTAGTAATGGGGTCTAATAGATGTGTTGATCATTTATAGGAAGTAATTATTACTGTACAGTTAACTTAGAAAGATCAGAGAAAGAATCTAAATAAATGAGCTGCAGAGAGTAAAGCACTAAAGATAGCTGGATGTAATTATGCATTTGTGAGATGGTTATGAATTGAAGATCTTCTAAATTAGCGAGACGCCATTTCCTCTCCAGCTTAAAGGTAATCTGCTTTAAGCTTTGCTTTTGTGGGTTATACTAGGGAGCCAAGCACTTCTGATTTCAGCCTCTCTTTCAGAGGAGCCACAGCACCTGGAGTCATACACAGTGAGGATGTAATACTTTTAACAAGATAATCGACCTCAGTGGGAGTAGAGTTTAGGTAGCTGCTTGGTATTGTGTTGGCACATGGCACTGAAGAAAATAATAGTAGATAGTAGATAACATAGGAATTATATCCTTAAATGTAGTTACAGCACTTCCAGAAATATATCAACTGTAATGAAATGTATCCCCCACTGCTGTGTAATCCATTGTTGCAAATTTAAGTGTTATTAAGAAATGATCAGACAAAAGAGGGGTTTCAGGGAATACTGTTAAATCTTCTGTTTCTAAGCAATATGACAGAACCACAGTTTGTGCCTCGGCCTCTGCAACAGTGTGTGGAGATCTGGAGCGGTGCCAATGGATTGGCAGATTGAGGTGGTCCCCATCTTTATGTAAGGGGACCGGAGGGTGTGCTATAACTCTCAGGGGATCACACTCCCCTGGTCTATGCCAGGGTGCTGGAAAGGAGGATCTGTCCGTTAGTCGAACCTCAGATCCAAGAGGAACAATGTTTTTTTTTTCCCTGATTGCAGAATAGGTGTGTGTGTGGGAGTTTGCCCATCCAGCCTACATGTGTTTTGTGGACTTGGAAATTCTCGGGGTATCCTCTGGGGGGTGCTGTGGGAGTATGAGGTGTCTGGCCTGTTGTTGTGGTCCATTCAGTCCCTGTACAGTGATAGCTTGGTCCATATTGCTGCAATAAGTCAGATTTTTTTCTTGTGACTTCCACCGTGGTGGCTTCAGAATCTCATCTCTGCTTTTTGCTGATGATGCAGTCCTGTTGGCTTCATCAGGTGGTGGCCTCCAGCTCACACTGGAATGGGTCGCAGTTGAGTGTGAAGTGGCTTAGCACCACTAAGTCTGAGGCCATGATCCTCAGCTGGAAAAGGGTGGAGTGCCCACTCCAACTCAGGGACAAGTTGTTGCCCCAAGTGGAAGAGTAAGTACCTTGGGGTCGAGTGAGCTAAAAGGGGAGCGGAAGATTAACAGATAGATTGGATCTCCATCTGCAGTGATACGGATCCTGCACTGGTCCATCGTAGTAAAGAGAGAGCTGAGCATGAAAACGAAGCTGTCAATTTACCAGTCAATCTACGTCCCTACCTTCACCTATGGTCACAAGATCGCAGATACAAGCGGCGGACATTGGCTTCCTCCAAATGGCAGCTGGCTTTTTGCTTAGAGATAGGGTGAGGAGTGCAGCCATTCAGGAAGGGCTCAGAGTTGAGCCACTACTCCTCCACATCAAAAGGAGCCAGCTGAGGTGGTTCGGGTATCTGACTAGGATGCCTCCGGGTATGTCCTACTGGGAGGAGACACGCTGGAGAGATTAAAACTACTGGATTTAGAAACATTTTACAGGCATTGGAGAACTTGGTTCAGCAACAGATGATCCCAGCCTTGTGTTTACATTATTTACATTATATTAATCGACTCAGAAACAGAAGGTGGAGTTGCAGGGCGCCAGGGTGGCTCAGTGATTGAGCAGGTAGCTTTATATGCTGCATGGCAGTGCAGATGGCACAGGTTCAAGTCCTGACCTAGTTGCCATTTACTGTGTCTCTCCTCCCACTTTCCTGTCTCTCTCCACTGCAAACCAGCTTTCAGCAAAAATACAATTAAAAAAAGAAAGTACAGTACAGGTTTTGTGGGAAGTAAAAGGAGATAAATCCATTTTACTTACAGTGGAGCAAATATCAGAAAACCCAGTGTTAGAAGACTGGCTGATGATCAAGCTCCGACAGATACAGGTGGGTGTAATGTGGGTGTAGATCCAGGCTCCATCAGGGATGCTGATTCTGCTGTTGGGGTCTACACTTCATTTTGTGTGGAGCTGGATACAGTCACGAGGAGTCATCCCAGGGTAGCAGTGGTCAAGGCTTGATGAAGAGTGGCTAATGATCAACCCAGCCCATGGTCTGACACCACCTGGTTAAGTTGGCCTTGAACTGACAGTTGATCTTCCAGGGTAAAAGAAACCAGCCATAGTCCATGGAGTCCGACTAACCAGAAATAATACCTTTCGAACTCCCTGAGTGTCTGGTTCAAAACACCCACATCATGTACGGTTTGGTGTATTTCAATCCCGCTGTTTCCAGGCAGCTGAGCCGCCAGGACCCCCCCCCCCCCCCCCCCCCCCCCCCACACACACACACACACACACACACTTTTTTGCTTTTGTTTTTTTTATGAACCTGTCATTTGGGCTGGGCCTTGTAATTGCTGTTTTTGATACCACCGCTTCTATTTATTACAGGTATAAAATTGCAAAAATGATCTTGCAGACGCAAGAAGAAGAAGAGAAGACTTTATTTGTCATTATATGTAAACATATAATGAAATTTGCATTCCAGAACACCCATCCAAGAGAAATACAAACAACAGAAACAAACAGGGGAGACAGGTGTCTGAGGTCATGCAGCCGTTTTACCGGTGCTACCTTTAGCAGGAAAACAGAAAGAGATACACTGGGATAGGTAGGTTCAATAGAATCATCTCGTACTGTGTTCATTATGAACACCTTATGAGGTTCCAAAAAACACCTCAGCAAAGCAGCAGCACTTTTAAATCCTGGAGAGCACTAGGGTGGGTAGGGCAGGGGCTGCCAGCGGAGATGAGCAGGATACTGTGATGGCCACACAGCTTCCAGACCAGCAGTTCATTATACTGTCCATGATAAGATGCTATAGTCAGCCTTGGTTGCCAGGATACCAGTTCATACACACAACACGGGGCGGGGGTGAAGAGCATCTGTTTACATAACATCTCCAGGAGACACTTTAGATAGACAGCCATCCAAGGACGTCTGGGAGCCAAATTCCAAATACTGCAACTGTTTAGGTTCAGGCCGTCATAACTATTTGTTGACAGACCTTACAGTTTTCTGGTTACCTCTCAGAAATCCAATCATCTGAACTTTTGGTTCTACTCCGCCACGCAGAACAGACACTCCAACACTCCTCCAGATGTAATCCATTTCAATTCAGCTCTACTGAGTCTGATTGATTTTGTACTGTTTCTGCATCACTCATAGGCAGCCTTACAAGGGCCTGAACAGCTGCCCAGAAACCAGGTATTCCCAGGTCCATTTTGGGAAAAATCCTGGTATCAATATATATGCCACATCCACACAGTGCAGCCAGGAACATTATCTTCCATCCCCACGGGAATCCATAACATAGCAAGCCGGGTATGTATTCGGACCAGAGGAAAGTGGGTTCCCCTTCTCCCAATCTCCTTGTGATGAGAATTTGACCATTAATAGTGTTGAGAGACAAAATGACCAGATCGATAATTTAATTTCCAGTTTGGGGATGTGTGAAGAGACACACTAAGCAGCGAAGCAGCAAAAAGCAGGGGTAGATAGGGAAGGTTGGGGAGAAGAGAAAAATGCATCCGTCTCCACCGAGAGCAGGGAAAAAAAAAGAAGGCAAAGCAGGAGACATTTTCTTTAGGTGGAAAGTGGATCAATGAACTCAGCACACATCAGACATTTATCTGACAGAATCACCCTAGAAAGAGGTTCACAACAGGGGTGCACATGGTCACTGTTGCTTTTTGAACTATACCTAGAACCGTTAGCCCAATCAATAAGACAAAATAAGGGCATTAAAGAGGGATGGAACACAAATTGGCATGTTATGTAGATGACATGTTAATATATGTCGAACAACCAACCTATTCTTTACCAGTCCTACTGCAATCATTTGAACGATTTGGTCAACTTTCAGGATATTAAACCCAGTTACTTTCTTATAATTATAACCCACCACAGGAAATCCAAAACGCATACTCCGTTGCCTGGCATGCTGAACATTTCAGATATCTGGGCATTATCATACCAAAAGACCTCCAAAAACTTTTCGAATATAATTTTATTCCCATACAAAAAAGAATCAAAGAGGATATTACAAAATGGAACCTTACCCCCTTTCTAAGTTTTAGTTCCAGAATTAACTCAGTTAAAATGAACATACTGCCCAGACTGCTATATTTATTTCAAACTCTACCTATTGAAATTAACCAAAATTTTTTTAACGAATGGGACAAATTGCTCTCAAGGTATATCTGGCAGGGTAAAAGACCCAGAATTAGATACAAGACTTTACAATTGGAAAAGGAAAAGGGAGGTTGGGGACTACCATCCCTTAGAGACTATTATTTAGCTGCACAAGCAAGAGCACTGATATGTTGGTGTGACCCAAAATATAAGGCTTAATGGAAAAACATTGAAACAAAGGTGACATCCACCCCCATACAGGCAGCACTGGCTGATGCAAATTTTATAAATAATATAGAAAACCAGTGGATGAAAACAACCCTTAGAGTATGGAAAACCATCATAAAAGAAAACACACTAGGGCAGCACGGTGGCGTAGTGGTTAGCACTGCTGCCTCACAGTTAGAATACCATCTGGAATACCATCGATTCCACCTTGGCCCAGGTCTCTCCCTCTCTCTGTGTGGAGTTTGCATGTTCTCCCCGTGCTTGCGTGGGTTTCCTCCGGGTACTCCGGTTTCCTCCCACATTCCAAAGACATGCACTTACTGGGGTTAGGTTAATTGGCTAATCTAAATTGCCCATAGGTGTGACTGAGAGCATGAATGTGAGTGTGAAAGGTCGTTTGTCCCTCTGTGTTGGCCCTGCAACAGGCTGGCGACCTGCCTCTCGCCCTATGACAGCTGGGATAGGCTCCAGTCCCCCCCCAACCCTTAACAGGATGTCCGGAAGCGAATGGATGGATGGATGGATGAAGAAAACACACTAGAGAAGGATTTACAATCCTGAAATGGATTGCATATGACTCAGTCTTCCCACCAAACAAACTCGATACCAGGTTTAAAGATTGGACATCCAAATAGATTACTGCTCTCTGTACAATAATTAAAAACAAGACTTTAAGTGATTTTGAAACACTTAAGAGAGAATATCACCTGGATAAGTAGAATTTCTACTGATACTTACAAATGAGTCCAAAATGAAGCCAATCTCTGATAAGTATATAAATCTAATGTAAATTTTTATTAAAGCCTATAATTCAAAAATCAAGGAGAAAACTATTTCACTTATCTATAAAAACCTATTAGCTCTTAAAAACAGTTCAACCCTTTATATTAAAACAAGGTGGGAGAGAGTGAGCAACTTAACAATAACTGAGGAAGAATGGACAATAATATGGAAATACCAGTGGACATATAATAAATCACTACAATGGCAAGAATTTGGATGGAAAAACCTCATAAGATTCCTTATTACACCCCCACAGAAATGCCATTATGATAGAAACCCTCCTACGTACTGGAGGAAATGTGGAAACCAAAATGCTAATAACTATCATATTTTCTGGAATTGTCCAATTATTAAAGACTACTGAAAGAAATAAACAATGCCCTACAGGATATTTTCAAACAGTACATTCCTTTAGAGAGCAAGCTCATGTATTTTGGCAACATACCTCAAGAAGTCTCAAAAAGGGAAAAATATCTAATGACCATCTTATTAACAGCAAGTAAAAAGAGCATCACAAGAAAGTGGCTATCACAGGATAAACCAACGCTAGATGACTGGATAGATATAACATTTAACATGTATAAAATGGAAACCATAAGATCGAACAATTCAACTTCTAGAAGCATCTAGAAGACCCTATTTCATTTTTAGAAATCAAGCTTGACATAGCCTCCTGACAATCTACTCTCCAACAATAAATACACTCAAACAGTATTAAATAAGTTTGCTTCTTAATTTGTGTATTTTACTTATTTACATACTGTTTTTTTTTCTCTCTTCACATTATTGTTATTATTTTATTTATTTATTTTTCTTTCATAAATTATTGTTATTATTTTTTCTTTCTTTCATCATTCCATCAACATTGGGCTTCCTCCCTGGGAAATAGAGTTATAACAGTTCTCTCTTACTATGCTCCACAGAATTTTTTATGTTACCTTTTAAAGTATTAAACGTGACACTTTGACACTGTTAGTATATGTTCTGTAAAACCCTTTTCCCAGAAAACTAATAAAAAAAATTTAAAAAAAAGAACTCAGCACACATCAGGACAGCTGACTGTGAGCACTGAATCTCCTCAACATTCCTATTTGTTTTGCAATTTTTGAGTTTTATAACAAGCTGCACACACTAAAATAACTTCTTTTTAGTTTCAAAGAGACATGAAGGGCACTTCCCAAAGTCTGAGCTGAAGTGACCCATTCGCGCAGTGTCCTCATTCATGCTGGTCACCATGATCACTGCAGAAGCTAAACTGTGACTCATTAAACTGAGCTCACACCACAATAACGTACAGGTGACATGGGTGTTTAAGTTTTTCATTTCCAAATTGTATGAATTTCTGTAACTTATAATTAAAGTGTATCGGCAGAATTTAGCTGAGGGGGCTCACCGACTTGACTTTGCGGGCCTGGACCCTCGAAGCCCGCCTGCTAACATGTGACCCACATACTGCACAGCCAGGAGGATTCTTACTGTAAATAAAACAATCAAACAAACAAGAAAAAAAAAAAAAACAAGTCAATTAATTACAAGCAACGTATTTCTTGACAAACAATTTTTTTCCTTCTTTTTTAGGCTTGTGGTGGGAAATACCACATAAAAAAGAGAAAGGCTGTGGGTTCAGCCTGAGAAAAACATCCCGGTCATGTCACCCACAACAGTGCAGGCTGCAAATAAAGTTCAGGAAAGTTTCTTCATGGGGTGGCTGTAGCAGGTAGAGCAGGTCACCTACTGATCGGAAGGTTGGAGGTTCGATTCCTGGCTACTCCAGGCTGCATGCCAATGTATCCTTGGGGAAGATACTTAACCCCAAGTTGCTCTCCAACACAAGTGTTGGAATGTGAATGTGTGTGAATGTTAGATAATAAAAAGCACTTAGCTTAGTTAATCATGGAAGTGCTTGTATAAATGGGTGTGAATGGGGTAAATGTAAATGTGTTGTATAAGCGCTTTGAGTGCTCAAAACAGAGTAGAAAAGCGCTTTATAAAAACTAGTCCATTTACCATGTGTTAGAGATCGCTCAGCAGAGGATGACGGGTTTGCTCAGATTTGAAACACTATTGATTAATGTGGTCAGAATTAGCCCGTGAAACCTTAATAAATGTCATCCTTTTTTTAAAGAAGGAAAAAATATTTAGTTCATTTATTTAAATATTTATTTTTGAATTAATTGAAAATAAAGCCAAATACAACATCAGCTTCTAGCTTTGTTTGACAGTGTGTAGAACAAACCTGATGGCTCAAACTCCCAGAATGCTTAAAAGTCAACCAAGCACATCCAAACTTTTTTATTTTTTCTTTGCCAGGGCTGGGGCAAGGCTGGCAAAAATAAAAAATAAAAAAGGCCCAAGATATATGGTTATCACAATAAACATAGCAGTCTTTTATCAGTATATTTTATTTTTTAAATTGGTTTATTGTGTGCTCCACTGAATTACTAAGCATCTGAAACAGCCTCACGAATGTTAACAAAGAAAATAATATTTGCTGAAGCACTCTGTTCACTACAGTCACAGCTTGCTGTTTATAACAGATTTAAATTTTTAAAAAATGTATAAAATTGTTGTTAATTAAAATAAGAAAGCATTCAGTCACAAAACTGATGTTGACATGAGACTTTATTATGAAGGAAAAAGGTAATAATAGTGAAAAATATGTTTCATGATCCAGAGGACACTATGGGGTCCTTATGGCTGGTTGAAAAGTTTTGCAGCACTCCCTTAAATATGGACACAAATAGCTAAATTCAGTCAGTAGATTGATAAACACTCCATGTCGTGTGGTACAACCAATGTAAAACTAGGAAAATATTAACTTATCATCCATCCATCCATCCATCCATCCATCCATCCATCCATTCACTTCTGCTTAACCTGTTCAGGGTCACGGGGGGGCTGGAGCCTATCCCAACCTATTAATTGAATATTAATGTCTTTTAAAAGTGTTTCATTTCATTTACACCCTTTAGATTATTTTTAATCACTCTTGTAGAATTTGTACACAAAATAAAACAGGGATAATACAAATAAAACTTTCAAAAATAACTGAGCTTACAAACCAGTGAACACATCACACACTGGAAATATGAACTAACATTAGCTGTTTAGTAGCTAAATGGTCCCAAACTTCAGAAGGATTTAAAAGTTTGTTTTTAATGAAGTTTCTCATTCATGAGACTGTTGTTCAGTTAAGGAAGCTGTTTGTTTGAGACAGTTTTTTTTATCAAACTTTCTCTTTAAATTCATCAGCCAGTGTTTCCAGTTTAATGAGTGATTCTGTAAAAGAACCATCAGCTGCCACACACACACACACACACACACACAAATCCTCTCTGGGGAGGCAAGCGTTTGTGATGTTTGGAAAGTCATGTGGATGTTTATCATGTGTAAACATGCTCAGGAGAATCACACCAATAGCCACCACAACTAAAAAAGCCCGCCGAACCTGTCAGGCCACATCAGCCTAGTTGATCCCTTATGAGTGACACATAGTCTCTCGTTCTGCACGTCACTTAGTTGGAGCTTGGCACGCTCTTGTTAGAGGAGGGCACTTTTTCACTCCTCACTCTTTCATTCCAACGCAGCTGTAGGTTTGAAGGATAGAGCACATTATATAAATCCTTGTTGTCTTTCTCATCGTCAACATTTTTAACCCTTTGGGTTATTATTGGTGATTCTGGAATCCTCTTGCCATGGCTGGCAACCTTTGACCCTAACCTCTGTCTGCGTTATCAGTAGTACCCAGAATGCTCCCTGCCACTGTTTCAGCTTCCAGCTGGTTCTCTGGAGACCTCTGATCAGTCTCCTGGTTTGTGAGGGTGCAGGTTTGTTTGGGCAGATTGCAGAAGGGTTGCTTTATCCTGCTTATGGAGAGAGGACCAAGCAGATGAGAGATTTGCACAATAGCATAACATTTCATCCCCACAGTGTTCTGTGGTTGGAAGAGGATGTCTTAGGGCCCTATCCTTGTATTTGGTGAATGCCCAAACTAAATTTCAAAAGGACTAAGACCATGTTTAACCCTTTTCCTTGGTTCTCATGTGCAGATGAGCCACAGTCCTGTTTCTGCACATTTGCTTAGCCCTGGCTAGCTGGATGATAAATACAGTGATGTCTGATCTCTGTCCCAAGGTAGTCATTTACCTGTTTCAAAGCTGTGCTGACAAAAGCTGCTCCAATTATCACTGCTAAACTTACCTGGAATTCCCCATCTTGGGATGATTTCTCATAGTAAGGCTTTGGCGGCTGCACCTGCATCTTGTTTGTTAGAACGGAAAACTTCCACCCATTTTGAGAACATGTCCACAATCATGAAGCAATACTTTTTATCTCCACATGGTATTAGTTCAATTAAATTCTTTTTCAGATGATCAAAAGGCTTATCCGGGGGTGGATGTGCTGCCTGTCTGAATATCTGTACTGGACCGTTAGTTACACAAAACAAGAATTACAACATTTTTGAGAATAAATGTACAATCCTTTGTGAGCCAGTGTGGCTGCAGTTGTTGTACAATCTCCCCTTTTGACACATGGTCCTTTCCATGTGTCAGTACAACATAAAGAAAAAAAATGTTTAGGGACACACACAGTTCATCACTGGGGACATGGGAGTCCTCCTTGTTATGTAAGCCCTGCTGTTTTCCGCACGTGTTTCTGCTCTGGGGTAGCCTTGCTCTGGACTGCCTGTAAATCTGTGTTAGGAGATGGAGTTAGTGTGGTTTTGATGTTAATGCTGTTTTTACTGCTGAATTCATTCTATGTTGCCTAGAGAAACAGAGTCTTTTGAGTTGGTGTGAGCTTCACATTTACAAACAGCTGTGGTTTATGGGAGTAATGAGGCATCCAGCAATGCAGCCACAAGTTTGTGATGTTCACTGAATTTCCCTGAATCAGTTAAAAACTGCTGTTTCCATAGTGTGCCAAAATGCTACAAGTTCAGCAACTTGAGCTAAATAGTGAGATGGTAAAGAGCCTGCTGCTGCGATGTTATGATTTTTTACCAAAAAAATGATGCAGACCCTCTACAAAGACCACTGGATCAGAGTTAGCCGGCAGTGTGTCCTGTAGATCAGGCCTGGGTGAACAGATTTCAGGCTGTACAATCATGAGGTTTACCATCTGCTGCTGAAGCTGGGTTTAGCACAGTGTGTCTTTTAACTATGACATTTGGCAACTCCAGTAATACCATGCGATACCACAACCAATGAGCAGCTAATAAATACATAGTTTTTTTTGCTCTAGAACAGGGGTAGGGAACTCCAGGCCTCGAGAACCGGTGTCCTGCAGGTTTTAGATGTGTCCCTGATCCAGCACACCTGAATCAAATGGCTGGATTACCTCCTCAGTCTGCAGTCAAGTTCTCCAGAGTCCTGCTAATGACTTCTATATGTGATTCAGGTGTGCTGGATCAGGGACACATCTAAAACCTGCAGGACACCAGCTCTCGAGGCCTGGAGTTCCCTACCCCTGCTCTAGAAGGATCAATGACAGAATATGGCAGCAAGATGATTAAGTCTGACTAGCCCACAAGGTGATGTGAAGCCAGAACTGTCTTTTTAGCTGCTGCTACTGCTCACAGGCTAAAAGGCCTGCTGCTGCTACTGCTGCTACTGTTCAGGTAGAATGAAAAATATGCCACTACTCTTTGTAGTCCCATGCTCCTGTATTAGAACAGAGTTCATCTATCCACCCTTTTGGGTCACTGTGTGGTGATTTGCCAGGATTTGATAATCCTCGAGTTGGTGCAGTTTGCTGTGTCAGTTTTAAGTCAGTGAAAGCTGTTTGTGTCATCAGTCCACGCCATCAGTCCACTACAGCAGTCCCCTCCAATGTCTCATTGCTGACAGTGGAGCATAGTTGTGTATCCACTGGTAGCAATATAATGTAATTCCAAGAATATTTCTTTGTGATTTTGGATTGGACTAGATCACTGCAATCCTTTTTGGACAGAGGGACTTACTGCCTGACATGATCATGTGTAGGTGAATTTCTCTGAAGCCCATTTTAATTTGGAGAGCTCACCTTGTGACCGTTCTTAGTGAGGTGCTTCCACAACACTTTTGCGCCAGTCTTGTAGGCCTGCTTACGAGAACAGATCATTAAATCATTGACATTTGCAACAATGTTGCCCCCTCCATAAGGATAAAAATGGACAGTTTTTCTTTCAGTAGAATGTTAAACATAATCTTGCTCATCTTGTTCAGCTTTTGAAAAAGAAATGAGTAATGCTGTTATGAACACCAAGGCTGCACATTTATTTTTTGTCCAATATTCACTGTCTATCTAGATAGATAGATACTTTATTGATCCTGCAAGGGAAATTATTATGTTACAGCAGCAAGAAAATAGTACAATCTACAATTAATAACAAATGAGAACAGAAGTGCCACAGGCACAGAATGCAAAACTATACATATACAACAGTGTTAAAAACAAAATAAATAAAATATATAAATGTAGGTAAAGAAGAGTAATCGTAAAAAAATTATATATACACTCGGAATCTGAAAGTCAGCTGCAAGAAGATATAACACTGAGCTATGTGTGTGGAATCTTATGTCCTGACAGGTGTGTTCACCTATCACAGAGAGAAGAGTTATTATACAGTTTTATGGAGAACAGTAGGAATGATTTCCTGAAGCATTCTTTATGGCAGCAAGGTTTAATCAATCTGAGGGAGAAGGAGCTCTACTTCCTCAGTAGTGTGGAGTGGGTGAGCTGGCTTGTTCATGATGGAGCGCAGTTTGTTCAGTGACCTCCTGTCCCTCACCGACTCAAGCGCCTCCAAATTCTGACCTGTGATGGTTACAGCCTTGTGAATCAGTTTGTTGATCCTGCTGGGATCTCTGGCAGTGACAGCAGACAACAGCAAAGTAGATGGCACTTGCTATCACAGACTGGTAGAAGATCTCCAGCATCTTGCTGCACACATTAAAGGATCTGAGCTTCGTTAGAAACTAGTGTCTGCTCATCCCCTTCCTATACACAGCATCACTGTTGGTCCTCCATCTATCTGTACCTATTTAGTTTCCTGCATCTCCCTGTATCACTTTTTCTCAAACTGTTCATCAGCTCCCTCAAACACATGCACTTCTACTGAGTCTTCTTTTCTGCTGTGTGTGTGCGTGTGTGTGGCTATGCTTCACCAGTTCATCACAAATGGCAAACACAGTAGTCTGTTGCAATTTTCACTCGTATGCATGCAGCAGTGAACCCAACCTCAACCCAACAAGTTGACAGGACAGCATGAAGACTACAGAAATGTAATTTAAAAGATCCATATTCAGTGTCTTCACATTGTAAATGTATTCAGTCATTTGAAAGCATCTTACAGTTTTAATTTATCAACCACTAATTTATTGACTGATCACTGATTCTGTAGCAACCTGGAGAGTTCATTGCGGCACGTGTTTGAAAATGCTGGATGAACTCAGCATTTGGTAACACGTGTGTTTGTTATGTTGTTTGTTTTTTATGATTGGAATGGCCATGTTTATGAATGTAAGCTGGCCTTCAATGCATGTGTATTTTATCAAACTGGCCTTCATTACCCATGTGTGTGTTACTAGGCTGGTTTATGGATTCTTTATGTTTGTGTCTCATTTTCATCTTTTACCTTTTGTTGCAGTGCTCGAGGACCTTTCCCCTTCTCAAATTCTGCCTTCAGTCCCAGTTTCCTGCTTTTCAGGACAATCCTTAACCCAAAGTCTGGTGTTAAGAATTGTAGCTGAATCACAGACTGAAAAAACATGACCAGCCGCCTCTTGCAAAAACATCCATCTGAAATTACAGGATCAGATCAATGCCTGAGTTTTAGAATGTAACTGAGTACATTTATTCAAATACTGTCTTTAAGTACAAATTTGAAATACTTGTACTTTTACTCTGTTTATACCCCACTCTGCATTTTATCATTTGTTATTATTAATCTCTGGCTCTGTGTCTTTTGTCTTTTGTCCTGTCTCTCTCCCCTCACCCCCAACAAGTCGCGGCAGATGACTGCGCATCCCTGAGCCTGATTCTGCTGGAGTTTTCTTCCTGATAAAAGGGAGTTTTTCCCTTCCTACTGTCACCAAATGCTTTTTCATAGGGGGTCATTTTGACTGTTGGGTTTTCTCTGTAATTACTGCAGGGTCTTTACCTATAATATAAAACACCTTGTTTGTTGTGATTTGGCACTATATAAATAACACTGAATTAAACTGAACTGTTTCTTTTCATCTCACCTTCTGCTTCTACTATACCTCAGAGGGAAATGTCGTCATTTTGACTTCACTACATTCACCTAAAAATCTTTAGTTCATTCAGATTTCTGCACACAAGCCATATGAAGAAGTGACATTACAGCTGAAACAATCAAATTTGCAACTATTTGTTTGGAGCACGTGAGAAAATGTCTTTTTTTTAAATTTGTACAAACCAATTGGTAGAGTAATGAAACTTATGGTTTCAGTAAAGTATGTCAAAGGAGTGATTTTAGTTTGTCACCTGGTTGTACCGAAATAAAATTCTATCAAGATTAAAAGCTCAGTACAATCCATTTGCCACTAGAGGGCAAACTTTCTCTGTCTAGCACAGGCACAGTGAGATACTGCAAAGGACAGATAGATACTGGCTGTCGTCAAAAGCAGCATTTGCTCTCCACATCTAATATATAAAACCACAGTACTTACAGTACCCTGAAACATCTGGGGAGATTTTATTTATTGCAAATAAATAAAATGCCCTATATCAACTAACAAAGTGTACTTATTCTTCATTTTCACAATCCATTAAATGATCCCTTCCTTGTGACTCTGCAGCGTTAGAAAACAATATTCAACATCTTTAGACAATCTTCTCACTTCCTTTTTGCTCACATGTGGATTTTGCCACAATCGCTTACAGGAAGCAAATCCTCTTACAGTGTTCACGAGTCTCCGACTGCTGTTCTAAATTCAAATATTTACTTTATTCACTTACAATAAAAAAAATACTGGTCAACTACAGGTAGAAGAATTTTTTTCAGGATTAAAAGACTTAGAGCGGATATAGCATCTTTTTTCACTGGTAGATTAACAGCCAGAGATGAGCCAAGGTTATGACCTCTGCAGGGATGCAGGGCTACAATTATCAGTGACCACATGATGACAAAACTCTTAGGTCTAGCTAACTTTCCTAGGTCTAACAACTTATTGTGGATTTATTATTAGATTTGTACGTTAATTATTTTCACTTCTTCATTTCCTTTAGGTCACCACAGTGGATTATCCCAGCATCCTCCTCTGTCACATCAACCCTCTGCATGTCCTCCTTCACTACATCCATGAACCTCCTCTGACGTCTTCCTTTTTTCCTCCTGCTTGGCAACTTCATACTCAACATCCTTTGTCCAATATGTCCACCATTGCTCCTCTGCACATATCCAAATGATCTCAGTCTTGCCTCTTAATGTTCTCTCCTAACTGCCCAGTCTCAGCTGTCTCTCTGATGTACTTGTGTCTAATTTCTAACTAATTTCTTGTCCATTCTGGTCACTCACAATGAAAATCTTAACATCTTCAACTCTGCCATCTCAGCCTCCTGTATTTTTGTCAGTGTCACTGTCTTCAATCCATACATCAGAGCAGGTCTCACTGCCATCTTGTAAACCTTCCCGTTCACTCTTCCTGCTCTCTTTCTGTCACAGATCACCTCTAACACTTGTCTTTACCAACTCCACCCTGCCTGCACTCTCTTCTTCACCTCTCTTGTGCACTGTCCATTGCTTTGGATGGCCCCAGGCAGTTAAACTCATCTACCTTCACCACCTCTGCTCCTTTCCTCCTGTCTCCCTCTCACGCACACACGTATTCTGTCTTGCTTCTACTCACTTTTACTCCTCTTCTCTCCAGAGCATACCTCCACCTCTCCAGATTCTCTTCCACCTGCTCCCTCCTCTCACTAGATCGCTGAGCATCATAGTCCACAGAGACTCCTGTCTGACCTCATCTGTCAGCCTCTTCGTCACCATCACAAACAAGAAGGAGTTCATAGCAGATCCCTGATGTAATCTCACCCCCACCTTGAACCCATCTCTCACTACCACTGTACACCTCACTATTGTCTCGCTGTCTTCATACGTGTCCTGCATCAGACTCACATCAGACTCTGCCACTCCTGATTTCCTCATGCCGCACCACAGTTACTCTCTAACATATTCTTTCTCCAGATTCACAAAGTGACACTCTCTCTTACCTTCTTTATACTTCTTCGTCAACACTCTCAAAATAAACATTGCATCTGTAGTGCTCTTTCCTGACATGAAACCTTACTGCTGCTCACTGATTGTCACTTCTCTTCTCAGCCTCGCTTCAACAGCTCTTTTTTCTCCTTCCTTAGTGTCCAGCCTCACTATGAGCCTTTTCCTTTGCCACCTCTGTCTTTGCTGTACACATAGCTTCCAAGTACTGACTACTTTCTTCATCTTCCTGACTATCCCATGTTTTTCTTTGCTACCATCTTCTTTTCAATGCTTTCCTGTATTTCCTCATTCCACCACTAGGTCTCCTTGCCCTCTATGATCTGTCCAGAGGATTCACCAAACACCTTCTTGGCAGTTTCAGCTGTACTTTCTCAGTCATCTGGTGGCTCTTCCCTACCACCCACAGCTCCTTCTAGAACTCTGAGCAACATTCTTCCTTCTTCAGCTTTAATCATTTAATCCTTGACTGTACTTTCACTCACTTCCTATTCTTGATTTTCAAAGTCATCCTACAGACTGCCATCCAATGCTGTGTAGCTACATTCTCCCTGACACCATCTCATTGTCTCTTTCAGATTGCACCTTCTGCAAGTTGTAGTCCACCCGTGTGCACCTTCCTCCACTCTTACACTCTTAAAACATGTGTTCACCACAGCCATTTCCATTCTTTTCATAAAATCCACCATCTGTCCTTCTGCACGTCTCTCCTTAATTCAATTCAATTCAGTTTTATTTACATAGTGTCAAACAACAGTCGCCTCAAGTCACCATACCTACACCTCCCCATTATGTCTGCTCTCTTCACCTACATTTCTATTGAAGTCTGCTCCGATCACAAATCTCTCCACTTTATCCAATTTACTCCAGAATTCCTCTTTCTCTTCTATCTGACATGTAGCCTGTTGGGCATACTCACTGACAACACTCAGCATCACCCCTTTGATTTCCAGCTTCAGAGATGTGATCCTGTCTGACACTCTCTTCACCTCCACAACACTATTCACATACTCTTCTTTCAAGATTACTCCTGCTCCATTTCCCTTCCTATCTACACAGTGGTGGAAGAGTTTAAAACCACCTCCAGTGCTCCTGGCAATGCTTCCCTTCCACCTGGTCTCCTGTACACAATATATCTACTTTTCTTCTCTCCATCATATCAGCCAAATCTCTCTCCCTTTACCAGTCATAGTCCCCACTACTGATTTCAACAACTGTCAGCTAATCCCTCTTGGTGGGGTGGGGTGGGGGTGACAGGTGGAGTTTAGGAGTTTAACTTTACATATCTGAATGTTGTAAAGTTAAACTCATTTAATTGTAGTAGTGCTGTGATGCTTTGTTACCACTTCTCTGGTCAGAAGGCTGTACTTAAACTGCTGTGGGCTGTGTGGGAACTAGCCTATAGACTCTTAACTTTGACCACATGTTCCAACACTCTAAGTGGACCCCATAATGATAACCCAGCATAATGACTGACTGTTTGCGGGAAGGAATGCTCTATGAACATTCGCTGCTGCCTTTTTGGATACTTTGTTTCTTGCCTTGGATCTTTTTTTCAATCATAAAAACTATGTTCATTTAGGAAGTGAACCATGGTCAAGTGAAGAGTTTAATGCCTGCCCTCTGCCCTGTGTGTAGTTCATATAATTTCATATTACAACTCTTAAGCTGAATGCAATAATGTGTAACTGATTTAAAGCCTATATTTAATTGTGCAAAGACAACATGACTAGATGAACTACAGAAAGTTGAATGTTTTTTGAAAAACAAACAGTCTACAATGCTATAACGCTACACAGCAAAAGCTGTGTAATACTAAATAAAGGTAAATAGCATGAATACCTATAGAAAGACTGTGAAACTGTTAGAAGTAAGGACTGCGATAGACTGTGAAAAATGTTCTTCAAAGAATTTGTGTATTTGATCATCTCCTGCAAACAATAAGCGATTCAGAGACTCCAAAGGAATCTCTGTGCACATGGAAGAAGGCACAAGGTGAACTGCTGTGATTTCCAGGCCCTGCATTAATAACAGACTTGATTCAGTGGTGGAAATCCCTGCGTGAGCTCAGGAACACTGCCGAAAACTAGTGCCAGTGAACACAGTTCATCACTGCATCTGCAAACAAAAAACAATTCTATCACAAAAAGATAAACGCGTGTATAAACAGAATCCAGGAACTACAGTATGCCACCTTCTCTGGGTCCCAGCCAGGTTAAGATGGACTGTGGTGAAGTGGTTATTATTGCTTGGCCTGACTAATCAAAATATGAAAGGGATTTTGGAAATCATGGATAATGTGTCCACTAGACTAAGGAGGAGAGTAACCATTAGCACAAGTTCACTCATTCACTCGTGATGAAAATATACATTAGCATGTGCTACGTGAGTGATGTTTATATCTGCCAAGGTCCCATTATTGATGAGCAACACATGCAGGCCTTTCAGTAAGGCTTACAGCAAGACAATGCCTGCCAGACAAAAGAGTCCTGGTCCAGATCTGCCACCCTCTGAAAACATTTGGCACATATGAAACATGCAACAAAGAATTTATCATACTGTCAACAGCTGAAATCCGACAGCGAGCAACAACCGGAAAACATTTTTAAAAGCTGAGCAAATTGGTCTCCTCAGTTTACAAACATTTAGACTGTGATTCATACAAGACGTGATGCAACTCAACAACATTTTTCAGATATGTAGCTGGCTTTCAAATCAAAAGAAAATATTTTATTTTTCTGAAAACAATCAAAATTTTAGTTTCATCAATTGCTGCGTTATTTTCAGTGTTCAGTAGCATTAAATGATTTCCAAAACATTACATTGTGTTTTTATTTTATCAACATTTTACACAGAGGCTTACTGATTCATATCATGATTCAAGAAGAAGGGGAGGAAGTGTTCCGACATTCCTCTGTGAAGGAAACTGTTAGACATGTTGTGACATCAGTACTGACAGATTTGCAAGGTTTTGTTACATGACATAAATCACTGAGAGATGGTTATAGAAATCTTCTGCTTATGGCTAAATTAGAGAGTGCAGGCTTTTTAGTGGCCCAAACTTTACACGTGCTGTCATGGCAACCGGCCCACCTTTCTGACCTGACTGTAGCAGAAACATCTCAATGAGTTGTTACTCTTCTCTTACAAACAGGTTCATCATGTATGTAGCTGGAAGATATAGCCATGAGAATAACTGCTGTTAATACTATTATTAAACAGCTTTTAAAGTGACTGTTAATTAGTGTCTAAGATCTTTTATTCATTTTTCAGAAAATTGCGTTCTGGTGTGATTGATCGCATCCTGAAAAATGCTTACAACATATTTATTAATCTTGGTTACAATACACCTGATAAGCAACTGTCTATTTTATGAGGATTTTTTTCTCCACATAAATCAAAACATTTTCAAGTTCTCAGAGAGAGATAAAACACTGGAAAAATCTCTAATGTTGCAGAATAAACTTCAACATGCCTCTATGATTAATAGCAACACTGTGACAGATATTCAGTGAATAACACTTTCGATGCTGAGCTGTGCGTGCTGAAATACGCAGAACGTTGTTTCAACCCGACAACTGAGATTTTATAGCAGACGTCTATGCTGAAAGGGATTACCGCAGCCAATTACACGTAACTGCCAGTAATTTCAGACAGAATGATTCACAATTGTTGTGTCATTTGGCTTGCTGTCTTCAGCTTTTGTTTTTGAGATATTGGAAAAGATCTTTGACACAGGCCTTGTCTCACCACATCAGCAAAAGATGCATGTTTCACTCAAGTATGTTTCTTCAGTAGGAGTTGACAGATTACAACCACGGGTCAGACTATAGACCAGACTATAGTTCAACTTCTTTTTGTTTTTATTCAAGCATGGGGACTCTCATCATCTCCCTTGTCAATGGACTTCTGATACAATCCACCATGAGAATTAGCATCTCCTGATCAACTCACTTTTCTGTAGTGCACCCCCCCCAAACAAAACAAAACAAAACAAAACAAACACATCTAAAAAATGATGTGTTGTTATGGGCTCAGTCTACAAGAGAATAACACTGATTGCCTTATTATGATCTACTGCAGGGAAACCTTTGGTCTTAGCCTGCATGTGGATGTTATTTTGCTTTGTAACACCCATGTAAAATTTCTTGATAAAGACTGAGAACCCCACCCATGTGATAATATGTTGACTTTTACTTGGAACAGTAAGTGCTTTTTCTTTTAAAGTACGATTATATTTTCCAACACTACATTAAATGAGTTACAAAGTATTGTGAAGGATAAGTTGACACAATTGTATTTCTGGAACAATTATAGAAATAAATTTCCATTTTTTTCTCATCAAATTCTGAATCTCTTAAAGCAAGAAAGGAATGCAGATTTTCTGCAATAAAAGAGATGTTGTGGCAAATGAAATAACTGCCACGAATGACCACAGACAGGCATCAGACAGTTGATCACACTGATTTTGTCAGATATTAAGTATCCCTAAGGAATTGTGGTGTGACAAATAGTGGAGGAGCAGAGATAACCACAAAGTTATTTTCTGACAGGAGGCTTTTTATTGAGGTGAGAAAATTCCATGGCAGACACCAAAAACATGCATTAACATACCACTGCAAAGCCAAGGTTAGCGAGCCTGGACTTTACTCACTTATTACCCCTAACTATCCCTTTGGAAATATACATCCATAACGTTTGGCACACAGACCTCTAATAACAAACGGCTAACAACCAGTCATTATGGGGGTTTGAGCAAGAGATTTACAAATCTTAGGTTCAGCAGCATTGGGTAGGTTCCCCTTGCTTAAAAATTGTTATTCCATCAAGGGCACGGTGAACTGCGTGATAAAATCTTGTGATTTATTCTCGGCGGCTGATAATTACTGGTGTCTTGTCACCTGTCAAAAATGAATGGACGGGGAGAGTCCGAGGCTGTAGTCTTCATGCTCTTAATGCCACAGCAGTAAATCTGACATGTTTGTGAAGCCATAAATCAATGCCTGTGATAAAGCCTGTGCACCTCTTGGAGCTGAGCAGCATGGGCTGAACTTTTGAAACAGTTTAAGTTATAGAAGTATGCAGGGTTATTTGAAAGGTGTGGTAAATACGTTGGTCTAAGTGGTTACGGTGAATTGCAAAAGAAAATAGGAAAAAGTTAGCAAAGTTACAAGTTTGCAATGCAAAAGCTCAGAGAGTGCATAGTCTCTACACAATGCTGTCTGAAACATGTGAGAAGGAAATGTTGAAATGAAGCAAGTACATGTAAAATGAAAAAAGTAGCATTTTGCACTGCTCAGTCACAGTGTGGGCATAACACATGACAAAGTAACACATTACTATAATCAAGCTTCACTCGTCTGTAAAGCAATAATGTGATCCACAGTTATTAGTAAGTCAGTATCCACATGGTTACATTTTGTGAAGGGGAGACATTTGTATGCTTCCTCCCTATTGTAAGATAAGATAAGATAAGATAAGATAAGATAAGATAAAACTTTAATGATCCCACGACGGGGAAATTTGTGCATTACAGCAGCTCAATACAGAGAAAAATGAAAAGGATGAGTAAGAACAAATAACTAAACTAAAAACTAAAACTAAAATTCAATAGAATAAATAAAATAGCAAAAAACTATACACATATACATAAGCACTATATACATAAATATATATATCAGTGATAATGTGATAATGATTTGTAGTGATATGTGGGTATACAGTATGTAAGGCTGAATATTTTATTGTTAACTGGTAACTACGGTATGTAGCAGTGTATTTTGGTGCGTAGAGTAATTGCCTATATAATTTGGTAATGTTACAGAGTAACCATCGATTTAGCCTTTTAACATGTCCATGTTCTGCTCATTTGTAGCAATGCAAATTGTGCAAGAAAGAAAGAAAGAAAGAAAAACAGCACCTGCATACTATATATGCAGGTGCATTTAAGGTTTGTGCTGATTTTCAAGACATAACTGTGAAAAGGCTTGACAAAAACTGCCAATCTTAAATATAGTCCCGTGTAAAAGTATTTGCCACCTTCAGATCTTGATTCAAATTTAATATGAGACAAAATACCTCAGCTACATATAAAATGCAGATTTTAAATGATGATTTCATTCATTATTGTCATATTTTTAATTTCCTGCTTCTCAATTCAGATTAAACTGAAGTTCTTGTACTCGGCCCTACAAAACTTAGCAACATGGTGTCTAAACCAGATACTCTGGATGGCATTACCTTGGCCTCCAGTAAAACTGTGAGGACTCTTGGAGTCATTTTTGAGCAGGATATGTCCTTCAGTGGGCATATTAAACAAATACGTAGGACAAATTTCGTGTATTTTCACAATATTTCTAAAATTAGAAACATCCTTTCTCAGAGTGAAAGCTAATTGATGGATTTATTACTTCTAGACTGTATAATTGTAATTCATTATTATCGGGCTGTCCTAAAAGCTCCCTTAAAAGCTGATCCAAAATGCTGCAACTAGAGTACTGACAGGGACTAGAAAGAGAGAGCAGATTTCTCCCATATTGGCTTCTCTTCACTGGCTCCCTGTTAAATCTAGAATAGAATTTCAAATTCTTCTCCTCACATACAAGGTCTTTAATAATCAGGCACCATCTTATCTTAAAGACCTCATAGTACCATATCACCCCGACAGAGCACTTCACTCTCAGACTCCTGGCTTACTTGTTCCTAGGATACTTAAGAGTAGAATGGGAGGCACAGGCTTCAGCTTTGAGGCCCCTCTTCTGTGGAACCAGCTCCCAGTTTGGATTCGGGAGTCAGACACCCTCTCTATTTTTAAGATTAGGCATGATAAAGCTTATAGTTAAAGCTGGATGAGGTGACCCTGAACCATCCCTTAATTATGGTACTATAGGCCTAGGCTGCTGGGGGTTCCCATGATGCACTCACCTCTTTTTAATTCTCCATGTGTCTCCATACACCGCTATTGCATCACTATTAATGTTAAACTCTGGCTCTCTCCCATGTGTATCTCCCTCTGATCTCTTCTCTTTCCCCTCACCCCCAACTGGCCTGAGCCTGGTTCTGGCTTCTCCCTATAAAAAGGGAGTTTTTCCTTTCCACTCTCGCCAAGTACTTGCTTATATCTGAAACTATGTTGGAGGGATGGAGCACCATTCTTTCAAAGGATATTCCTTCATTTGAAGTCTTAACACACTGGTCTAAAATCAGACTAATTAAGAACTGGTGATTGATATAATTTTCATCCTTGTCAACCATTCAATGAACCTTTTTGTCCAATGGATGGAAGACCAACACCACTCATGAGAGAAATGTTTCATCACAACATGGATGTGATCACTCAGAACAACTGCATTGTATTAATCTGCTGTGAGTCTTTCCTTAACTGGATGTCTGTTTCTTTGAGGGAACGCTCAGCCCTTTGAACATACAAGCATGTGATGTTCTTGTGACTTCTCAGAGGGGAACACATCACCTAGGCAATCGAGAAAAAATACCAAACCATTTATTGTCTGACACCAACTGAAAACTTACCAAATAGCTTTATTTTCTAAAACTAATAAAATAATTTTGGTTTATAATACTAACCAAATAACAAAAGAAAATGCATTTGAAGTGTTAAAGTAATGCAACAGAAAGCATGAAAAACATAACAGTTTTTTGTGCAACTTCAAATGTGGTCTCTGGTGTTGGGTCCTGAACTGACTCTTGCCATCCACCAGCTCATCCCTCCAATCTTCAAATGTGGATGTCTGCACCCTTTAAAAGCCACTTTATTCAAGCTTCAGAAAAAACAAAATAACAGGGAATCAGGAACACGAAACAAATCACTGTCCTTGTCCATTTCCACAAATAATAAACTATACATTATTATAATTTTATGAACTGCCATAAGATTGTGTTGTGTGAGTGTAGGTCTTTCATGCTGTTTTTTCATTTCATTTCTGTTTTCTTTTACACACTGTCCAAGTTATGAAACTTTGGTAAGAAGAACAAAGTTTAAACAAAATACAGCAGAGTCTATTCTTTATTTCTTCACAGATGATCAGTAATTCATTGTCACATTTGATATTTAATGAAAATAATATTTAATTACATTACAATATTGCATCAGACTTTAAATGGAAACCCATCTTCCCTCACATAAGACTATGAAAAATCAATCACACCAATTGCCGGTTCTAATTGTAAAATATTTGCTTTTTTTTCCCTCTCTCTCTTTGATGTCTCAGGTTCACTCTGCTGTTGTCCTCGGGTGCTGCCCAGGCCTGATTTATGAGGATGGGTTCCAGGGAAGCTACTCTAAATTACATGGCCCTTAAGCCTGAGCCGAGAGATGCAGAGAGGAGGTGAATCGCCACTCTAGAGAGCTAATTGCAAGCTCGAATCTATCTCAAGGTAGATAAGAAGGTTACTTACTTCCCAGGCTTGACAAAAAAGGAAACATATAACAGATTAGGCCACTAGGATGAATGTGCAATTTGACATGAAGTCCCATGAGACTATTCTGAGAGAAAATGTATTTAAATGAATATGCCTTCATTGCTAATTACTGGAACATTACATATTACACAGGGCAGAGAAAGAGGCCATTGTGGGGAACATTCAGACTGAGCATGTTGTTGTCTGTAAAAGAGAAGTGGAAGTGACAAGAAATGAAGCAAATGACTAAACTTAAAACTATTAAACCTCATGGAAAGTCTCAGTGGAGGCCCGTGACTAAACAAGAGTGAATAACAGCTGAACACATGATCTAAGAAGACGTTAAAGGACATGTGAAGTTAGCTGCCATTTTCAAATAACTGCTGCATTTTGCTTTTGTTTTACAATGAAGTGTTGAAACTCCCCTGAAAGGGATGTGAGGGAGAGTCAGAGTAGGAGGAGGAGGTGACAGTGCCATTTGCCTGGAGGGTGCCCATAAACCTGAAGACAGAGAGAGAGAGAGTGCATCATTCTTTACAGGTGAGTGTACCATGTGACCTCAAGATCTTTAAAAAGCAGGCAAACCTGTCTTGTTGAGACACAGGTAATCGCATAGTACCAGAGCAGCTGAAGAGGGAGAATACATGGGCTGTCGGCACAGCAGCAAACACCGACAGCCCTGCAAAACAAGCCGAGGAGCTATCAGTGAGGTCCCAAAGACTACCAGAGCCCTGCAGACACAGCACACCGTGCAGACCACATCTAAACAACAAAGGCTCTTCACTGCAACTGCAGTACAAGTAGGAAGATTTTATGTTGTCTTGTCAGGTGTTCACATTCTTGACACAATGAGCTGCAGTAGTGTTGCAAGTTCCGAGTTTTCTGAGGAAGAGCTTGAGCTTGGCAGGCTGGTCCAATGCGAAGATGAGGGAAGTCCAAAGGCATCATTTCAAGACGAGAGTTCAACCAGCTGTCCAGGTGACGCAGAAGAAACCAAGAAGCGCAACCGACCGGTGCGCTCAAAAGCTCGAAGAATGGCTGCTAATGTCCGTGAGCGAAAACGCATTATGGACTACAACCAGGCATTTAATGCCCTCCGTGTTGCTCTAAATCATGCCCTCAGTGGCAAACGGCTATCCAAGATTGCTACACTACAGAGAGCCATCAACCGCATCTCTGCTCTCTCAGTATTCCTGAGCTCTAATCCCCCCAGTAAGCCCTGCACCCACCGGGAGTGCAACAGATCATCAGTGGGACCAGCAGCGATGAGAACATCACGGCTTGAGCAGGTCAAGCTAACTGTTCCTTGTCTGGACCATCAGAGCTATGTCCCCTGGCATGCATCCATCTCTCAACAGATGCAGCCACAGCCAGGGCCTCACATGCACAGGCTGTCCGTGGAGCCACATGGCTACATTGATAACACTGTGCCATCATGTCCCCCATCACCCCACTACCCTTGTTATCCCAATGAGGGACAATTTATGCCTCACATGGACACTGTGGCACCCCCGTGATCATCCACCCAGCCCTCTGAGCTATCCTCAGGTAGGTGAGGGGTTGGGATTCCAGCCAGGGATGTGGGCCTCCTGCACGCAGGGACACATGGACACTTTTGCAGAGCCATCTACTACTCTGGGGTTCCATGGCAGGTGAGCTATCTGCAGGAGCCAGAGAACAGCTTCCCCCTGTGCTCTGATGTACTGTAACATGCTGCATTGAGCACTGTGAGCCCCAAAGACTCTGATGGACTTTTGAATGGTCACAGGGAGTAATTGATGCAAAGTCTTGTGCTGTTACTGTTGCTGTTTATGAACATAACAGGAACACTGTTATTGTAGAGCAGACACTGCAAGCTGAACTCACATAAAAAAGGGAGCAATGGCAATTTAGACTGCAGAATGTTGTATGTGTATATGTATTAGGTAATGTATTTTGATCTTGCATTTTAAATGTTAATTCTAAAGAATGTTTTACCATCTGTAGTAGATAATTCACATAATTATATATTATTTGCTGTGTTAAATTGTTGCCTTTTTGGCCTTCTACAAAGAATGAATTATTAGACATTATGTTGCATTATTAAATGTAAGCTAATAAAATGGATGAGCTGTCTAATCCAATCACACATGTGAGCATGAAAAACTGTGCTATGTAACTGTCCACAGAATGTGCTATCTTTCAAGTAGTACAAAGTGCTTTGAAAGAAAATGTGACTAACATCTGGTGCCAAAGTGCGACACATGTTAATGTATTTATTCTCTAAACTGAAAAAGTCATGTTTGTTTTTGTCATAAAGGCATTGCTTTTTCTTTTCTTTTTCTACTTTTGAAAATTAAATGTTAAAATGACATAATTCTTATTATGGCTCCTTTCATAACAAAACAGGAAATATACATGGTTCTCAGGACTCTAACTAACACAAAGCGTGCATGAAGTGTGTGCATCAGTGTGTGCATGCATGCCTGTGGGAGTGTGTTTGATTATAGCCCAAGGCTGGTATCCTCTGCTGTTCTAAGTGTGAGATGACAGAGGTCCTTCACTCAGTTGAGAAACGTCCTTACAAGCCCATTCTTGCCACTTTTCTTGGAGAAGAGAACTCACGATGTTATTTACACACAGCACAATAAAAACACAAGTTGAAAGCAAGAATGGCAAAGCAACTATTTTTTATTTTATTGCTATAAGCACATAAAAATCAGGCACGAATAATGATAATGAAAATTGCATGTAGTGTGTCTTGAAGAAAAAAGCTTCTTATGCTGTAACTTTCAGTTCAACACTTCAGTCAGATTACTGCAAAATAAGAGGTCAGCAAGTGGATTCTAAGCATAACTCATCCTTCCAGCCACATCAGCTCATGCTAGTCAACAACAGCTTTCCCTCCCCTGCTGAGCAGCATGTAATGGAAAACAGCTTTAATATTAGACTATGGGACAGAGCCCACCGACAGATTTATATGGGTTCAGGAAGGAAGAGTGTGCCCCGTCATCAGCATGGTGAAATCCCCTGTCGGGCTGCACCGGCCTGCAGGTACAACTGGGTGTGTTCAGGTTTTTTTGAACATCCTGGAGGTCTCCCAACAGGAGCCTCGAGACGCTGCTGGAAATTGGTGGCCTGGGGAGAACTACTGCAAGCTTAGGGGAGAAATAAATTGTGTGGTGTAGCAACAATTAGCAGACAGGAAGGAAAGGGAATGTGGACAAAGAGATGAATGGAGAGGAGGAGTGAAATAATAGGAAGAGGAGAATATAGGTGGTGAGAAAAAGGAGGAGAGTGGACTACACTTCGAGCCTGTCGTTCAGCTTCTGCATAGACATGAATCACTGGAAAAGCTTGACTCACCAGTGAGAGACAAGTGTGGCTGACAGTATTCAATGACGGCATGTCTCTTCCTCCTCCTTTTTGGCACAAAGTAGATCTCTACTTAATTCACTGCCAGTGTATCTACTCAGGGTCTTCAAGAGACTACTGAGTGAAAGTGGGCTGATAGTACTATGAGATCTGACTGAGACTGTGTTTTCTACAGCTTGTCAATGGTCTGTTAGAGGGAGAAAATCACAGAAACTCACAACCCAGACAGGCAAATAAAAGTGTTGTTCAAAGAGCACTAATCAAAATTAAAAGATTTTAATGTTTTCAAGGCTTGGACAGCACATCCTCTGTGCCTCCACAGAGGATGTGCTTTAAAACCACAAGTGGCTTATCTTGTGGTTTTAAAGAAAGCAATCTTGTAATGGGTTCTGTTTGTGCATGTTCAAAACATTTGGTTTTGATTTATTTTTTTCTGTAATCGTGCTGACAGTCAAATGACACTGAATTTTTTTTTGTTGAACGTGATGCTGTTAACACTTTAAAAGAAAAAGGTTATAAAACATATCTGCCACCCATTCATTGAATATTCTAATCTGAGTTGCTGTCCTCTATTATGAAAACAAAATTAATATCGATCTGTTTTTTTTTTTTACTTTTGGTCAGACCTGACAAAAAGGAGAGAACTCTGGGAAGCAGTTTGTAGACAAAATAATGAATCATATAATCAACAAAAGTGACAGATGTGGCCTGGTGTTACATGTCTTGTGGAAAATAGCAGACTTTAAAATCTAGAGAGAAAGTGAACCATCTTTAGAAAAACATCAGGTAACAGGTTAACTTTTCATGCTGACCATTTACCTCACTTCTTCACCATGTGAGCTCATCAGTGATGCATCTTTTTTTTTTTTTTTTTTGCCAAAACCGCTCCCCCTCCTTGATACCTTCTGCTGCCAGGCTGATGGAAAGGAAAACAAGCAAACACAGAAGAAATGATGCCAAGACACAAGGGTGTGTTTGAGTGATATATGGGGATGAGTCAGAGTGAAGATACATGTTGATTCTCTGCAATCTGTGCCCACCCCTTTTCCCTGAGCACAAACAGAAGCACGCACACAAGCATAACACATGCGCACACTGCTATGATAGCAGAAGTAAAAGGTGAAGGAAGTGAAGGTGCCAGAGGGCAAGATAACATACATTATATTGCCAAAAGTATTCACTCACCTATCCAAATCATTGAATTCAGGTCTTTGGATCGCTTCCATGGCCACATGTGTATAAACCAAGCACCTAGGCATGCAGACTGCTTCTACAAACATTTGAGAAAGAATGAGCTCAGGAATTCCAGCGTGGTACCATGATAGGATGCTACCTGTGCAACAAATCCAGTTGTTAAATTTCCTCACTACTAAATATGCCACAGTCAGCTGTTAGTGGGATTATAACAAAGTGGAAGTGATTGGGAACGACAGCAACTCAGCCATTAAGTGGTAGGCCACAAAAAAAATCACAGAGTGGGGTCAGTGGATGCTGAGGTGCATAGTGCACAGAGGTCACCAACCTTCTGCAGAGTCAATTGCTACAGACCTCCAAACTTCATGTGGCCTTCAGAGTAGCTCAAGGACAGTGTGTAGAGAGCTTCATGGAATGGGTTTCCATGGCCGAGCAGCTGCATCCAAGCCTCACATCACCAAGCACAACGCAAAGCATCTGTAGGTTTCCACACTGTGGAGCCCGGCTTGACGCTCGCAATAACTCCCTCGTGGTTATCCATATCCGTGTAAGAAGAAATCCACAGGTCCACTTGTAAACATTTAAAATGTTTACTTAAACTAAAAACACAAAAATGGTGGTACAGAACATTCGCAAAATTGTTCGTTAATCTTCCATCAATCCAAAGCGTAAAATGAGAGAGAGTGAGAGAGGTCAAAAAACCGTGTGGCTCCCCCTCACTGCACCCGACGGTCTGATGAAACTGACCTCATGGGCACCAAAAACCCCATCACCTCTTACATGCTTTCATACATTAGAAATACCACAGAAATTACATTTTTATCCCTCTTAAACAAATCAAATGCCCTTTAAGAAATCAACTTATTACAATAACACACAAATAATCCAACATACCTATAAATAAGCCTCTTAATCCCTTCTAAATCAATTAACTTATACTACTGTGAACTTGAACTGTCCTTTTAAAAATAACTACTTATTCACTGGTTTCTATTGGCCTTTTTTAACTAAATATCACAGAACTGCATTTGGGCTCCTACAGCATCGGAACCCAGACCGCCCTCTCCCCAACCAACTCCTCCAGCTTATGTGGGGGAACACTGAGGCATTCCCAGGTCAGCCGAGAGATACAATCTCTCTAGCATGTCCTGGGTCTGCCCTGGGACCTCCTCTCAGTAGGACATGCCTGTAACAGCTCAGGCGCCCAGTAGGCATCCTAGGCAGATGCCTGAACCACCTCAAGTGGCTCCTTTCGATGTGGAGAAGCAATGGCTCTACTCTGAGCCCTTCTCAAATTACTGCACTCTTCACCCTATCTATAACGGAGAAGCTCATTTTCACCACTTGTATCCGTGATCTCGTTCTTTCAAGCACTACCCAAAGCTCATGATGAATATCGACCGGTAAACCGACAGCTTTGCGTTTATGCTCAGCTCTCTTTACCAGGATGGACCAGTACAGCGTCTGCATCATTGCAGTGACCCCAGTCTGTCTGTCAATCTCCCACTCCCCTCTTCCCTCACTCATGAACAACATCCTGAGACACTTAAACTCCTCCACTTGGGGCACAACTCATCCCTGACCCGGGGAGAGATATTGAGACCACCAAGGAAGCCTTCTGCCACTTGGCTACACCTAGAAATTCTGTCCATGAAAATTATGAACAGAATTGGTAACAATGGGCAGCCCTGGCAGAGTCCAACACAGTAAACAAGTCTGACTTGTTGCCGGCAATGAGGACCAAGCTCTCACTGCAGTTGTACAGGGACTGAATGGCCTGTAAAAACAGGACAGACAACTCAAACTCGCACAGCATCTCCTACAGAATACCCCGAGGGATGCGATTGAATGCTTTCTCCAAGTCCACAAAACACATGTAGACGGGATGGCCAAACTCATTCTGCGACCAGGACGAAAACAACATTGCTCCTCTTGGATCTGAGGTTCGACTAACGGACAAACTCTTCTATCGAGCACCCTGGCATAGACCTTCAGTACAGGCCAGGTGGATTTTGGACCCCAGAACTTCTTGCTGTGAGGTAACAGGGCTAACCACCACACTGGGTTTTAGTTAACTAAAATGTTTTTTCACATCTAGTTTTAGTTTTTAAGTTCAGTTTCAGTTTGGTATAATAATGTTTGTGTGTAATTGGTGTGCATTTCCCAGCTTCCTCCAAAAGTAGGTCAGTTATATCATTTCCATGGATAACAGCTGATCATGGCCTTCAGGGGTCGAAATTAATCTGATACCCCAACAACACATTAGATCACAGCCTAATAAATTAATTGGGCAGCAGGCAGACAGCAAAAATACATGCTTAAAGTTACATTTTCCCAGATTTATATCACACATTAGTGATACCACCAGTCCAGAGTGAACATAGTTGCCACTAACCTTTGGAGGATTTGGAAACTCTCAATTTGTCTTCAAGGTATGGAATAGCTTGTGTCCCGTGTGTGTGTGTGATCTAATCAGCTGAGTCAAAGTAGCTACACATACCTCATGTGACTCCCCTCAGCCTCAGTCCACCAAACCATGCTTGTCATCACCAGTGCCGTCCCTGCTGGAGCAGTCTCTAGCACAATGCTCCTTCTGACAGCACTTGAAACTGAGTCTGGGTCACATTGTTCTCTTCTGGAGCCATCTCCTCCTCTGACAGGAGCTTGATACAGTCAGGGATTCTTTGGGTGCAAGGTTAGGGCTGCTATGTACAGCTTTTTGTTTTTAGGTTATTTTCAGCATGAATGACCTGGTGTCTGACCTTACACAGGGCTGTTACACCTTATTGTTGTTTTGTTGTTCAACTCATTATGTTGTCTGTGGACATTTCGTGTAGGATGTTTATCAGAAGTTTTTTTTCCTGATAAAAAACCTCTGACTTCTTTAATCTGAGCTTCTTACCAAGTTAAAAAGTCTAGTAGAGACTGTCCATTGGTGCCTACTTCAACTATGGGCATTTGAGGGGCAGCTGAAGGGTCTGCACTTTACTGTATGTTGTGGTGAGCTAATAAAGAAAACTGATATGGAGGTGGTCGTGCTTCCTGATGAGTCAGCTTGTTGACTCATCAATTTTTCCCATCAGTTTTTGTCAGATTGTTGTGCTGTCCCTCTTTGATGTATGCTGCTGGTGGAGGTGAAGGGTTGAGACTCAAAGCCGTTAGTGAAGCACAGTCAAGGTTGTGGTCCACTCTGTCACACTGAGGCTCTAAGGAGAGATACAGACAAGAATTCTCTGAGAAGATTTATCTGTTTCATCCATATCCTTTCTTCTTTTTTTCTTTTTTTCTTAGCTTTCATTCAATCCCTGCATTCTGTGTCATATTTCCACACATTTATTGCCTTCAGGTGATTTTCAGTTTCAATGAAATCTTTTAAACCCCCCCCCCAATTTGTTTGGTCAATAATTTCTTAGTTATAAAAATTCTTCTTGGCCATAAATCTCCTTAAATGGAGCCACATTTGTAAGGAAAATGCATTTGTGGGTTGAGCAGCACAGTTGAGGGTGGGTTCCACACATGAAAAAAACTTAGTTTGTTTGATTCATGACAAGCTGTTGGATTAGAAATACTTCTTTATTGTCCCTGTAAATCCAAACAAAATGTTAAGCAATGTTTACTGTTTGTTTGGAGGAGTTGGCAGTTTCACTACTGAACACTAGATGGAGGCAAGACAACAGAGCTGTGATTTCTGTTGGCCCAGGGAAGGAAATTAAGTATTTAGTAAGTTAAGTTAATGACACCAATAAATATGTTTTGATTTAAACACAATAACAAAAAGATTGAAATAAATACAAATTTACACTTGAAGAGCTGTTATGTATGTATGTAATAATCATTAATTAATTATAAATTATATTATGTATTAATTCAGGATTATTTTTAAAAGCATCTCATGGAGATCTCACAGCTAACAAGATACAGTGTTTGAGACAGTTCCATATTCTAAAGGATTCCCAGCTCTGCTGAACAGACACACACTCATTGACTAAGCTGCCTTCACTCCTGTTGGCTAAGGAAGGTGAGCCACACAACCACTGTGTGCTCAAACAGTTTGCTTCTAGCTGCTCTGCTGTGCCAAAAGCTGAATCTCATATATAGTGCAGAGGCCTATAGAGTTTGTGTAGATGCAACTGCAGAATTTCCTATCCTTCTTTCATCTCCTGCTCCAGATCTTCCTTACAGCTTTTTGTGCTGAATGCTGTAAATGCTGTGAGACTGAACTGTACCAACCAGCTTCCAGCAGATTTACCAGGGATCAGCACAGACATAAGAACTGGCCACCAGCATTTCAAATTTACCCAGCATACGCCAGCATGGCATGCAGACATAAAACAGTGAATGGTGTTTTTGTAAAGGCTTACAGTTTAACCAAAAGAAAAAGCAGCCCCAGTGTCATCAGTACGACTTCTATTTGTGTAGCATTTACAAACAGTTACTTTGCATTGGTGTTTGGGTCTGCTCTGAGGACGCATGTCAGACAGTTTGTTTGCTTATAACTAACTGTAAGCATGACTGAGGTGTAAGTCCTACCACACACATCGTTATTGTAGTGCATGTAAGTCCACCTCATACTTGGGTCGAAGGTAATTTATTTGTCAGATTAAACAAGTCTGTCTTAATATAGGATTATTACATATTTCAATCTAGAAGACTGAAGTTCACAGCATTTTCAGAACATTTCAAGCTGGATGTCAGAATACTACTACATGACTACAAAAAAAAAGGTTTGGAATAAAAAAAGATGCTCGTGTATTCCTGGAGGAGAAAGGAGGTGTCAGATGCAAAAATATGAATCAAAAAAAAAAAGCTTGCATGTGGCTGTAGCTCAGTAGGTAGAGCAGGTCACCTACTGATCAGAAGGTCAGCGGTTTGATTCCTGGCTACTCCAGGCTACATGCCAATGTATCCCTTGGGCAAGATACTTAACCCCAAGTTGCTCTCCAACCGTCCCGTCGGAGTATGAATGTGTGTGAATGATAGTTAATTAAAAAGCACTTAGCTTAGTACATATGGAAGTGCTTGTATGAATGGGAGTGCATGGGTAAATGTAAACATGTTGTAATAGCGCTTTGAGTGCTCATACTGAGTAGAAAAGCGCTATATAAGAGCTAGTCCATTTACCATTTACCATGTGAGGATTTCTCTCAGTGTACTGATCATCACAGAGCTGACACCATAAGAAAATGGGCTGCAATACTTTAGACACCCAAATGCATAGGCGTAGGAACCGGGGGGGACGGGGGGGACATGGTCCCCCGCAATATTGGAGACAGGTGCACTTATCCTACCCAAAAATTACACAGCGGAGGAGAAACATTTTTAACTTGCTTTTATTTTGAAGGCGCAACATAGCGTCATGCCACTGCGCTCCCCCCGCCCCACTCTGAACGGCTCCGAGTGTTTGGGAGCCGGAGACAGCGGCAGGAGTCAGAAACTCTTTGAATGAGGTAAAACGGTCTATAGGGAATGTTACCATGAATATGGCTTGTTTGTCAGTTTACTATAGGATAAAGTTTACTTACTGGACAAGCAGTCAATTTGCAAGGAATTTCAAATGAGAGGCAGAAAAATCATTTTGGCTCTTCTGCTTAGGCCAATGTTTTTAACTTTTTGTGCACCTGTTTGGCTAAATGCAGGGCTGTAAAGAGGCACACAGCTTGTCTATTAAATGTGAGAGGTATCACTTTTATTTTTTTCTTTTGGTTATTATTATTTTTATTGATATTTATTTTGATTTAGTAGATTAGAGTTTCAAACTGAATAGGCATATTTTAATAGCTGTTTTTTTAACTTAAGGTTGATATTAAAAAGTGAATAATATGTTCATTACATTATCTGTGAGGATTCTTTCATGTCAGAACGTTGTTTAATTAAAGAACCAGTTCTGTTGCCAGTCAGCCTACATAAATGCATTTTTGACCATTATTAAATGTTTTGACCAATAAAACATATCAATCTTTGCACTTCTGTGCATTACTAAATTATTTTTGTGGTACTGAAAGATTTAGCTTGCTAGTATATGAAGGAGTGTGAGGGCCACATTGAGAAAAAATAAATAATTTTGAGCATTTTGAGAATAAAGTCAAAATTGTCGAAATCGTCATTTCAAGTCAAAAACCGGCCACAGCTGCTATACTCTCTACAAAATGCCTTGGGTAGAAACAACTTGATCAGCTGTGTTATTGTGTCTTGTGATTCTACATGTCCCCTCTGTACTGTATGAAGGTGCAGCCATCCTTGCATCTAACCATTGCCAGTTTGTGTGGTTTTTTCCTTCTGAGCAGATGCAGCTTTCTGCACTCTCTCTTTAATGTCCTCATAGTTATCATTATATCGTGTTTATGTACTAAAAGAAATCATTTCCTTGTTACTAAAACCGATTTTAAAGTATAGTTTCACTAACTCATAATACAAGACATTCTGGAGGGGATAACAGACGTGTCGTAGCAGTTGTTTCACTTGAAACAACTTTAATCTGCACATTTCAACTTTTATCTCAAAATTTTGAATTCATTCACAAAATGCACAATTTTTTTTTCTCAATGTGGCCCTAATACTCCTTTGTACTAGTACCAGTGCGGCCAGCTGATAAAGTAAGCCCTACAGCCTAGAATGACATGGTCATTATGCTTCATAAAAGACTCAAGCCATTTTGTTTGGTAGTTTGTCCACATCTTATGATTATAACAGTTATACATGCAATAATATAGGTGTACACAACACTATTTTTCCAAGAAACATTTGAAAAAGAAGAAAGTAAAACATTAAATAGCATTTTTTAATGCTTTGCTCCGAGTATTTATGGATCTGTCAGGTTTCCAATGTGTCCCCCCAATAGTAAACTCTTTCCTACGCCCTTGCCCAAATGGGAAAAACTTTTTAGAAATTAGTAAAGTCAGTCTGCCAAATGAACATACTAACACTGTAGCATGACTATACAAAAGGCAGACATAATTTCTAGACTTGAAAAGTGAAGCCATTGCAAGTGCCTTAAACCTGGATTTTTTTCCTAATAGTTCTTAGGAGACTACTCCATTGGTTACTAAAAAGAAGTCTGCTTAAATCAAAGTTTTGGGGGAAATGGCCCTTGCCTTTGCTCTATGAACTTAGCAAACACTGCAAGTCTTGCTGAATTCAACAGGATGTTCATCTTGTAGAACATGGTCCCCATTAGAATCAAGCAGGGTAAAGCAATTTCTGACCTTATGATTGACAAGTCACCATCCAATGGAGAGAAACAGCTCATGATCTGAAGCAGACCATAGCATCTGTCAAATGGTGGTGGTGGCAGTGTTGTGGCATGGGCATATATGGCTGCAAGAGGAACTGATCCACTATTTTCCTGTTGATGTGATTACTGATAGAAACAGCAGGATGAACTCTGAAGTGTGCAGAACTACACTCTCTGCTGAGATTCAGTCAAATGCTGCAAAACTGATCAGACAGCACTTCACATTGCAAATGGATAAAGTATAATGCAATAGCAACCCAAGAGTTTCTCAAGGCAAAAACATGAGATATTCTTCAATGGCCAAATCAGTCACCTGATCTCAGCCCAATAAAGCAGCTTTTCAGTTACTGAAGATAAAACTGAATACAGAGAGACTCAAAAACAGGCAACGACTGAAAGTGGCTGCTCCTTAAAGGTCTGGCCGAGAATCTCAAGGGAGGAAAACAGCATCTGGTGATGTCCATGGGTTCTAGACTTCAGGCAGTCAAAGGATTTTCATCCAAGTATTAAAAGCAATCTTATATTTAAAATTATGTTAGTTTAGGCTAATTAATTTTGAGCCTCTGAAAATAGAGGACTTGGGGGAACTTGGAGGACTATGCATAAAAATAGTTGCAAGTTCATGCAATAATTTTATGAAACCCTTTGAAAGTTTGCACTTCAGTCAATATTGATTGTTTAATTTAAAATCCACTGTGATGATACACAGAGACCAAACGACAAAAAAGGGGGAGTGTGAGTAGATAGATGACCTTGGTGACTTGTAATGCCTCAAACACAACTGCAGCAGCTGTACAGCTGAGCTTCAGCTGACTGGTAGGAGAGCACAAAGGTGACGCTGTGACAAGATGAACATCTCCTAATCCACCAGATAACTTGCTTGCAGACACTGAGGTCACGGATGGGATAAGATGAGAATAGCTGGTGGTGGCTCTGGTCCTGCAATCAGAAGGGGCTGAATCAAAGTGAAGAGGCCTTTGAATTATGAATTATGAATCTGAAAAAATAAAATAAAGAATATCTGTAATGCAGTTTCTGACTTTATTTTGCAGCTTTGCCTTTTCAATAAATCCAGCCTCCCTTCATTTGCTAGCAGACTACAAGTTGTTTGTCTGCTTTGAGATGGAGAAGAGCTATTCAGTTTTCTGTGATATACAGCAGGAATAACCAGGGAAATTTAATGACATTTACTATTTCGGCTACTATTGATCTAAAATATCACATAACACACACAGAAGAGCACTTTGTGTTATATTTTCTCTATTTATTCAGTGCTGGCAATGTATTTTTGTACTATGTGTAAACAATGTTTTATCTCTTCATTCACTCTCCCCTTCTTTCTGCTTGCTTGGCCACTGATTCCTCTTTAGATTCAGCTGAGGACAGTCTGTCCCAATTAAGACTGCATCATAAATATAAGGGGAAGAAACTGCATGAAAAACATCTGGGGCATCTTTCAAAACATCTGTGTCCAGCCTCAGATCTCTGCACTGAGCCGTCTCAGCAAAAGCTAAAACTGCTTGCACTGTATAAGAAATATGATATTCATACCTGTCAGCAGGCAGCACGGTGGCGCAGTGGTTAGCACTGCTGCCTCACAGTTAGAATACCATCTGGAAGGCCTGGGTTCGATTCCACCTTGGCCCAGGCCTCTCCCTCTCTCTGTGTGGAGTTTGCATGTTCTCCCGTGCTTGCGTGGGTTTCCTCCGGGTACTCTGGTTTCCTCCCACATTCCAAAGACATGCACTTACTGGGGTTAGGTTAATTGGCTAATCTAAATTGCCCATAGGTGTGATGAGTGCATGAATGTGAGTGTGAAAGGTCGTCTGTCACTCCGTGTTGGCCCTGAACAGGCTGGCGACCTGTTCAGGGTGTACCCTGCCTCTCGCCCTATGACAGCTGGGATAGGCTCCAGCCCCCCCGCGACCCTTACCAGGATGTGCGGAAGCGAATGGATGGATGGATGGATACCTGTCAGCAATAATGGGTACACTGAATTGGCTACAGTGTGAAAATTCAATAATCAAACACAAAACTGCATGGGCCCTGAGAGCTCCGTGAACTGCAATAGGAAAAAAAAAATGCAAATGAAGGAAACACCTTCACAAGTGTAACACATCCACAGAGTGAAAATACAAACCAAAAACAGGCAAGCTGAGAAACACGAGCTGCGGCTCTGAGAGGGCTTCTTTATTCACCAGCCTCTAAATGTTAGCTTCTGGTTTTTTTTGTATTCAGGCCTGTTGTCTGGACTCAAAGAGGTGATTTGTTTGACCAATGACAATCAACATACACACACTGAATAACAAGACAGAATAACATTTCAGTTTGATGTTGAATAGGTGAAGATCTTTGATTGTTTTACTTTATTTTTTATTACAGTGCTCAGTCCTCTCTGTTCTCCTCTTATTACAGACGTGTTAACGTCTGTAACCTCACAGTTGCTCAAAGCCACTTCTCTTCTGTCTCTTCTTTATTCTTGAACACAACCAATTCCAGCTCAGCTCTCTGTTTCTTTTGGAGCTTCAAATATCAAAAACAGTGTAGACACTCTTTGGAGTCTGTGACCTTCATCATATGTGTTTTTCTTGAATACACCTTGAATTTTTTTTTTTTTTTACCACTTACAGACAAGGACCCAAATATGGTAACTTCATTGATTTTTTTTTTAACATGAAAATGAAACATTTTGAAAAATGCCACAAAAGAGATCTTTTTGTGTCCCCCAATAACACTCTAAGGTTGACATTTTGAATTTCAAAGTATTTCAACAAGTGCCCAATAAAGGGTTAAGCCAGTACACATTTTTAGAAGTCAGTGTTCCAGTTTGCTGCTAACATGTAACTCAGTTGACCCTCGTAAATCCTTTTTTCTTTCTTGGACCCTACACCTGATTGTGTAACCAGAAAGAACAGCCACACTGATATTTTTATTGGAGTTGAAGATATTTGGACACTTTTAAAAACTTAGTCATGCTTCTGTATTCGTTTGCTTTTTGGGAACTGAAGTAGCATTTGGATTGGAAAATAACTAATTATGCCAGACCTACCAAGCACATTGCTGGAACTGAGTTAATTTCACTGGCTGCACAGTAAGTAGAGAATATCTTAGCTATCTGGCCCGAAACTCAAAGCTTCGGTGTTGGTGTCAGGCTGTGGTTTGTCTGTGTTGGCCTGTGCTCTGTTCATTAGGATACACTTGTCCATGTCCCTGTTGGCTTCAGCTGCGTTCACTTGGCTTCAATTACACTTAGTACAGAGAAGCTGCCGAGTCTCTGACTGCACTTCAAAGCCTGTGGTGTTTATGTTTTGACATAAAGGAAATATCTGGGACAAGATATATATGCAGTTCTAATAGTGGTGCTGTCTGGTCTTCTTTCTTCTTTCTTTCTTTCTTTCTTTCTTTCTTTCTTTCTTTCTTTCTTTCTTTCTTTCTTTCTTTCTTTCTTCTTTCTTTCTTCTTTCTTTCTTTCTTCTTCTTCTTTCTTTCTTTCCATAGAATTTAATTGTGTAATGAAGCAAGTAATAATTATGTTGTCAACAGACAAATATACATGGACAATATACACAAAACAATAAAAATTCTTATTTTTTTCACCTCAAGAATGTCACAATGGTTCCCGCTGACATTATTAGTCAGGTTGCTAGGCAGAATAGATGGGTAATGCCAATGACACTAATATTTCTCTCAATAACCTTTTCAGGAGCCATGCATTGTAGAAGCCTTGGGGAAATATGTAATCCATTCTTTTGACACCTGTTTAAAGAACAGTACCTCTGATGAATGAATACATCGAGCTGGCAAAGCATTCTCAATTCATTTTAACACACTATCATTTTCCCCTCTGTGTTTTAATGTGTAATGTGCGCAGCAGCTTGCAGACTTTGTAAAAGGACCAAATACCACAACAAACTGAGAAGAATTCAGCAGACAGCTTGTACAAGTCCACTGCCTATTTACTCAAAGGTCAATAAATACATGACTTCAGTGAATAAGTTTTGAGATGCTGTCAGTTGCTGGCATTTACTTTCATTTTATTCAATTAACTTCAGTGATATCATTTGCTCTCACAGATGTCAGATGGCATGACATATTTTAATTGTTTTATAATGAAACTAATCTTTATCTGTGGAGTGCTTTTCAAAATCATATGAATTCATATAACAAAGCAAAATCACTTTTGTTTATTGACTGAGGAAGTTACTTTACTCATCCAATTTAAAGTTGTGGCTCATTTATGCCAAAGGTAAGACATTTTCCCAATATGTCAACTTCAGGGTAAATTCATTGGCATGCTGCGTGGCCCATAGCCTTAACAGTTTAAGGAGAACATGGAAGCTGGATCACTTAAAGTTGGTAATTTTGTTAATAGAGTGGGTCCAAATAATTGTGAAGAATAAATTGGTCTTTTAAAAGGTTATCTGTACCTTGACACATGGCCATCTTTCAGGAATATAAAACGACACCTTGTTAAGTGATTGGACAGGCTCATTTCAGCAGCTATTTCACTGCTGCCCCCTTAATTATTTAATTTTCTCCTCTTCTCAAAATCCACCTCTAAACCATTGATTTTTTTTTCAGGGAAATTGGTTTATAAAACCTCAGTAAGAAGAGAAGGTGGCAGGTAAGTGTGAGACAAGCAGGCAGTTGAGGAGGAGGAGAAGAACACTTGATGAATGGTAAATGGTAAACAGACTAGTTCTTATATAGCGCTTTTCTACTCAGTCAGAGCACTCAAAGCGCTTATACAACACGTTTTTTACATTTACCCATGCACACCCATTCATACAAGCACTTCCATGTTTTTACTAAGCTAAGTGCTTTTAATTAACTAACATTCACACACATTCATACTCTGGCGGAACGGTGGGAGAGCAACTTGGGGTTAAGTATCTTGCCCAAGCCACCCCACAGCCACCCCACTCACTGAATAGTGCCAGTGAAGATGTGAGGGGGAGATGCCCGATGTGGTAAATAAAATTCATGTTTGTGCCTTAAACAGGCGCTCCTAGCAATTACAGTCTCTGGCAATTACAGCTATTACACTGTCTTGTATTCCATAAGCTGCCTCCAGCCATTTGTTTGAAGCCAGTTCATCACAGAACAAGAAAGAAAATTAACATTACTGATTGAACTTCAACACCCTGAGGTCCAGTGAGGAGGGGATGTGAGCTTATGTCTTCCAGGGCAACATAGATTTTTCATCCACGTTTCAACAGTGTGACTGAAATGAGCATCTTCTCTGAGAGGCCTCAGCTGTGATGAGAACACTGCAGGAGTCGTGTCATTAGCCATATCTAAAGATACATTATATAGCCGACTTTATTTGCCCTCTGGGGCTTTACAGTGTTTTTTATTGACTGAGATTTTCTTTCTTCTCTTTGTGCTGCTGAGACCCACAATTTAATCAATTCCCTTCTCTGAGCATGAGAAAGAGAAAGAAAAGGCAATTACCGAAGGAGAAAATATGATAAGGGTAAAGAATTGAACCCCGACCGTCCAAAGAAGATGGATTAGTTTTGTTTGGTTAGGTAAGTCAAACATGCTTAATATTTACTGTGTGGTTAAAGAAAATGAAGCCCAAAACATCATAATATCAAGGTTTGACTTACTTGCATAGAGCTATACTCTAAAGAGAATTCATCTAACACTGTGTGGGCCAATCTGTCAACTCAATAATCTTATGCAAATTTACACAGTATGGAAGCAAATGACAAATGGTTATAATGATGATTAGAACAACTCAATAACAGAAGGCAAGTTTAATGAAGACCACCTACTACACGCTTTCCTTAAGGTCCCCACATTCTTTTAATTAGTTACCAATTAAGTGCAAATTTTGTTAATGCAGAAAATTTAAATTATTACAACATGTGCTTAAAATAAGTCTTCAGTGTTTTGTTTGCTTTGCTTTGTGTTTCTTTTCTATGGCTGTGCCCATGTCCATGTACAGTAGGAGAAAAAAATTAGGCTTATTTTTGAAGCATTGTTTAAAACTTTCAAAAGATGTTTTTCTCTCAGAATTTACACTGCAACTGTCATCTTAGCTGAGATGATTAGATTTTCAGTGAAAATGCATTAACAGCAGTTTAGATATTATTCATAGCTGTTACTGATAGCTACCATGCTATACGTAGCCTTTAAATTTACTAGCTAACTCCAGCTGTGACGCACTTAAAAATCACCAATCATCAAGCTACTCCAACTATGACTGATTTGAGGTTGCATTATAAGATATAAAAAATGTAAAAATGTATGTAATAGAAGGCTGGCCTCACAGAAGTGTAATCAACCCTCAGTCATTCGGGATCTGTATTCTAGGATATAATCTAAGACATGTCATAATGTGGAATTGTTATCATCTGTGACAAGTCCAACCTGAGCTGGGAACCCTCATCCCAGCCCGAACTTCTTAAGAAAAAAAATTAAATAGTTTTTGATGTGTGTCAAGATGATTATATTTTTTTATATTTGTTTAATTGCACAATCCTCCTTTTGGTAAATTTTCATTCTTTCATTCTGGTAATAATTGTCCATTATTCTTAGTTACACCCCCCAAAAAAACAAACAAACAAACAAACAAAACAAAAAAATCAACAGCTTGACACCAGCATCTGAATAATAATTGTTACCTGGACTTCCTCTTCTCCTAAAACCAGTTAAAATATTTGCACAGCTGGACCTGAAACTGGGTCAAAATAGGTTTGTGAAACAAATGAAAAAAAGATCAGGTTTGATTGATGAAACCATGCATAAATAGTTATTTCTCAAAGCTTACAATGGCATGGAAATTATAATTTCTATAAGCAAAATCTAGACTTGATTTTCCTCCTGGTGACTTCAAGGATGTTCTCAGAGCAGGTTTAAATATAAATCATTTTTTTATATGCAGTCCACATGTTTTTCATACTATGTCAAAAACATCTGCTGAGGAAAACGTGCATTGTAGCACAGGTGTTTCTCTGAACACTTAAATTAGAACCTGATGATGACTGGTTGTGTCTGAGCTGGATTATGTTGTTTGTTTCTCTGTTTAATCATCAGGAAGGTCTGCTTATGGAGCTTTCTCACAACACACATCTTTCCTTGTCAAACACAGCTGCATTTTAATATGATAAATTGGTATTTTCCATTCAGGTGTGCCAGATCCAGGGACCTGGAATGGTTCATGTTGACTTACTGGGACATTTAACTGGAACGGCACCATTTTTAACATTATTAAGTGCACCTGTTCTTCTTGTGTTATGACAATTTCAAACTAAGGAAAAGCGATCCAAACCTACCTGACCCGTGTAAAAAAAGCAATTATCCCCCATTGTTAAATCATGACTTAACTGTGAGTGGTTGCACTGGACAATAGATGTGAACACTGCATTTCTGCATAGACAGAAATAATATCATCTCTTTGTGATAGAAAATGAAGATGCACCTTATTATGTGAAAACCACTCCTGACTAAAAAGAAGACAAAGACTCATCTCACATTTTCTCGATCCCCATGATCCCCAAGACTTTTGAGCAAATATTCTGTGGACTGCTGAGACAAGAGCTGAACTTTTGGGAAGGTTTGAATCCCGTTATAGTTGATGTAAAACTAACACAGCATTTCATAAAAAAAAAATTTTTTTAATCATACCAACAGTCAAACATAGTGGCAGTAGTATGATGTCTGGGGCTGCTTTGCTGCTTCAGGATCTGGATGACTAATCATGAATGATGGAACAATGAATTCTGCTCTCTACCAGAAAATCCTGAATGTGAATGTTTGAGCATGTTTAATTTCCCTGACGGAATCTTCCAAAATGGATTAATAAAGGTTAATCTAATCTAATCTGTGGTGGCCTCACAATGAGAAGGTCAGGGTTCGATTCCACCTGGGCCCAGGTCTTCTGTGTGGAGTTTGCATGTTCTCCCTGTGTTTGTGTGGGTGGGTCCGGGTACTCTGGTTTCCTCCCACAGTCCAAAGACATGCACTTACTGGGGTTGGCTTAATTGGTGATTCTAACTTGTGTGTGAATGTGAGTGTGAATGGTTGACTGTCTCTCTGTGTTGGCCCTGGATGATGATGGATGGACCTGAAACATCTAAGTGTCACAAATATGAAAAAAAAAAAAAAAATAGAAATCATGAAGGGGCCAACGGTCTTTCACAGCAGTATCTGCAAATGTTTTTTGCACCAAAATGGTACTTCAAGATGAAGTCATAGTTAAATTGAGCAACACAGATGAAACTGCAGCTGTCAAATACATGCTGATAACAAAATAATATTTCTCGCCTTCTTGCACAGTCAGACTTCAGTACTTGATATTGTAAATTTACAGTTTTGGTCAGAAGTGTACATACACTCGTCACGGCCATGAAGGTCATGGTAATTTTGAGCTTTTAATGATTTCTTTAACAGTTCTTTTTCCAGGCTGCACAGCATCCATCTATGATGACTTTGGATGGACAAGTTTGAATTTATTTTTTATTTTCTCTGATCCACACAGGCTCAAATGTATACATACAGTATACATACACGCCAACTAATATTTGGTTAAGTGTCCCAAATTACATTCATGCCCATGAGAGTGTGTAAACATCTGACCGCACCCCTCATTTCTTCATATTTGGCCCAAAGAAGAGCTTTCGAATGTCCTCAAGAAGACTGGAGAACCATTCCTGAAGACTACTTAAAGAAATTACAAGAAGGCAGTCAAAAAAAAAATACAATTTTTTTTTCCACTTATGTTTGCACATGTCAATAAATTACTGCATCTTTTTCCCATTTTCCTAGCACAATAATAGTAAAGAAGTGAGGGGTGACACATTACTGTACAGTGCATAGTTATATTACAGAGATAAATTGAGGGTCTGCCCAGTATTTTTTTTTTCCCAGAAAAAGGGAATCTACATCCCCTTCTCCACCCTATAATTCTTGACACGGTTGCTTATGATGGGCCCCAGGTATCAGGGGATGCTTGTTGGTCAACCACATTTCAAGGGTTGTGTTGGGGGTAAGCTTATCCTTCTAACACCCTAGTATAGCTTTGTAGATGCTTTTATTGGTGAGGCATTAATTCGAGCTCTTACTAAGCCTGGCAGAAAATGCCTGCATCACCTCTGTGGAAACGATCCCTTGTATGTTCAGTCTGAATTATGCTATACAGTACAAAGCACAAGCCTCTAATGAGTATGCTGACAGCTCTGTAGATAATAGATTGTTCATGACAATATAGCATATAACTGGCTCATTAAGACAAGAGCAATTTACTGTGTTATCAGCCACTGCAAGCTTCATCTGGCTTAAAATAGCACATTAACTCGTGCCAGGGAAGTAACACCCTTTGATAAATGTCTGAAAGGAGAGCAAACTGAAAACACTACAGGACAGCCAGCACGATATCAAACTTGTCAGATTTCGGGAGTACAACACAGATGTTAGATGAATTTGTGAATACACTCGTCCATAATGAAACAGGCTCCTAAATGATTTAGGTGGAGTGCTGCAATGTGCCAGTGATTATACAGAGCATTTTTTTGTACAGTGCTGAAATACGTCCAACCACAACGGGGTCAGTAATGGCAATATTTGAATATGCACTGAGTAAAAGTTTTATGTGAAACTACAGCCTGGTTAAAAATGTCACAAGCGAGATGTCACACATTCGTCTCATACACTGAATTGGGAACAACAGTGACAGTAAAGGCTGCAAACAGGCATGCACCTTATTGGAATTGTACCACAGATCACTGAAGTGCTTTCTGCACTCACCACTGTTTTGGATGAACAAAATTAACCGGTGAAGCTTTGAAGAGATTAATTTAATAAAATGGAATGTACACATGCTATGAAGGGCCAAGTATACATGCTGCAGCAATATAATGGCTGATTTGTCTGATGAAACAGGAGAACAAAGCACAGCAGAGGCAGTGACAATAAATTCACTACATGTCGTGTGTGAAAATTGGTTGATCATGGACAACATCAGATAGACACTGAAACAACAATCACTGCAGGTCAGATTTCATCAGGTTGTCAATGCCATGACATAAAAACATCTCACCTGTAGTGCAAACACTGAAGGAGGTGTTTGTAATTTTTATTTTATTAATAAATATCAGCACATGCACTTTTTGGGCTGAAGTCTAAGTTGTAAGAATATGTAATAATCAGGGAAGAAAGAAACTAATCATTCTAATTGATGCATTTTAGAAATAATTCACCAAAATAAGTCAGTTTTACTTTTCTCCAAAATATATGATGACTCAGACTTCAGAGGGTTAAATGACCCTGACAAGCTGATCGCATTTCAAAGGGCAGTTTAATGATACTGTTAACATCTGTTAGTCCCCTTTCATACTTTAAAAATGCTGGTGGAGATCAAATACAGAGCTGAAGTGAAAATGAAAATATTGAGCACACGATAATCTAATGAGCAGAAACCTGACTCCAAATGAATTTTGACACACAACAGTGACTCAGCAGGTGATAATTTGTCAGTGCTCAGAAAAATCAGGACAAGCAAAAACAATATCAGATATAGAACAGAGAAATTCAACATAAAATGTATTTAAAATCATAATTGCACAAAATGTGTTATATGTGCAACAACTGTGTCTATAAATGAGGAGCCCAAGTCATCATTTCAGTTCATTTCCATAGAGCTGACCTTGACATGCACACAACAGCATATGTTTATTGTAAAGATGTGGCATTTAAAATGGAAGCAAATGTAAACATGGTATTTTTACTGTTAAACCTTCTAATGAAGCAATAAATTACTGCACCCTGTATTTATGGAATATTATAAAATCAGCTAATATGACATTAAATTCAGAGAGAGGATCCTGTTCCAGCCTGGTAAGAAGCTAAAGCTGATTTTTAATACTGTGTAAGAATACTCTAAGCTGTCATAGATGGTAGTCTACACAGCAGCCTGATGTAAAAACTTCCCAGAGAAGTAACAACAAATTGGAGCAATGCAGGCCACAGTGACAGCTCCAAGTAAAACATGAACAGCTCAGGTTTTTTTAACCTTTATTTTACCAGGTAAGATGTTTGAGAACCAGCTCTCATTTACAAGCACGAGCTCTGGCTCTATACCAGCCTGTATATCAATTATGTAACACTAGACTCTCACAATATGATGAACATCCAGTTATTTTGTGATTATTTGTTGGTTTATTCTCAGGCTTTGGGCTAACTTTCTGTTGTATGTTCAGATAATATTCTTGTTCCTGTAATCTGCAATGCAGCACTCTAAGAGGAGTCATAGTTCCAGGCATATCACAGTGTTTATTTGAACCATTTCAAATAAGCAGCGAAACAAGCGCTCGACTTAAGGGCTGCTTACAACTGCTTGCAGATAAAACAGTCTTTGTTTTCTTCATTCATAATGTAGAGCTTGAGGTGAATCAGAAGTAATGCATTTTGATTTAGCAATTAAGCTTGAGATTCTTTTCTTCCTCCCCTTTAGACTATAATTAACAATAATAATTAATAAATAATTAGTCACAGCTTTCAAATGAGAGTGTATCCCCTGGCCAAGAAGCAGATTAAAGTTTAAAAGGGACAACAGCTTCAAAAGTTTGAAAGCTACAGTTCTTGCTGCAGTTCCCTAAAACCCTAATAATGTGCTGGGTTGAGAGTGAGAGTGCTTGGCTATCCTTAAAAATCAGACCCTAAGGAGCTGTCCTGTTACAAGGATGTTATCCAAAGTGGTGCAGACAACAACCACAGGGGTGAAAGAGAATTTGCTGTCATTTTGAGCAGCTAAAAGTCAACCTTCATGCAAAAAAACCCCTATAAATCTGAACAGCTGCCAGAGGGAGAGGCTGGCCTCCATCAGCCCCACATTTAGCAGTGCAGCAGTTGAGGCCTGTGACAGCAGAGCCGTTGATCTTACAGGAGCTGCTGTGGGATAATAGCAGGGAAGGGGATCGGTGCTTCTTCAAAGATGAATGGAACATCCAAAGGCTCATCGTAACAAGAAAGTCCTCCAAGCTCCATTATTGCTGCTTAATATGCAGACAGAAGAACTTCAGGGTGATGTGGTACACTGTGACAAGCAGGGACACGAGAGTCACTGCAGTCAATGGGCCCCTAAAGGGAATGGACAGAAGGGACCATGGGCCCCTTCTTTAAAAAAAAAAATCCTTCTTCTCCACCCCTCCTCTGCCTTTTTTAAAAGAGTACCCTTTAAAAGGTCTGATAGGAATTCAAACGTGGGCAGAGCCTCTGACGTCCTGGCAGGGAAAAAGAAACCACTCTTCAGATCGGGAGACACATGCTGCCCTCAGAATGTCCACTGGTAAATTTAATCTGCAGTAGTGCACTACAATCAACTAAGGATTGTCATGCTCCTTAAAAGGATGGCTCAGATACATCTGCGTTATAGTTTAAGGAGTTAAATAACAAAATTAAAATTGAAAAATGTGGGTCATTAGAAGATCAAAACAAAAACTCCAGCTATGACAAACTGAGGGTCACTTATTGTTCTTTAGCACCTTAGAAAGTCACCAAGTCTGCTGAATCCATTAGTGCCGGATGGCTGGAGCTCTCTCCATCATCATGAAAAAGTCCAGGAAGACTTTCTGCCAGTTCTCATTGTAAAAGCAGTTTGGTGTACATCAATGTAATGAGCTGAACAATTCATTTGGTTTTGACCAATGCACCAACAAATCATAATAACCTTTTCATCAGGCATAACAGAATGAATGTGATGATGCACTGTGTTCTTTAACAAATTTAATGCAATATAAACCTTTGTGTGACAAAAATGTGCAAAATGTTATACTTGTAATAATGAGAAAAATTCTGGCTGTGTATGTGTCTTTCCAAGTGTTGGAGAGCTGCATGTTAAAAAGCTTTTTCTGTCTCCAGAGGGAGCAGCACAGAAACTGATACATGTCCTCCAGCAATGAGGTTGATTCAGCATCGGCTGAGTCTGAAGAAAAGTTTGAAAATGAAAAATATCTGGGGGCCGTGGAGTTAATTCTCCAACCCACTTGTCACACCTACATTAGCCACTACTAGCACAACACTCGCAAGTCTCTCACTTAGTGTCACAGTTTGTGCAGGGTGCACTGGAAAACAAATTCAGTGATTTTAATGAACACTTTCAGATTTCCACAGACTGTTTGCAGTTATTTAGAAATATGCTGAAGCACCTATTCAAGCAGCGGGTCTCAAGTGCAGGATTAAATCCAGTTACGATGAGGTCGTTTGACAGGTGTGTGTGTCCTGGTCTCACAGGTTGCTGGTTCAGAAAAGTAGTTTTTGCTTTCACAGGGGAAGTTTCAGGTGAGTCTTCTTTGGTCATCACAGGCATAGACACAGGTAAGGATACTCCTTTTTTTCCACAGGAAGAAGGTAAGTGTTTTCAAAAATCCTCAGGGTTGAGCTCAGGTAAGCAGTTCCTTGTGTGCAAGAGAAAAAAAAAATCAAGGACAGAGACAACACATCAAATGTTTAAACCGAGATTTTAAAAAAATGCTAGGGAATGTTTTCTGCTGTGTAGTGTCACCTCTTCTTTTAACACCACAACATTTGGGAACTGACCTTGATATAGGATTGCAGTTGCTCAGCGTTTTTGGGCCTATGTCATATTTATATACTTTCCAACATCAGTAGTGTGTTTCCACATGTGACAGTTAGCCCTGCTACGTGCACTAATGCACCCCAATACTCAATAACACTCAATATAAGTCAGCCTATCTGTATGCTCAGTTGTGTTACTGACATCCTGCCAGTTACCTGAGGTAGCTGTTACCTACTACCTCATCACACAACTTTCCCAGTCTTTTGAAAAATGTCACTGGAACCAAATTCAAAATAAACATTTAAAAACATGCTCAATATCATATAACTCCCTATTTCAATACTTTAAAGGTGGCATACCTGAAGTTCAGATATGCTGTAACCCTATCACTGGACCACATTAGGATTTTTCCAAGTCTCATCTGACTTTGAAGAAACATTTCCTGAAAGCACCACTGACTGCACTCTTAGTCAGCGAGCAACATACCAGTGTGTTATCACAAGAGGTCCTGGTACATAATTAGTACAAGTGTGGAGGCTTGAGTGAGGCTTAACAAGCTAATGTTATATAAAGGGAGGAGGGGAAAAGGAACCACAGAAGATTTCATAATTGCATGTGAAATGAAAACCATTCATTGGACATACATTCATGAAGCATCAGTGCTATTTAGTGAATGGCTGCTCATCAGTACTGCATGGATGTTATAATTCTTCCCAGTGGAAATGGATTAGGAAACAAAGGGTTTTACTAGGAAAGTGAATGTGATGTAGATTTACTATGGCAGGGAGAAACAAACTGCACCACACTGAATGGCTATATGAATGATTTGAGGATAAAGCTGGATCAATGTAAGCTGCATATCATACAAGCAGAGTTGTGTTTGTTTGATCATGTAAATATGGAAGAAGCTGTTTTTTTTGCTGCAGCATGCAAGTTAAAGGTGCAAAGGAGTCTGCTATGATATATAACTCACATGAAGATGTTATGGAATGAATTTCATCATGAAACAAAACAGTTGGATCTGAAGACATGTTTTGTATTCTTTACATCTCACAGTATGCTGCATCATTGAACTGCCTTTATACAGTAGGAATATATTTATTTTGCATACCATATAGATCATTTTACGGTAAACACAATACAGCTGTATTTGCTATTTCTGGCACAAGATCTGCAGAGTTAAAATTGTAGGAAAAATATCAACAAGATTAAATCGTGTTTATGATCCTGCAACCAAATCAAAGAAGCAGAAACGAAGCGCAATGAACCTTCTCCCCTATAATTAAGGGCATTGATCATGTTTGCTGTGGAAAAATCCCTGTGTCTGATTTCTGGAGGCAGAAATGGGGAATGAGACAGGGCAGTTAATTAATGGCCAACATGATCTCCCACAAAGAAGGAGCCTTTCTGTGTGCTACATAATATAAGTGTGTGCAGTTTTACATATGGTTCCTGCTTCTGTATACTCACTAATGAAGAAAGTGAACATCCACAGTAGTAATTTATCCATCATAAAATAACAGAATAACTAAATCCCACTTTTCATAAGACACATTGGGGAGACATCTGAAACGTGTCTGTGTTCACCATTGATCCCAAAAACAGCTTCTGATGGGCTTTCACAAACAATTGTATTCATTTAAAACTAATGTTTTCTCTTCGTTTCCTATTACCATGTACCTGTCAGATGGATTTAGCGTGAGATTTGTTAGAGGCTGAAGACTTTCAGTATGCAGACAGTGCATTAGATATGAAAATCAAAGGTTATAGCAATTATTTGGAATTTCCTCTAAAACGGGCGAAAGCTTCCTGAAACTGGCTTCCTCTGACATGAGGTGCTATTTTAAAAAGCAGGATGGTGGCAGAGCAGGAAATAATGGCACCTGCCTGCACCCTTAATCAAGGTGCATGCCAGAATGACAAAGTGTGTGGAAGAAATACAGTTTTAATAAAGTCCCCTTCCAACGAAATCGGGTGTGTTTTATTAAATACCGCCTGGAATCCACTGAAGTTATTTACGATCAGGAGATGACATTAAAGCAGAACTGAATTTGTGTGTTGAGGGTCCGGAGAGTGAGCTCTGCCCCTGCACCCGCCTGCACATATACTTACCCTAATGAGTGGGCTGAGAGACTGAGATGACTGTGGGTCAATGGAGATTGCTGTCTGAGAGAGTATCCATTAGTTGAACAGCCCAACAACAAGCCTCATTAGAAGATGGGTTTCAAAATTGAAAGCTCGTTCGGAAAATTAGGTTCCCTTTTGTTAGCCTATCTACTGATTCTTATCATACAGTGGAGGCAGACAGAACACAGCACATCCAGGGAACTTGCAGCTGATCTATTTAATTTTCTCCTAATGCACATAATGACCAGCACACTTCTGCTTTCAGAGCAGCATTGATGAACCTCTCCCATGACAACAGTGCTGTTTTTTTTTTTTTTTAAGCCAGAGATTTCACAATCAATATGTAAAAAAAAAAAAAAAAAAAAATCCTCAGCTCATAATTGTCAGACGCCGATTTGCTTCTCTGTTTAAAATATCTGTAACATTTCCATATAAATGTCATATAGCCAATCTATATGCATTACTGCTCATGAAAGCTTGCAAGTGCTTTAATTGTATTTGGTAAAATACACTGATACACAGGAGTCAATGTTATGTTCAGGTTTACTTGGAGCCTGTGCAGTGGATGGATGGACAGCTGTACAGCTAGCTGGAACAAAGAGTTATTTTGTTTAATAAATGCTATAAACAGTCCAGATACGTTTTTTGCAGATACTTTCTGGGGACGAAGCTTATTAATCAGTAATGATTCTAAACAGATCAATAAAACATGTAACATTTTGCATACTGTGTTATATATTTGTTACTGTTTCCAAATTGTATTGTCTTTCGGTCGTAAAGGTTTCATCACTTTTAAATGACAAAATGGAAATAATGAACAAATACCTAATATACTATACAAAACCTGTTTACACATTATTCTTATGCTGGGATGACATAACTGGGCCGACTGGAGAGTGCTGTAGTATCTTGAGTAAGAGCTGGAGGAAGCTGCCAGGGAATGGGAAATCTGGACTGAATAAGTAGAAGAAAAAGGATGCAAGGAAAATGTCATGTGGGTCTTAAAAATGGAATAGTTATTAGTTAGAAGTGGTTATTATCATTAATACTAATATGAAGTGAAAAAATGAAAAATGAAGTTTTTGTCAGTGCAGTGCAACAGAAGTTTGAGTTTTGGATTCTGTGGTTGTGGTTTAATTATTTTGAGATTCTTGGTTTGTCTTGTGGTTATATTGATTGTTGTATTTTCCTTTTAAGTACATTTAATTGTGTTCTCATTTCTTTGTGCTTAAGTTTAGTTCTCATTATGTGAACCCCCCAGCAGCTTAGGCCTATAGCAGCATAACTAAGGGATGGTTCAGGGTCACCTGATCCAGCTTGATCAAAAAGGAAAGTTTTAAGCCTAATCTTAAAAATAGAGAGGGTGTCTGTCTCCTGAATCCAAGCTGGGAGCTGGTTCCACACAAGCGGGGCCTGAAAGCTGAAGGCTCTGCCTCCCATTCTACTCTTAAGTACCCTAGGAACCACAAGTAAGCCAGGAGTCTGAGAGCAAAGTGCTCTATTTGGGTGATATGGAACTATGAGGTCTTTGAGATAAGATGGGGCCTGATTATTCAAGCCCTTGTATGTGAGGAGAAGGATTTTAAATTCTATTCTAGATTTAACAGGGAGCCAATGAAGAGAAGCCAATATGGGAGAAATCTGCTCTCTCTTTCTAGTCCCTGTCAGTACTCTAGCTGCAGCATTTTGGATCAGCTGAAGGCTTTTCAGGGAGCTTTTAGGACAGCCTGATAATAATGAATTACAATAGTCCAGCCTAAAAGTAATAAATGCATGAATTAGCTTTTCAGCATCACTCTGAGAAAGGATGTTTTTAATTTTAGAAATATTGCACAAATGCAAAAAAGCAGTCCTACATATTTGTTTAATATGTGCATTGAAGGACATATCCTGGTCAAAAATGACTCCAAGATTACTGGAGGCCAAAGTAATGCCATCAAGAGTAAATATCTGGTTTGACACCATGTTTCTAAGATTTGTGGGGCCAAGTACAAGAATTTCAGTTTTATCTGAATTTAGAAGCAGGAAATTAGAGGTCATCCAGGCCTTAATGTCTTTAAGCCATTCCTGCAGTTTAACTAATTGATGTGTGTCATCTGGCTTCATTGATAGGTAAAACTGAGTATTGTCTGCATAACAATGAAAATTGATGCAATGCTTTCTAATAATACTGCCTAAGGGAAGCATGTATAATGTAAATAAAATTGGTCCTAGCACAGAACCCTGTGGAACTCCGTAATTAACCTTAGTGTCTGAAGAAGACTCCCCATTTACATGAACAAATTGGAGTCTATTAGATAAATATGAGTCAAACCACTGCACTGCACTGCATACTATAGGTATTATAGCATACTATAATACCTATAGTATGCTCTAATCTCTGTAATAAAATGTTATGGTCAACAGTATCAAAAGCTGCACTGAGGTCCAACAGGACAAGAACAGAGATGAGTCCACTGTCAGAGGCTCTAAGAAGATCATTTGTAACCTTCACTAATGCTGTTTCTGTACTGTGATGAATTCTGAAACCTGACTGAAACTCTTCAAATAAACCGTTCCTCTGCAGATGATCAGTTAGCTGTTTTACAACTACTCTTTCAAGAAAAGAAAAGGAAGGTTGGAGATTGGCCTATAATTAGCTGAGACAGCTGGGTCAAGTGATGGCTTTTTAAGTAGCGGTTTAATTACAGCCACCTTGAAGGCCTGTGGTACATAGCCAACTAATAAAGACTGATTGATCATTTTTGAGAGTGAAGCACCAATAATTGGAAAGACTTCTTTGAACAGTCTAGTAGGAATGGGATCTAATAAACATGTTGCTGGTTTGGAGGAAGTAACTATTGAAGTTAACTCCGAAAGATCAATTGGCGCGAAAGAGCCTAAACAAACACCAGCAGCCAAACATGAAGAATAATCTTTGAGATGGTTATGAATAATTTTTTCTCTAATGTCTAAAATTTTATTTGTAAAGAAATCCATGAAGTCACTACTAGTTAACGTGAAAGGAATACTCGGCTCTACAGAGCTCTGACTCTTTGTCAGCCTGGCTACAGTGCTGAAAAGAAACCTGGGGTTGTTCTTATTTTCTTCAATTAATGATGAATAGTAAGATGTCCTAGCTTTACGGGGGGCTTTTTTATAGAGCAACAAACTCTTTTTCCATGCTACAGTAAATGAGCATCTTCTAATTTAGTGAGACGCCATTCCCTCTCCAGCTTTCGGGTTATCTGCTTTAAGCTGTGCGTTTGTGAATTATACCACGGAGTCAGGCACTTCTGATTTGAAGCTTTCCTTTTCAGAGGAGCCACAGTATCCAAAGTCGTACGCAGTGAGGATGTAAAACTATTGACGAGATAATCGACCTCACTGGGAGCAGAGTTTAGGTAGCTGCTCTGCACTGTGTTGGCACTGAAGAGCATAACAATGAAGGAATTAGATCCTTAAACATAGTCACAGCACTTTCAGAAAGACTTCTACTGTAATAAAACTTATTCCCCACTGCTGTGTAATCCATTAAAGTAAATGTAAATGTTACTAAGAAATGATCAGACAGGAGGGGGCTTTCAGGGAATACTGTTAAGTCTTCAGTTTCTATGCCATATCCTCTATGTATCCTCTATTCTTGTGTCCCTGACCACTTGGCCACATTCAGCTGGCTCGGCCCCAGCCTCAGCTCTCCTGGCTACACCAAATCAGAACGACACCCTGAGAGAGCTGGGGCTCTCTCCCCATGGATAATCAGCCCCCACATTTAGCACAGTCACCTGTTTATCTCAGCTACTGGTATCTGTGGAAATAAGGACAAGATCCAGAGTATGATTAAAGTGGTGGGTTGGCTCCTTTACATTTTGAGAGAAGCCAATTGAATCTAATAATAGATTAAATGCAGTGTTGAGGCTGTCATTTTCAGCATCTACATAGATGTTAAAATCACCCACTATAATTATTTTATCTGAACTGAGCACTAAATCAGATAAAAAGTCTGAGAAATCAGACAGAAACTCTGAGTAAGGACCAGGTGGACGATAGACAGTAACAAATAAAATTTGTTACTGTTCCGAATTAGGGTGGACAAGACTAAGAGTTAGGCATCCAAAAGAATTAAAACTTTGTCTGGGTCTTTGCTTAAGTAATAAGCTGGAATTGAAAAGACATATCTGTGTGTGTGTGTGTGTGTGTGTGTGTGTGTGTGTGTGTGTGTGTGTGTGTGTGTGTGTGTGTGTGTGTGTGTGTGTGTGTGTATAAATTCTTTGATGCTGCTTACATTATTGTGGACAAAAAAATGGCACTGTTGATACCTTCTGATATTGCGAATGTCTCACCTGCTGATGTACTGCGTGAAACACTCGTGACTCTTTGGCTGCCATGCAAGGGGTGAGAACTTTCCACTTCCCCCATCAAGATGACAAGTGTCCTCCCTCAGAGCACTTTCACTGATCGAGTGCTGAAAGTCCAAAACAACCTTTTGGGGTTTTAGTTCACACACTACACAGTTTGCTTCATGCAGAGTCTGAACAGTTACATTTTTCATGTCTGACACCAAGTTACTTGCATCAGAAATTATAATTTGAACAGTAAGAAAGTTTGTTCGTATGTAATAGAAGTACTCAGGCTACTCACATCCCACTTGGAATGCATCTTTAAGCCAAGAGATCACTTTTGAGGAATAACTTCACGCGCAACTCATATGAAGTCATCTACATGACTACATGCCATACTGATCTAACCAAAAGAAAACAGCTCGATCAACTTGGGAAATTGTTTCTTTTACTCTCTTGTACCATTATAGGGAGGCATCAGCCAGGTCATACACATACTTGTGTATATGTACTTCCACAATGCCCCTTTACCCTCAACTTCAGGAAGGTGCTTGATGTAAAGGTTACATGATAGTTGCATTCTCTGCAGAAATGCTTTCTTTATGTCCAGCAAATCACTGCCACAAACAGTCGAAGAGACTCAGTAGTAGTAGTGTGGTAACTGACACTTCTAACTCCTCAAACCCTCTAGCCACAAGCCTTGCCTTTGGCATTAGTCCATCAGTTGTTTCCTGAAGGGTACACACCCATCTGGTGGAAACGCGCTTTTGTCCCTCATCTCTATCTTTCTCAAACTCATCGTTATCACACCAGCGCTTAATCTCCTTACATTTTGTTGAGTCAAATGAGACTTCTTTGGTTATGAATATATCCTCAGACATGATGAAGTTCCCTGTAACATCTTTCGTTCCATCACTGATAAAGTTTCTATCCAGTTGTCACGCAATAGTTTTCAAGGTGGGTCATGTGCACTTATTCAGTCGTGGACAAACTGTTTAACTATTTTAGAAGACATCTTTCCAGAGGGCTCCCTGCACTAAACCATGTGAACTAAACAATAATGTGGACATACCACACTCCTTGTTCAAGTTAATGCAGGTCCACAGCCACAGTCTCATTGACGTGGCTCATATAGCTGGTGGACTCAAATGCAGGACTCATAATTTAAAACACAGATTATCAATAATTAACCAAGGTGAGTATTCAGCTGGTGAGGTCTGAAGGAAATTAGTTTTTATGTAGTTTCAAATACACTCAAGGTATATGTTTGTGCTTACCATATGTACATTTATTTGCCTGAGAATCTTTGTCTTAGACTGGAAGATAAACATAACTGATTAAAAATACACAAGAACATAATGTTTAGTGTCATCAGGAACTTGGTGTTCTCACTGGGCAATGGTTAGCCACTCAAGGAGACTTCGAGGTCATCTGAGGAAGCAGCTGTTGAAATTCTCTGTTTTCCACATTTTGTTTTGTGTAATGATGTAACCTAGATTGATAAGCTTTTACTATATGAAACTGTAAGCTGAAAGACAATGTGTGAGTTCTTCATGTCATATCCAGTAACACACTGGCATGGCATGTGATTCTGACCCAGATTAATCTGTAAAACTGTGTGAAAAATGGTTAATTAAATTTAATAACTGGACTCCTTATTCCATTGTTTTGTCTCATTCCTGTTTGATAAATGAACACACAGAAACCTAAAAGGCTTAAGCAGCAGCTCATATTATTTAAAATTTCTACAGGTCCGAATCCACAGAGCAGGTTACTCTAGAAACATCTGCAACACTCGCTCTCAACTCACAAACTCCTCTCTGGGAACACCAGGGAAATCTGCACAGATAAGACACACAGGTAGGAAGATGGATTTTTGCCAAGAAGTGATTCAGGCAGGAATGATAAACAGCTGATGTCACTAACGTGGATAGAACAACAATCTAGCACCGACTGACCAACTGTTTAAATAGCAGCCAAATGAACTGATGGCACACAGGTGTGCCCATCACATCCAGGTGTGCTGAGCAGGAGAGCGGGAACCCAGGAGGACCCGCCCTTTGAAATACAAAGGTGTTGTTACACAACACACACACACACACACACACACACACACACACACACACACACACACACACACACACACACACACACACACACACACACACACAGAGGAGAAAAGGGGACAGACAGAATACACCACTCTGGCTGGCGGGCCATGACACTCATTGTATTTAGATGCCAGTCATTGGCCATCAGCAGGCTTTGGCATGGTTATCCTGTATCTTTGACCTACTTCACATTCACTCACAATTTTTTGTAGGAATGTGAGGCATTTTTTATCATTGTGTCCTGAGCTCTTTAAAAGTTTCTGTAACCTTTCAGCAGAAATATGGCCAAATTGTTTAAACAGCTTCAGGAAGGTTTTTGTTTCGTGACTGAGCTCATGTCCTCTGAGACTGTCAGTGTTTCATCCTCATAGCACATTTCTTCATGCCCATTTTGCTTGTCTTTTAAAGTGCCTTCTTCAGCAGTTGCCAGTGCCTGTTCGACTGAATACTCTTGTTCTGTTATTCATAATGTTTACACAGTGATGGCCAAAGCTTGTACAGTCAAGTCTTACAGGTTTGTTGAACATCACTGTTGTATCATTTTCCACATCCAGTACAATACCTGCTCTTTTCATGGAGGCTTTACTCAGAAGCAGTGGAATGTCTACGGAACCACATCAGTTTCAATGTGACATTTGATCTCCCCAATTTTTGCTGGAATTTTCACCTTTTTTCACCTCCAAATTTAAAAGGTCGATGACTGCATGCTTCTGTTTCTTTACCTCACTCAATTTTTTCTGGCTTCGCTCCATGATGTAGTTTTCCTGTCATTGTTTTCCACACACAGTCCACATACAGACAGTGTCATTAACTACAGAACCAAAATATTCTGCCTCAGGGGGTGACTCTTTACTGTACAGAGTGAGATTATAATCCTCAGCTTTATCTGTGTCAGTATCAGTGAGCTTGACTTGCTCACCTTTATGCAGACAGTTTTTAGCCCAGTGAAAAATAGACTGAGAAACAGCCCACTTAATTGTGCAGCCAAAATTTGTTCAGTGGGTTTTTCCAGGTACATGTGTTTTCTTTGGGACCATAGCTTGATTTTCTGTAATTTCTGCTCTGTGGTATTTCTGAACATGCTGTGAGAGTTAACTGTTGGTCTGTTATATCCAAACATGCAGTATCCATGTTGTATTTGTACATATGACTGTATTGTTGTTCAAAGTTGTGATATAGTTTGCCACAGTTACACTGGGGTCTCTCATTATCTGGCTGAAGCAAGAATAAGCATCGTAGCATCATAGTCTCTTTCTGCGAGAAACTGTCAAGTTTCGCCAGTAACATGTTCTTCCCAGTGTCCTTGTTTAAGGCATCCACCAGGATTTCCATTGCTATTTCTCTCACCAAAAGAGTTCTGTGACTTGCTTTTTTCTTTTGTGAAAGCCTGAGGGTACCCTGTTGCTAACCATCCTCTGCTACCAATGTTATCTGACAACAAAACAAACTTTAAGCTAGTTCAAGTTCACTTTATTGGTGAACATCACCATCTTGTGACAACGGTACCCCCCCCCCCCCCCCCCCCCAACTCCTTCCTCTCCAGTTCTCTTCACAGTAAAAGTCCAACTGAAATAATGCTTGTAAGTCAAAATGGCCAAAGTACTCTAAACTGATAGGAAGGCAACAGTATTGTAATGATCCATGATGGACGTTATTGCTAAATGTGTGTCACAGTTATTGTTCTCTTTAAGTTAGGTTGTTTTGGGGTTGAACCGGAAGGAGATGTGGGGGGTCGCTCTTGGGAGGGAGGTCTCTTTTTTTCTTGGAGAGTTAGAGTTGGCTGTATCCGGCGAGAGCTGTTCTGTGTGTGTCCGGCCTGATTAAATGGTGTTAGTAACGAAACCTCTGCCTGGTGCTTGGGTGACATAACGGAACGTTACACTGGTGTCAGAAGCTTAAACTACGAACTACCACGCCTGGATCTATTACCAGCGGCTCTGCTCACGGCTCAGGGACACAACTCCTGATTATGCGGAGGAACACTGTTAAGAAGGAGGAGCAGGAGATGGATATCCGACCCGCTCGCAGCGTGAGGGAAGCGGCGCTCCAGCTGGCTGCTGAGGCTGGGTTCTCCCCAGGTTTGTCTCGGCTGGAGGGCCGTTCGCGCCATGATCGCCATTTCGGCGGGACGGAGCGGAGGTCATGTGATGTAAACAATGATGGCAGCGCCCATGCACAGCCGGCTACGGTAAACATAAAGACACCCAAGTTCAGCGGTAAGACGCCGTGGGAAGTGTTTATTGCTCAGTTTGAACTATTAGCTGCTGCAGCTGGCTGGTCTGTCGAACATAAAGCATTGCAATTAGCTCTGTGCCTGTGTGAGGATGCAGCAGCATGCCTGCTGCTGCTGAGTGAAAGAGAGAGGGGAGACTATACTGCTCTAGTTGGGGCACTCCAGAGACGGTTTGGGCAGTATAACCAGCCTGTGCTACTGAGGTCAGAGTTTCACAACAGACGGAGACTGCCTGGAGAACCGCTGCGTATCCTGGCCCATGACATTGAGTGCCTCTGCAGGCGGGCCTATGACAACATGCCCCTTGCAGTGCAGACAGAGCTCGCCCGTGATCAGTTCCTACAGGCCCTCAGTCCCAAAGAGCTCCGTATTCAGACACAGCTTGCTCGTCCAACCACACTCAGTGCAGCTCTGGAGTTGGCGTTGGAGAGGGAGATGCTGACAGGACCTCCTGGAGGGGCTGAGGATTCACCAGTGGTCAGAGCAACATCTGCACCTGCTGAGCGGACGGAGAGGTAGGGGGGACCACACAGCATGACCCAGGCGGCTGCTCTTCAGTCACCTTCTCCCCGTGCTGGCACACGCCGCCGACCACAAAGCTGCTGGGGATGTGGACAAGCTGGACATCTCATCAGGCAGTGCCCCAGGTTTGCAGCGGCGCAGGGAAACGGTCAGGGGCCCGTGTAGGTGGGAGTACACGGGCCGTCGTGACCAACACCCCCACACCACCCACATTGTCACCTGGCATGGTCATTACTGTAGGCTGGACCCAAGTTGGTGACTTTTGCCACATTCCGGTGGTGGTTGATGGGGTATCCTGCACAGCACTCCTCGACACAGGGTCCAACACAACACTGGTCCGACCTGACATCATTCCAGCTGGGACTGCCATGCAAACAACCAATGTGCAGCTTAAGACAGTGACTGGTGACCTGGCCCCCATAAAAGGGAGGGGGATGTTTCAGTTTAAGGTTGGAGACCTAACCATGCCTTTTGCTGCCTGGGTGGCTGACGTCCAGGATGCCTGCATCCTGGGGCTGGACTTTTTACGAGCCATTGATGGTGTGCTGGACCTCGGGGAAGGCTGTCTGTTACTCCCGGGAGGAGAGAGGGTGCAGCTTAAACCCCCACCTTTAAACCCATCCCCTGCTGTAATAGCGGCTTGCACCTCGGAGTCCCCTGTATTACCACTAGTTGAACAGCGAACTGATGAAGAGGAGAGGCTGTCAGCAGTGAGAAACATCTGGTCCAGGAACTGTGAGGGCCTGACTCAGCAGCAGCAAGGAAGTCTATGGCAGGTGCTCTTGGACTTTAAAGACATTTTTGCCCTCACAGAGTGTGATGTAGGCCTGACACACTTGGTGGAACACGTTATTGACACTGGGGATGCTCGTCCTGTTAAAATGCGTCCTCGTCGCCTTCCTCTGGCTCATCAGGAGGCGGCTGACCAAGAACTGCGTGAGATGCTAAAGATGGGCATCATAGAGCCATCTGAAAGTCCCTGGGCATCTGCTGTGGTGATGGTGCCCAAGAAGAACAGTCCACGAATGCGCTTCTGCGTGGACTACAGGCCACTTAATAAAGTTACTAAAAAGGACTCTTATCCCCTTCCCAGAATCGATGAGTCTCTCGACCTGGTGGCAGGGTCTTCTTGGTTCTCCACCCTGGACCTGCGAAGTGGTTACTGGCAGGTGCCTCTGTCCCCAGATTCTAGACCAAAGACGGCCTTTTGCACGAACAGGGGACTGTGGCAGTTCAGAGTCCTGAGCTTTGGCCTGTGCAACGCCCCAGCCACCTTTGAGAGACTTATGGACGGTGTGCTGGCTGGTGTCCCAAGACAGCAGTGTCTGGTCTACCTGGACGACCTCCTGGTGCATGGGACCTCTTTTGAAACCACCATGGATACCCTGAGACAGGTAATGGAGAGAGTAAGGGCCGCAGGCCTTAAGCTGCACCCGGACAAGTGTCACTTCATGAGGAGGGAGGTGGAGTTCCTTGGTCACAAGTTGGGTCGGGAGGGCATCAGCACTTTGGAGGAAAAAGTGCAGACCATTAGGGACTGGCCCACTCCCACAGACCAGGTGCAACTAAAAAGCTTCCTGGGACTGGCGTCATATTACAGGAGGTTTGTGAAAGGCTTCTCCTCCATAGCTGCACCACTCTTTCGCCTGCTGCAGAAGGATCACGACTTCAGCTGGACCCAAGACTGTCAGCAGGCATTCGACACCCTGCGCAGATCCCTGACGGAGTCTCCGATCCTTGCCCCACCTGACCCCGCACTACCATTTGTCCTGGACACAGATGCAAGTAGTGTGGGACTGGGAGCCGTGCTGTCGCAGGTCGGACCTGAAGGTGAGAAGGTGGTGGCATACTTCAGCCGGGTCCTGAATAAGAGTGAGCGACGCTATTGTGTCACACGGCGAGAGCTCCTGGCTGTGGTGATGGCGGTGAGACACTTTAAGTACTACCTATGTGGCACGCCTTTTATCATCAGGACTGATCATGCCGCCCTCCAGTGGCTTATGTCTTTCAGAGAACCAGAGGGGCAGGTGGCTCGTTGGCTGGAGGAGCTCCAGGCCTTTAATTTCACTGTGGAGCACAGAGCAGGGGCACACCACTCCAATGCGGATGCACTATCCCGCCGCCCATGTGCCACGACAGGCTGCCGCTATTGTGGGAAGCGGGAGGAGAAGGAGAGGGAACTCACAGCAACAGATAATCCTGCACAGCTCTCCTGCAGGGCACTCCTAGTGGTGGACATGGCAGAATGGAGGGCCCAGCAGGAGCAAGACACCGACCTGCTACCAGTACTACGATGGCTTGAGAACGAGCAGCGACCTAACTGGGATGAGGTTACCGGGCTCTCTATCGCCACCAAAGGGCTGTGGGCCAAGTTCAATGCTCTAAGGTTGGACAAGGGAGTGCTGCAGCGCGGCTGGAAAGATCCTGCTACAGGTGAGGAAAGGTGGCAAGTTGTGGTACCCAAGTCGCTAAGGCCAGCGGTGCTGGAAGCCTGCCATGGGAGTAGAGGCGCTGGCCACTTTGGCGTGTCAAAGACCCTTCGCCGCCTGCGCCAGGGTTACTATTGGGGCCAGCAGCGTAGAGATGTGGAGGGCTTCTGCCAAAGCTGTGACTCCTGTGCCGCCCACAAAGGTCCGCTGGACCAGTCCCGTGCTCAACTTCAACAGCAACCAGCAGGAGCACCGATGGAGCGAGTGGCTGTGGACATCATGGGGCCATTTCCCCGGACTGATAGGGGAAACCGCTATGTGGTTGCTGCTATGGACTATTTTACCAAATGGCCGGAAGCATACGCCATCCCGGACCAGGAGGCGGAGACAGTGGCTGACACATTAGTGGAGGGAATGCTCAGCAGATTTGGAACGGCAGGGGTTCTTCACAGTGACCAAGGCCGTAACTTTGAGTCCAGGGTGTTTGCTGCCATGTGCGAACGCCTTGGAATTCAGAAGACCCGCACCACGCCACTCCACCCCCAGAGTGATGGCCTGGTGGAAAGGTTTAATAGGACACTGGCCCAGCAGTTAGCCATCATCACGTCAGAACACCAGCGTGACTGGGACACTCACCTCCCACTCATCCTAATGGCCTACAGGTCGGCCGTCCAGGACTCCACCCAGTGCACACCCGCCCTGCTCATGTTAGGGAGAGAACTAAGGACCCCTGCTGAACTGGCTTTTGGGAAACCTCCCGATGCTCCGGATGCGCCACCGGGTCAAAGCTATGCCAGGAAGCTGCAGGACCGACTGGAGTCGGCGCATTCCTATGCTCGGGACCAGCTGGCAAAGGCGGGACTGCGGCAAAAGAGAAACTACGACCTGACTACTAAAGGGAGGCACTTCCGGGCTGGAGAGCTGGTGTGGGTCTACAGCCCGAAGAGAAAAAAAGGACGGTGTCCTAAACTGGACAGCAACTGGGTTGGACCCTGCAGTGTCCTGGAACGAGTTGGGGAAGTGGTTTATAGAGTACAGTTACCACCTAGAGGCAGGAAAGTGGTCCTGCACAGAGACAGGATGGCCCCTTATAAGGGTCGTTCTCCTTCCCCTTTCTCTGAGGGATGCGTGCAAATCCCCCACACTCCAGCTCAGCTGGACTCCCAGCTGGACATGGCTCCCTCCCCATCCCCTTGTTCTCCCCCTCAGTTTCCTGTAGTTCATGCCACCTCTCGGAAGCCAAGGAGGCGACGTCAACTGCCTCCCCGCCTCAGAGACTGTGTTTTTCCCTCGAGGACGAGGAACTTTTTGTTGGGGGAGCAGTGTAATGATCCATGATGGACGTTATTGCTAAATGTGTGTCACAGTTATTGTTCTCTTTAAGTTAGGTTGTTTTGGGGTTGAACCGGAAGGAGATGTGGGGGGTCGCTCTTGGGAGGGAGGTCTCTTTTTTTCTTGGAGAGTTAGAGTTGGCTGTATCCGGCGAGAGCTGTTCTGTGTGTGTCCGGCCTGATTAAATGGTGTTAGTAACGAAACCTCTGCCTGGTGCTTGGGTGACATAACGGAACGTTACAGTATATTCGTTATAACCAAGGAATGCAGAAGAGCGTCACTGAACACACAACGCACCGAACCTTAAAGCAGATGGGCTACAGCAGCAGAGGACCACACTCGGTGCTGAGGCTGTAATTTGTGATTTCTTAGCTGTTTCAGATCAAACAGATTTTAATATTAGACAAAGATAACCAGAGTAAATACAAAATGCAGTTCGTAAATGATTATATCATTTACATTTGGTGTAAAACTAACACAGCATAAAAAGGACATCATTAACAGTCAAAAATGGTGGTGGCAGTGTGATGGTTTTTGGCTGCTTTGCTGCTTCATGACGATTTGCTGTAATTAATGGAACCATGAATTCTGCTTTCTTCCAGAAAATCCTAAAGGAAAATGTCCGGCCACCCATTTGTGCCCTGAAGCTGAAGCACACTCAGATTATGTAGCAGGAAAATGATCCAAAACATAGCAGCATGTCCACCTCTGAATGGTAAAAAAAACAAACAAACAAATAAACAAAAAGACAAAATGAAGGTTTTGGAGGGGCCGACTCAAAGTCTAGATGTAAATCTGACTGAGTTGCTTTGTCATGGCCTTAAACAGGCTGTTCATGCTCAAAAACCCAGCCATGTTTTTGATGTAAAACAATTCTGCAAAGAAGAGCGGACCAAAATTCCTTCACAGTCATGCGAAAGACTCATTGCCATTGTCAGTCTGTGCAGCTGACAGTGTGTTAACTGTCTGCAACAATGTTTAGGTGGTCGATGTGTGTCAAAGAAGCATCCATATGAATGCCAGGAGCCCGGAGTTTCACAGCAGAGCATTGCACCATAATCAATGTTATTCACTTTACTTGTCAACAGAGGGTGCAGTGTGTGCTTTTGCACCCCTGTGCAACTGTGCCTGGTTACAAATCCTCTTTTTCATCCTAATTCGACCTTCAGGCCTGGTTTAATCCACCAATTGTGAACATTTTAAATCAGTTAAAAAAGAAACTTTACAGCTTTTAGCACAGCTTTTCATTATAGTTTGCTGCTTTGCCATTACAAAATGAGCCTTAAAGACTCTTAATCAAAAGCAACCTTCCAAAAGAATAGCAGCAGAATAATTATTCTGCCTCATTTCACCTCTTTGTTTCTTGGATATCTGCTTAGTAACTTGCTGTCCTACCTTTTGTTAAAAATATAGGTCATGATTAAAGAAAAAGCTGGGACCACTCCACAGAACAGCTCCAGGGGCATTTGCCTCCCAGTGGATTGAAATCACTAAACTGACCATTTGTCACTGCAGAAATTAGCTTGCCCTCCTGTCATTACATTGAACTCCTGAAAGGTAATCAATCTGTAGGTGATGCCCAAGCAAAGGGAGAGCTTACTGATTGATGCTGGAATCAAACAAGACATTACAAATGGTGGAATTGGAGGACGGCAAGTAAACAAAGAGAGCAGAAGAAAGTGTTCTGTGGGAGGCTGGAATCACCACTGTTTCTTAAAGGAATGAAATCATTGCATTTTGCATCTCATGTCTGTGTAAAAAGAGCAAAGAGAATACAGAACAAACATTTTTTTTTGGCTGTCTCATCTAGCACAGGAGGCAGGATGAGACTTGGAGAGATGAGCCCATTGTGTGATATGAAAGTGAAACCAGCCAAGCTGATATGCACACAGTCTGCGCAGCTCCAACTCCAAATCTGGTCCTCTGGGACCAGAAACCCATCTTTGAAGCTGGCAGGTGGAATGTCAGTTTTACTAAGTGTCAATATAAACGAACAGACTGAATCAGAACAGAAAATGAGTGAAGGAAGAAGTTGGTGATCTACATGGAGAATAAAATTCGAAACCCCTCATAATACTAAGGGACTGTTGGTTTACTCCAGCTATATTTTCCCATGCTATAAAGATTTCAGCACCTGCACTTTCCTCATGGGTTAAAAGCAGCCAACCTCCAAATTGCCTGCCCTGAGGATTTGCTATTACCACCAGCAGTCTGGCTTTTCCCCTCCACATTGCAACATCAATTACATCCTGAAAAGAATGACCCTGGAATATAAACTGTAACACACATTTCCAGTCAACAGATCTTTCTTTGTTAAACACTACCAGTTCCTGAAGCAGGGGTTATATTTTATCTCCTTTCTGGACTGAAATAATATTTTGCCAGTCTGTCCTTGAGCAAGGCACCGAGCCCTATTTGGATTGTTTTTTGAGTTTCTTCCTGAACACACACACTGTGGGCGCGTGCACTACATGATAAAATGTTCTACTGCAGTGACATATCACTTTAAAGGCACCTGTGAGAGCAGATGAGATAAGTTTTCCTGCAGTCTTTGTATTCTGATGAGTGAGTGCAATGCTGGTGAAAGGATGACCTTTGAAAGTGCCAGGAGGAGCAGTGGATGAATCATTACACCCTTGAATGACAAGTAATGCACTATACATTTGCACAGGCAGATTCAGCCCAAGGTTGAAGAAAACACCGAATGAATATATGAAAGGTTTCTCAGTGGATTATAGCAAGGCCTTTTCTTAAGTGCCTACAATAGCTAGAATGTCTCCATTGTCATTTGAAATGAAATTCTTCAAATGAATTTTTCAAATTCAAAAGAAATTCTTCAGCGTGCTGGCTCTTACAAATTGCAGTAGTCTAACATACTGATACCAAGTGGCCCCTCAGTAGTACCCCGAGGGTCTCTGTTGGGGAAAATACTTGGTGTAATGGTGAGCACCGGCCTCTACATTTGTCTCTGGGAGTGCACATTGGAGCCTCACTGATTTAATCCAACAGACATTTCAGTTAAGTGCTGCAGTAACACAAGATTGTGTCCTGATTTAGCAATAGCTTTGAAATTCAGCCCAGGCTGTAATAATTTGCTGAAAAAAAAATAGAGCCACTTCTTCACGCTGATGGTGTTTCTCTGCTTATGGTGCTGTTCCTCTCTACCTTTGAAGCTGATTGGGACAGGAAATCTATGTTCTCAGCTGATTCCACTAAAAGCAAGGCTCCTTCATTTATACAGATAGGTCATTTTGAGTAGCATTAACACCACTGCATAACTTATTGTACTTTACTCTTAAAGGGGACCGATTATGGTCATTTTCAGTATTTTATTCCTGATATACTAGAGTAGTTTTGAATGATGCACAGTTCAAAATAATGGCAATTTATCTAATGAGCCTTAATGCAGCCCATCAGTTCATCCACTGTCTAAACAAGCCATATAAGCTCACTTTCACCTCCCTTTAAGCTGTCTTTCTTCTGAATGGCTGCACATTTTAAACAAAAGATGTAAACAGTGGTGGTGGTGGTGGTGGTGGTGGGGCTACTGTGCCTGAGGCCCCGTTTACACGATGCCATTTTCACTGGAAACGGTGTTGTTTTGATACGTTTCAGCCTTTCGTTTACACGATAGCGTTTCAGAAACGATCCGCGTTTACACGATGACATGTGAAACGATGAAAACGATGTAGTTCCCATGCCAGGCCACAAGTTGGCGTTGGTTTTCTCTTTGCAAGGTTTGTTTACGCAAGACGTGCATGCGTGGAGTGACACTGTAGGTAGTGCGGCAAATTGTTCATTACTTACACAACGGCGAATGTGAGAGGTTTTGTGTGGACTGACGATGAGGTTGGATCGCTGGTGCACACAACGCTGAATTACAAAACAGTAAAAACACAAGAAAAGTATAGGAAGCACTCGTGAATCCGCAAGTACTGCTTATCAATTTGCGCATGCCCGAAAAACCGTCACAACCATAGCGCACATGTGTGAGTCGCCCATTTTCAAATCACCCCGGTTTCAAGTGTTTACATAAGAACGCAAGCCAGTGTGTTTCTGAAACGCTCCACTCTGGACCCCGTTTCCGAAACACATCGTTTTCATTCCGTTGTCATGTAAACGGAAGGGCAAAATGCATCAAAACGACACCGTTGTCGTGTAAACGCAAGGCCGAAATGCATCAGAACGACGCTGTTTCAAAATGAAAACGGTGTCGTCTAAACAGCACCTGAGACTAGAGCTGTAGAAGTTCCTTAACCCATCAGCAGGACCGGTATCTGCTCCTTTGTGCAAGGAGGAACAGGATGAGCACTGCAGAGCTACACAATGATCTCCAGCAGGCCACTGGTGTGAATGGCCAAATAATGAAACACACTTCATGAGGGTGGCCCGATGTTCTCTAGTGGGCCCTGTGCTCACTGCTCAGCACCGTGGAGCCCGACTGGAGCCAGAGAATACCAGAATTGGCAGGCCCACCACTGGTGCCCTGTGCTTTTCACAGATGAGAGCAGGTTCACCCTGAGCACATGTGACAGATGTGAAAGGATCTATAGAAGCTGTGGAGAACGTTATACTGCCTGTGACATTATTCAGCATGAGCAGTTTGGTGGTGGGTCAGTGATGGTCTGGGGAGGCATATTCATGGAAGGATACACAGACCTCTACGGGCTAGGCAACGGGACCATGACTGCCATAAGGTTGCCATAAGGATGAAACCCTTGGACTCACTGGTAGATCCTACACTGCTGCAGTGGGTTCTGGGTTCCTCCTGGTACCTCCTGGTACATGACAATGCCTGGCTTCATCTGATGAGAGTACGCAGGCAGTTCCTGGAAGATGAAGGAATTGATACTATTGACTGGCCGGCCCCAACACTCGTCTGACCTAAACCAGTAAAATGCCTCTTGGACAACTACTGAGTACCATTCTGAGTTGCTGTGAAATGGACTAGCCTGCCTCATCATTTTTATATAGAGAAAATTTCTTATATTCATTCTGATTACCAGCCTGACTCTTGACTACATATGGGATTCAAAACACACTCTCCTGAGTGAACACTTTTACTTAACCCACTGGAGCACTGCATCTTACTTCTGCTCTGGACTTTGCTCTTAAACACCTGCCACACTGATGCAACAACATAGAGAGAGAGAACACAGAAATTGTCCACAGTGCTCCACAGACGTCCGCCATGCCCACAGGTGTCCACAGAACAAGTTTTCAGAAATTAGGTGCAGTCTTATTTTTGGCTAGGGAGACGGCGGACAGGACCATGTGTTTTGAGCACTTGTTAAGTTCACGATCAGTCTGCAGACTGATCGTGGAAGTGTGGAAACACAATAGTGCACATGATGGCGCCGTACGTGTTAAGTCCACAGTCATCTGCAGTCAGGCTGAAGGTGGTGGATAATGCATCCATCCATTCTCGTCTGCTTATCCTGTTCAGGGTCGCAGGGGGGCTGGAGCCTATCCCAGCTGACATGGGGCATGAGGCAGGGTACATCCTGTACAGGTCGCCAACACAAAGAGACAGACAACCATTCACACTCACATCTACACCTATGGGCAATTTAGCGTGACCAATTAACCTAACCCCAGTAACAGCATGTCTTTGGACTGTGGGAGGAAACCAACGCAGACACGGGGAGAACATGCAAACTTCACACAAAGCGAGACGCCTGGGCCAAGGTGGAATCAAACCCAGGCCTTCTAGATGTTATTCTAGCTGTGAGGCAGCAGTGCTAAACACCACACCACCATGCTGCCCAGATGCAGGCTTCAGAAAAATTGTGAAAATACCTTGGGTGCGGTCTTTTTTATAGTCCTTCTGCGACCATCCACAATGATTTTTGGTGCGGACAAGCAGCGGATGCTGTGTTCACTACATGACATCCGCTGTGAGTACATCCTACCAACACAGCAATACGCCGCCATTGCACAGGTTAAGCATGTAATTTTCCGTAAATGTCTGTCGTCTGCACACACATGTCCACCACCTCTCCATGGAATTTTCTGTGGTCTTCACATGCCACATGCAATGTGCACGCTATCGATTGTTTACATTTCCCACCCGCCATAAATTTCTGCGGATTACTTGTGGTTGCTCGTCCGCAGCCTTCTGCAGGATTCTTTGTGTCAGTGGGAGGGGAGTCTTACTCATCAGATCTGGTCTGAACAGCTCCTCTGTCACAGGCTTGACACCAAAGCCATGTTACCTTCCCCATCTTCAACTTCTTTTCAGCTTGCAGCTATTTTTCACCCAAACACAGGAAGAAGTGTGGAAACACAATAGCGCTTATTCATCTGCTTGCAAAGCAATCAGTTTGTATTGTGTTCTGGAAAGATGCTGAATAATAAATCTTTTGTGGCCTGCATTGATTCACTGAATCATCCGTATATCATCTTTGTGTTTATGACCCTCACCATGAATCAGACAGCTGATTTAAAAGACCCCAATAACCGCTCAGGCCGTGGCCCCATCAGGTACATCATCTGGTATTCATGACAGGAAACCAGCAGATAAAAATAACCAGGCTCACATCATGCACATCCAGCACACACAGAAGTGTGAGGACAAATAATGGGAAATAGTGATGAAAGTGACATAAAAATTGAGGACATTTTGAGCTGAGTTTCTCTCAACATGTCAGGGGAAATTCAAGATGTGTGTATCTTTTTAAGGCACAGTGATAGAAAGCTACTGTAAGACTGAACAGTGAAGGGACTCTTTCAGCAGAGAAACACTGGCAATAGTGTGAGTTTATCAAAAAATGTTCAGGAAATGAGGCATTGACACAAATATCCCTTCTTGCACTTATCTAGCTCTTTACTTTCAAAGCTGTATCAGCTCAGTCTTTGCCGCTTCTGCTGCTGAATTGGGCTTTACATGTGCTGAAGATACTGACACTCGAAAGTGAGGCCATACCTATCCACAGTATTCCTGACTTTGCGCCATTACCCATAATTCATAGTGCAAGCCGGTACTTCACTTCCGTTTGCGCTGTTGTTTACGGTTGTGGACTTACACACTTGCCGTTCATTTAAACATTTTGACAATGCAGTTTCTTTTACCTGGCCTAAATGGTACCACATTGGAGGTGGATACATTGCAAGGATGTTTTGAAAAGCAGCGAGGACAATTCGGTAACAGTGCCTCACCCGTCACTTGTGTAAATGACATGAAACTATGGCCTGAAATCAGCTACATCAACATTATCAATTACCTTGTTTTTTCCAAAGGTGTTGATGGCGAGGGATCACGTAATTATAAGAGCACCAGTTTACCTTCAAAGCAATAAAATCAATAAAGTAATGCTGAACAAACAAGGCAACGTTGTTTTCCTTAAAGCAGCTGTAGAGCCGAGCCAGAGCGTTGGCCATGCTAAGGGAAAATGGAGTGATGGAGACAGTCAGCTGTTCCTGTATCACCAATTAGGGGAAACGTGTAGTGATGTGGCAGCTATTCTGTGGAAGGTATATCACTTATCTGGATATCAGAGTGTTTAGATCACTGAAACAGAAACACTGGACTGGCCGAAGGCTGTGATCGGGGAGACACGCAGCTGTCATCTTGCTAACTGCTACGTGTTTACATGTGGAAGGCACGCACTGTTTAAGCTTTGTATAGGCTGTATACTGTAGTGTCACACTATAAATAAAATAACGTAAAAAAATAAGAGGCTGTACATTAAAGGAAAACTTAAAACATAAGGAAAAAATACGGTAATAGGATGTGCAACTGGGTAGTATAATTTGGGGAAAAAGAACAAATTTACAGAATAAAATAATTTGAAAAAATGTACAGACTGATGTAGTGACAACTGACAACAGCACAAGTTGAATCCGAGCTCATATTCCAACTAATAAAGCCGCCTGTTACAGCACAAAGTAACCGAATTTTGTCATTAACTCTGGCTCTGACTTTGGGTAATCGGAAGTATAAAACCGTACAGTGGAAGTAGCAGTCTGTCATGGCAGCCTGCGTATTCTCTTCCAGAAACCTGTGGATTAAATAGAGCAGGTTTATTAAGTATAATAAGTGAGACCATTTGAGTAAGGGAATAGAAATTCTATTTCCATTATGCTTCCCTAAGGTAATATTATTCGATGGCATTGCATACATTTTCATTGCTATGCAGATGATACCCAGCTTTATCTATCAATGAAGCCAGATGACACACACCAATTAGTTAAACTACAGACATAAAGACCTTGGATGACCTCTAATTTCCTGCTTCTAAATTAAAAAAAACATTGAGGTTATTGTACTCAGCCCCAGAAATCTTAGAAGCATGGTGTCTACATACAATCTTTACATGGCATTACCTTGTCCTGCAGTAACACTGTGAAGAATCTTGGAGTAATTTTTGACCAGGACATGTCCTTCAATGCACATATTAAACAAATATGTAGGACTGCTTTATTGTATTTGCACAATATTTCTAAAATTAGAAACATTCTGTCTCAGCGTGATGCTGACAAAACTAGCTCATGTATTTATTACTTCTAGGCTGGACTATTGTAATTCATTGTTATCAGGATCTTCTAAAAGTTCCTTAAAAAGCCTTCAATTGATCAAAAATGCTGCAGCTACAGTACTGACAGCAGCTAGAAAGAGAGAGCAGATTTCGTCCATATTGACTTCTCTTCATTGGCTCCCTGTTAAATCCCGAATTAAATTTAAAATTCTTCTCCTCACATACAAGGTCTTGAATAATCAGGCTCCATCTTACCTTAAAGACCTCATAGTACCATATCACCCCAATAGAGCACTTTGCTCTCAGACTGCGGGCTTACTTGTGGTTCCTAGAGTCTCTAAGAGTAGAATGGGAGGCAGAACCTTCAGGTATCAGGCCCCTGTTCTGTGGAACCAGGATCCCAACCCTCCCTACTTTTAAGACTCGGCTATCAAAGTGTGCCTTTTGTCCTGTCTCTCTTTTCTTTCCTCTCACCCACAACCAGTTGCGGCAGAGGGCCTCCCTGAGCCTGGTTCTACTGGAGGTTTCTTCCTGTTAAAAGGCAGTTTTTCCTTCCCACTGTTGCCAGGTGCTTGCTCATAGGGGACTGTTGTTGGGATTTTCTCAGTACTATAGTAGGGTATTTACCTTACAATATAGATATTTACCTTGAGGCAATAGTTGTGATTTGTCACTATATAAATTGAATTGAACTGAATTGAATTGAATTGAATTGAATTGAATTGAATTGAATTGAATTGAATTGAATTGAATTGAATTGAAGTGAAGTGAATAGTATGTTGTGGATGGAAGCTGAGCTAAGCTGCTTTTTGAGGTACATAATAATTTCATTCAATTTTATTTATATGGCGCCAAATCACAACGGTCACCTCAAGGCACTTTATATAAGGTAAACACCCTACAATAATTACAGAGGAAACCCAACAGTCCAAACAACCCGCTATGATAATAATAAGCTGATACTGATGTAGTAAAATCAGTATATAAGGATGAGACACTGCCCTCCACTCAAATTCATCGCTACAGACACCTATAGGAAAATTTAGCAACAGCAAAGATTATGTAAATTTATAGGGAAAACAGATTTTAAAACTTTATTTTGGAGCAAAGTCAGTTTTTTCTTTTCTTTTGTTAAAATCAGATTTGTTGATCCTGTACATATAATTTTGATTTCCAGGTTGCCACTGACATTTAAATCATTTAGATGGTTATATTCTCAAAGCCTGCTTGTAGAACACTTTGAGAATATGTAGAGCTGTACCCCTCAAGCCAATTTATTACTATACCCATACTTTAACTTGATTTTCTTCACATTTGATTTATCCCTTAATGAGAAAAATGAACATGCTTAACAACACAAAAAGGCCTTTGACAATGGACTCCTGATTGCTTTCCAAATTTGAACCTCCTCTTAAGGCTGAATGCAAGTGCACCAGTCACTCTATATAATAAATACTGTATGTTTTGTGGCAACGTGCTACTCATCCAAACAGCTTATTATGATAATTATTAAATTATATAACACTGGGGAGCTGAAGAATGATGCTTCCTGCAGAGCATTACTAATTTTTCCATCAGAGGTCTCATTAAGCTCTCTGCAAGAGGGATTGCAATTAATCACAGTATATTTTTGGTAAACAAACATGTCAGATGGAACAGATACAGCCCCAAAATAAGATAAATCACTTTCTACTCTTCTCATTTTCTCATGCTTAAAAACAACTTGAATATGGCTTATCTGGGATAAGCTGATCCAGATTCCCGTGGCTTGGACTAATATTGGCAAGCTTTTCATTAGATGTCTGACATTGAAAATCCTGGTTGCAAATAGTCACATGGCACCATATATTTCTAACCTCAAGGAAGTGTATGTCACTTACATTTTCTATACCAGTAAAACAAAAAGGTGACATTTCACAATATCATAATTTCACATATTTTTGGATATTTTGTCAGTGAAATTTCTCTTCAAATGAAAACAGGTTTGTGTCAGTACAGATGAGACTTTGTCAGGGATGCACGCTAACATTTTCTTCATATCTTACAAACAGAGTGTGTAGGCGTCAACAGAAGTCACGTGACAGTGTCTTATTTCTGTTTCTTGCTATTACTTCTCAAGAAGCAGAATAACAGATAAAATCTCAGCATTTATGATTTAAAGCTGCAAATCTGATCAAGTTCATATAGAAATGCAGCTTTGTATTAGAGCAAAATCCAATGTTGATCAGCAATAAATAAATAAAAATTGTCTGTCCTAATGGTCTTTGTGGTGGATAATTTTGTATGCACTCCTTATCAACAGCCTAAACTCTCTTCTAATGAAAAGCTGGTGGGTGAGAGCTCTTATGTTCGAAGTGTAATGAAAATTTATAGAGAGAAATCAGTGTGACTGAGACAGCATAATATTAGACACATACACGCTGTGGGCTCCAAAAGTCTTAGGCAGTGTAGTCTGTTCATTTTCCTGGAAGTTGAAGGATTTAGAGGCTTTTAAAAACACAACTGGTGAAATGAAGAAGAAATGTGAATTCGATGAAAACAGGTAAGTGATGAAAACAGTGTTAACTCTTTTATACAAAGCTGAGATTTCCTTTGTGGCACCTGAGGGCATTAAGAATCCAGTGTTGCTTATGTCAGTTCATCATATCCTCTCATTCCACGTCTAAGCTAGCATCCACCAAAACAGTGATGATATATACAGCACTGTATGTACTGTACAGTATGTTGTGTGCCTTATAGAGCCCAACTCATATAGGATTTTTAAGATCAATGCTGGTATTTGGTGATTAAAAAATCTGATATTACTGGTTCTTTTTTTTTTCCTCTCAGACACACGAAACACAGATTTCCCTAACATTCATTGTTTGTAGTAATTTATTTACTCATTTACGCTCTGCTCCACTCTGCTTAAATCAGCTGGTTGTTGTAAAGTGCCCTCTGATGGACAAACACATGATATGGTTGAAGGGTATTTCTCTAGGCTCTAGGAGATCAGCAGACATAATGTGTATCAGTATAATGACAACACAGCTGACTTGGATGTGGCACATTTTATATGACTTGTGCCATTGTATGATTTACTTCACTTTATGCGTAAAGTTAGCATCATGGAAAACAATAGATGGTGAAATAATTTGGCAAACTAGCCAACTAGCTTAGCTCATGGTTCTGTTAGCGATTGCCACCATAGTTAGCTACTGGTTAGGGATGCTTGTTGTCAAACTTCGGATTCTCACTGTAGCCATCATGGTGATTTGAAATAAGATGTTATAACCATAAGATGGCTCTGACTGTGAAACTGACTGACACTGTACTCTCATTGCCTAATGATTTGTGATTGACAAGTTGTTATCCAATGAGTATAGCATGGTTTATCCTCCTTTGTAACTCCTATAATGGCCATGATTTAGAAAATAGTTTACTTCATGTTGTACTCAATGACTTTAAACCTTTTGTGAGGTATGCTTAGCTGGCTAGCAGCCATATACAGTCCGTGGCTGTAACTTAACTATGCTGCATGAATCCAGCGATGGTTAGTTTTTACTTTTAAGCAGATGACAGCAGACTCACGCCCTTTCTGTTCAGTTGCTGGTGAATCTGTGGTTGGACACGACTGCCTAGACACCATGTTCTGGTGGCAGGAGCACTTTACATACTACCAGAATGTTCCAGTAAAAACAAGAGACAAGAAATAACTGCATAAACTATTTAATGATTATTTGGAAATGTGACCATTCCTTATGCAAACAGTTGTAGATAAATTATATTTAAAAAATCCTTTTCTAGAACCATGTCAGAAATCAGCAGGTCACCTGGACAGAAATGTATTTACACAAACTCAAACTGCACAGAGTGAGGAGGGTTTGCTTTTTCTTTCCGCTTCCGGCGCCGCGCGAGCAGGCAGCCAGTTTCAGCAGCTCCGCACTCATTTCGTGTTTTTTCTCATTTTTGTTTAGTATTAGATGTGTTTTTGTGTTTCTGTATCTTCTGCTCTTTTTCCCCATGATGGAGCAGACTTTTTTCTGGAAAACTTTGTTTTTGATTTTTACCCTTTTTATGGTGTTTATGTTTGGAGACTGCGAGAGTGGCCACACTCCTATTGTTTACTCTCGGGACCAGCTGTTCTCCATCGGGAGCTCCGCTGTGCCTACTCCTGCTGAACGACTCGATATTCCCCGCGAACTGAGAAGGAAGAGACGCGGGAGACGTGCGGGCATAGGTCGTCGTTGCCAGAGGAGAAGATACAGGCCCGTCATCCCGTCCATCATCATGGGAAACGTGAGATCTCTTCCCAACAAAGTGGACGAGCTGGCGGCGCTAACGCGACATCAAAGGAGCTACCGGGAGAGCAGCCTCATGTGCCTGACGGAGACGTGGCTAACCGAGCTAACCCCGGACTCACACATAAACATGGACGGCTTTCATTTGATCCGTGCCGACAGAACCAAGGAGAGTGGTAAGAAGAGGGGCGGGGGTCTGGCTGTGTTTGTGAACGATAGATGGTGCAACTCCAGACATTTAACCATCAAAGAGACGCTCTGCAGTAAGGACATTGAACTGCTCGCTGTTAGCTTGAGGCCGTACTATCTTCCTCGGGAGTTTTCACATGTTATTGTGATAACTGTGTATGTGCCGCCCTCTGCTAACGCTGCTGCAGCCTGCGATGTCCTCCATGCTACTACCAGCAGACTCCAAACACAGCACCCACAGGCCCTCTTTCTGATCTCAGGGGACTTTAACCACGTCTCCCTGTCCTCCACTCTCCCCACCTTCACCCAGTATGTCACCTGCCACACCAGGAATACCAACACACTGGATCTACTGTATGCCAACATCAAGGAGGCATACAGCTCATCACCTCTGCCTCCCCTGGGGGGCTCAGATCACAACCTGGTTCATCTCCAGCCTGTGTACAAACCCTTGGTACACAGAGAACCAGTTGTGACACACACAGTGAAGAAATGGTCTGAGGAGACTGAAGAAGCTCTGAGAGACTGCTTTAGCTCCACTGTGTGGGAAGAGCTTTGTGCCCCTCATGGGGAGGACATCGACAGCATCACGGACTGCATCACTGAGCACATAAATTTCTGCGTGGAAAACACTGTGCCCACCAGGAGGGTACGGTGTTTTTCAAACAACAAACCCTGGATCAACTCCGAAATAAAGGCTCTCCTGAAGGAGAAGAAGAGAGCCTTTAGATCAGGAAATAAGGAGGAGCTGAGAGCCGTGCAGAAGGATCTGAGAAGGAAAATCAGGGATGGAAAAAACATCTACAGGAAGAAGATGGAGGACCAGCTACAGCAGAGCAACATCAGTGGGGTTTGGAGGAGTTTGAACTCAATTTCAGGCCACAAACCAAGCCCTAGGATTGTGGGAGACTTAGAGTGGGTTAACAACCTGAACCAGTTCTTTAACAGGTTTGACCAGCCACCCACCCCTCCCCCAGCCCAGTCCCCCCTGCTGTCAGCCCCACCATCTTTAATGACTGCCAACCTTTCTTCTTCTTGGGACCTCACACCTCTCAGCTCTCAGCCATCACCCACCCCCTTCACTTCTGAGGACTCCATCTCACAACCCCCACCCCCCACCTCCATCTTGTCCCTCTCAACTCATCATGTGAGGAAGGAGCTACGTAAGATCAAGGTGCGAAAGGCTGCTGGTCCAGACGGCATCAGCTCCAGGCTCCTGAGGTGCTGCGCAGATCAGCTGTGTGGCATCATGGGATACATGTTCAACCTGAGCTTGAAGCTGGGGAAAGTACCACAACTGTGGAAGACCTCCTGTGTGGTACCGGTACCAAAGACCAAACATCCAAAGGATCTTAGCAGCTACAGGCCGGTAGCCCTGACATCGCATCTAATGAAGACCCTCGAGAGGCTGGTCCTCAACCATCTACGCCTCATGGTGTCGTCTTCGTTGGACCCGCTGCAGTTCGCCTACCGGCCTGGCATCGGGGTGGATGACGCCATCATCTACCTCCTGCACCGAGCTCTGACCCACCTGGAGAAGCCTGGAAGCACTGTGAGGATCATGTTCTTTGATTTCTCCAGTGCTTTTAACACCATCCAGCCAGGACTTCTGAGAGACAAGCTGGAACTGTCAGGAGTGGACCACCACATCTCCGAGTGGATACTGGACTACCTCACTGACCGCCCACAGTATGTGAGGACACAGGGCTGTGTCTCTGACAGGCTGGTCTGCAGTACGGGGGCCCCACAGGGAACTGTGCTGGCACCGTTCCTCTTCACCCTCTACACTGCAGACTTCTCCATCAACTCCCCACGCTGCCATCTGCAGAAGTTCTCTGACGACTCTGCCATAGTTGGCCTCATCACAGGTGAGGATGACTCAGAGTACAGACAGTGGACTCAGGACTTTGTGGACTGGTGCCAGCGGAACCACCTCCTGATCAACGCCGCTAAAACCAAGGAGCTGGTGGTGGATTTCCGCAGGCGCAGACCCACCACACGGACACCGGTGAACATCCAGGGAGTGGACATTGAGATAGTGGACTCTTATAAGTACCTGGGTGTTCACCTAAACAATAAACTGGACTGGACTCATAACACTGATGCGCTCTACAGGAAGGGTCAGAGCAGACTCTACCTGCTGAGAAGGCTGAGGTCTTTTGGAGTGCAGGGGACACTCCTGAAGACCTTCTATGACTCTGTGGTGGCATCAGCCATCTTCTATGCAGCAGTATGTTGGAGCAGCAGCTTATCTACAGCTGAGAGGAAGAAGATAGACAAGCTCATCAGGAAAGCCAGCTCTGTCCTAGGATGTCCTCTCGACTCAGTGCAGGTGGTGGGAGACAGAAGGACTCTGACCAAAATAACATCACTGATGGACAAGGTCTCCCATCCCATGCATGAAACTGTTGCTGAGCTGGAGAGCTCCTTCAGTGACAGACTGCTGCATCCTAAATGCACAAAGGAGCGTTACCGTAGATCCTTCCTCCCAGCAGCTGTAAGACTTTATAATCATCACTGCTCCCAACAAAAACCACAATAACCTACACAATGTAGGATAATATATAATATACTGTAAATAGTCCGGCCTGTTAAGGTTCAACACACAGGCACATCATGTACATTGTATATAGTGTTATTATTAGTAGTATTAAGGTTAATATTGTTTGTTGATTTTATATATATTTATATTCTTTTCTTAGTGTGAATTATTATATTTTTACTTATATTTATAATAACTGCGGCTGCTGTTACACCCAAATTTCCCCTCTGTGGGACAATAAAGGCTGTTTCTTCTTCTTCTTCTTCTTCTTCACTTCCAGGGGGTTTCCAGAGGTTCCCAGGTTTAAGTGAACACAGTGTGAAGGTCTGCGCTTGCAAGATTAAAAGGTTAGAGAAGATACAGCAGCTGAAGTGATACAGACTGCTGCACTCACCCAGTGTGAGTCCCAAAGATGAATAAAGAACAGCCTCTTCATGTATAAGTCATGCAGTATGATGTGTTAACACTGGAGGCTATCACTGCAGCTCAAGAGAGCATGAGAGTCTGGCTGAAAAGAAAAGTGAGGAAAGGATAAAAGAGCAAAGGCCTTACAGAGAGAGAGAGATATTATGGTGTGCTTCAAAATATGTCCTTCAGTATTTTTCATCCCAAGAGGTCAAAACATGATTCTGAAAGCCAAACAGGTTCCTCTGTCATTGTTTCAAAAATAAGGGTGTTTAAAGACTTGGTGGAATAAAATGTGCCTCACAGAACTTTTCCAAAGTACATTAAAGAAAGAACATCAAAGGACATTAAAGTGCTCCAGCGTACAAAGGGGTGCATACAATACATAGTATTTATTATTACCTGAGGTGTTTGAAATTGATTACCACAAGATCACAAACTTGCTGTAAGTTTGTATTGGGATCTGTTATCTATGTTTCTGTATTGATAATAATCAAACAAGTGAGGCACTCCTCTGGAACCTGATCTGTCAAAGCTAATATTCATTAATTAATGTTAAGTTAATAATAATTAACCAAAACGTTAGAGGATAGTTTGGGTTTGTAGTTTGGTTTCATTATAGGGATTCATTTACCTTCCACAAAAACAAACAAACAAAAAATTCTCAAAACATAGCAGGGTAAGCACCAGGATATATCAGAGCTGAACATAAAACCATAATTGTATAGTATAGTAATTGTATTGTATTGTATGCATTTGGCATACTTTATGAGTAGGTGCTGATAAAGTATGGTGCTAACCACCATGGTGGCATGGTGGCTAGCACTGTTGCCTCACAGCTAGAAGGCTGTGAGGAGTTCGCATTTTGGGTCCTCAACCAGTCTGCATTATTTGCAGATTGTGACATACTCCAAAAATCACAACAAACATGTGCTTAAAATATCTTTTCATTAAGAAAATAGTACACTATATTAGGAGATTATTGCCAAGATTATCATGCAGTAATTTTTGTAAATACAATTTGTGAAAAAAGGCACTTGATTTGCAGTATTTTGCAGAGACTTGTTGTGAAGCACAGGTATTAACCCTTTATTTACCACCGGCCTGCCATTCAGCAATAATTAGCATACATACTGTAATAGGTGTGTTGGGTGTGAAGGGCAATTTATCAGCTTTCAGAAACTGTTTGAATTTTTCCGATAGGACAAATGGTTGTGTAATTATGGTAATTCAAAGTGCGTTTCATCAGATGTTTCAACAGTGATACGCTCAGTGTTGACCAGCTGTTCACGGCAAGTAAGGGGCAGATAACAGGTGCAGGCGCTGTTAAAGCGTTAAGTTGGTCTAAATTAATTAAATACCTAAGGGTGGCTATTACCAACTCTGAGAAACTATACTTAGCCACAGTGGGGTTAAAAGCTGATATCAGCATGCTTTACTCACAGTTATTTCACTTGGATGCAAAACCAGATTAAGGTAGCATGGGCCCCTGGACTGCAAGTTTTTCAGAGGCCCCACTCTTTCTCTAACAAGAAAGAGCTGATGTCACACATCAGCCACACTTCATTTACACTTAAATGCTTTGGAGATGTCTACTGAAATATCCTGTAAGTATGTAGTTCAGGACTGTGCTCTTCTGGACAGAGATCTTGGATGTCGTTACTGGAATCTGTTGGAGCCACTCTCCCAGTTTGGGGGTCACTGCCCCAAGTGTTCCAGTTACCAAAGGGATCACTGTTACCTTCACCCTCCACATCCTCTCTAGCTTTTCTCTCAGCCCTTGATATCGCCCAAGCTTCCTGTGTTCCTTATTATATTATTATTTATTTTTATTATTTTCTATTGCTTGGTATTGCTACCTCTATCACTATGGCCTTCCTTCTCTGCTTGTTCACCACTACTACATGCAGTTGGTTAGCCATCACCAGTTTGTCCGTCTGTATCTGGAAGTCCCACAGGATCTTAGCTCGGTCATTCTCGACCACCTGTGGGGGACCATATCCCATTTTGACATTGGGACTTCCAGGCCATACTTGGCACAAATGTTCCTGTATACTATGCCAGCCACTTGTTTATGGCGTTCCATGTATGCCCTGCATGCTAGCATCTTGCACCCTGCTGTTCTGTGCTGGATTGTCTCAGGGGCATCTTTGCACAGCCTGCACCTTGGGTCTTGCCTGGTGCGGTCATCTCCAGCCTTGGTGGTTGGGATGTTCTCATATTGTTCCCCTGACACTGAGAGTACACCTCAGATGATTCAGTGGAGAACATCTGGTTTATTCTCCTGGGTTCGAGCTCTCTGATATTCCTCTTCAAGCAGTTAGCCAAGACTGTGAGTGTTTCCTTGACAGGTTCTAAGGCCTCAGGTATGGACAGCTTGCTGTTCTTCTTAGGCACCCCTTTCTTCATCACACCTTTCTGTATCTCTGATAGCTGGCTGACTTCCCTCTATGCTGCCTTGTTCTTATCCTCTAGTCTTCTTTTCCATGAGGGTACTGCTCCTTGTGGCCGTACATCTTATAGTCAAGCATCTCAAGGATCACTGTTGCTGTGGTATACATCCGCCAGTTGGTTTCACTGATGGTCAAAGTATGGATTGTCCGTAGGGCTGCATTCACATCTTCTAGGAGACTTTCAGAGGGTACTTCACATGGGCTTGGTAATTGGCCCCGGGGCCCAGGTTTCCAGTTTACCATGATCTTATCGTTCAGGTCAGTTGCTATGGTATTCAATGTACCAGTTGTTCTTGGGGTTTGGGCTTGTCCTGGCTCCCCCTTGCTGTAGCATTTGTGTTGTACCTCATCATTCTTTAGTTGTGATAGCAGTTGCTTCTTGCAGATGTTGGAACACTGAGCTACTAGCTGTTTCAATGTCAGTCTTGATGTTGAGTGTCGGTGAAGGTCCCACATCCTCTTCATGTAACCCGTTTCACTGGAATTATATGTGCAGTAGCGGTTCCCGATTCTCATCTTGTGTCCACTTATGCCGTTTCCTTGTTCCAGTAACCCACTTATCGTCAGTATGGCTTGTTTCCTCAACACCTGATGCAGTCCTTGTTAATCCGGGCAAGTCAGAATGGCTTCAGTTGTATCTCTCTCACTCATATTCAGAGGTAGGCTTGGGTAGTATGGGGGTCTAGCCTGGGGACCCTTCTCAGTTGATGGGTTGAGCCCATGAAAAACTTGCCAAATCTTCTCTGCCGATGGCAAACAGTTTATTTTACTATTGACTGTAGTTCTGAGCTTCTGGTACCCCAGGTGCTGACAATCAGGCTTGCTATTATTGGAGGCAATCTCAATGCAGAAAGATATTGAAATGAGATTCTGCAACCAGTGGCAATCCCATATCTCCAGTGGTCTGAACTCTATCCTTCAAGATGACTGTGCTTGCCCGCAGAGTCTACCTCCAGAATTTGGAAGTGGAGAGGATGGAATGGCCTGCCTGCAGTCCTGACCTCAACCCCACTGATTACTTGTTGGATCAGCCTGGGTGTGCTATTCCTCTCATAGTGACCAACACAACCACATTGGTTGACTTGTGACAAAAGAATGCCATCCCACAGCAGTGTGTGACCAAGCTGGTGACCAGCACGAGGAGGAGATGCCAGGCTGTTGTGGCTATGTATGTTTCTACCACGGCTTGCTGTCTGTATATCTGAGTTTTCCCCAGTGGGCAACAGGGTCGTTTCCCTGCTCCTTCAGGCCAGGGGATGGGTTCTGACTGTTGTTTGCACTTATGCACCAAATGACAGTTCAGAGTACCCATCCTTCTTGGAGGCATTGGGCAGGGTGCTTGTGTTTGCTCCATTCAGTGACTCCATAATCCTACTGGGGGACTTCAACACTCATATCATCAATGAAAGTGAGACCTGGAGGGGCGTGATTCGGAGGAACAGTGTGCCTGATCTGAATTCCAGCGGTGTGCTGTTATTGGACTTCTCTTCAAACCACAGCTTGTCCATCACGAACACCATGTTCAAACATAGAGAGAGAGAGAGAGAGAGAGAGAATCTTTATTGTCATTCCACATAACATCACTAATGCACTGCAGAACGAAATTACGATGCATATTTAGGTCGCCAACATAAAGCAACTGGATAAACCGTAAAATATAAAATATCATAAAATACAATAAAAACCAGGTCAAAAAAGAGGGATGACCACATAGATATCATTGCAAACTTTTGCAATTTGTGTAAGAATATATGAGAAATAGTATGTACAAAACAATCGAAAACAGACAGATAAAATAGTAATTTATAGTCTGAGATTATTTGTAGTGTTCAAAAGTCTGATGGCTAATGGGTAGAAGCTGTCATGAAACCTCACTGTTCTGCATGACAGGCTGTGGTATCTTCTGCCTGAGGGTAGGAGAGAGAACAGTGCATGATAGGGATGAGCAGTGTCTCCGATAATTCCTGTTGCCCTCGACAGGTGGCATTGTTTTGCCAGGTCTCCGATGGGTGGCAGCATGATCCCAATAATTTTTTTCCGCTGACCTAACCACTCTCCTCAGTGCCTTCCTGTCTGAAGCACTGCTGCTTTCATGCCACAGAGAGATGCTACTGGTAAGCACACTCTCAATGGTGCCTCTGTAGAAGGTAGTGAGGATCGATGGGTCAAGGTGTGCTCTCTTTAGCCTGCGCAGGAAGTGCAGGCGCTGTTGGGCCTTTTTTTGACGGTGGAGTTGATGTGCAGTGACCAGGTGAGAGTGTCTGCCACATGGACCCCAAGGAATTCAATGTGTGGGACGATCTCCACAGCAGTGTTCTTGATGTAGAACGGGGTATACACATGCCGTTTCTTCCTGAAGTTGATTACCAGTTCTGTGTTTTTTTCCACATTCCGAAACAAGTTGTTATTGCTGCACCATTCTACAAAAAGTTTCACCTCCTCTCTGTAGTACTTCCCCTCACTGCCCTGAATGAGACCCACCACTGTTGTGTTGTCCGCATACTTAATAATACAGTTACATGAGGCTGTCTGTAAGTGGCATGAGGACACCCTAAGTCACAGGTCGATGATCAGTTTTGTAATGGTATCATCAGATCTGCAGCTGTATGTTCTGGACAGTCAGGTGAAGACAGGACCTGAGCTGTCAGTTGATCACCACCTGGTGGTGAGTTTGGTCAGGTGGCGGGGGAGGATGCAGGACAGACCTGGCGCACATAAACATATAGTGAGGGTGTGCTGAGAATGCCTGGCAGAGGCCCCGGTCTGTGAGATCTTCAATTCCGAATGGACCATGTTCTGCACCTCCTTTGTTGAGGCTGCTGTGGGAAGCTGTTGGTGCAAGGTGGTTGGTGCCTGAACCAGATGGTGGACACCAGAGGTGAAAGGAGCCATCAAGCTGAAGAAGAAGTCCCAACGAGCTTGATGTGGTCCTGTTGGCTTTATCAGATAGTGGCCTGATTTATTGCCAAGAAGCATTGTTACAACAAAGAAATAACAATTAATCTTTTAGATTCAGCAAGAAGCAATCCTCAATATACATAAAGAGTGTACTGTAATTTGGGGAGGGCGGCACCTCTGGTAAAAGCAATTGTGACTTTTATATTATATTATATTACATTTTATATATATATATATATATATATATATATATATATATATATATATATATATATATATATTAGGGGTGGGACTTTAACGCGTTAATTTCGATTAATTAATTATGGGGAAATTAACGCGTTAAAAATTTTAACGCATTTTAATCGCACTTTGCACCGTGGAACGTTTCTCAGTGCGCGAGTTCCCGGCATACAGATTATATCGACGCACAATGTCCAAATTAGGGGCCGCATCCTGCGAAGGACCCGGCCCACGTCTTTCGCAGCCCACGAACACCACAAAGGCCGGAAGTGAGCAGCTAGCCTTCATATCAGCTGCCGTCCCCTCTGCGTAGCTCATGTCGCCTAGCAACCGTGAGTGTGAAGCACAGCTGTGTAAAAACAGCTGGTTAAACGGAGAACCAACTTTTTCTCCTTTTTGTGGTTTAATTTTAAGTCTTTAATTCAAAATAAGCTGTTAAAACAAGCATAACACATTTCAACATTAAGGAATACAGCTGAGCGAATGATTAATTTCCAACTATAACAAGTGAGACATTAATGTTGAATAAAACTATCCAGTTATGATACTGAACTTAAATTTCAGGTGTTTGCTTATCACAGGAGCACTTCCACCCTTCGTTGGTCTGTGTAGTAGACTGGTGGGAAAATAAACAAGATTTTGAAGTTTAAGCTTATGTATATTGATTCATTCATCAACTAAACTTAAATTAATATTTCTCATGTCAAATATTGAAATGCGATTAAAATGCGATTAATTTTGATTAATTAATTACAAAGCTTGTAATTAATTCGATTAATTTTTTTAATCGAGTCCCACCCCTAATATATATATACATTCATTAGCCTAATAGCATAATTTGAGATACCTACCTAATTCTACTCTGCTAACAGTGTAGATTCTTTTAGATAGATATCTCAATTTTGGCCAATATATGACTTAGGCAATTATGCTATTAGGCTAACAATATATGGTTCCTATGACCCTTCCATTGTCACCACTCCACCTACAGTTTTTAGCCATTTTAACCTGTGTCTCTCTCATATCTGGGGAAAATTGTTACACAAATTAAATCAGGCTCTCCTAATGATATTCTCCCCCCTCAGTTTTTTAAAGAGGTTTGGGACACTATTGGACCTTATATTCAAAGGCTTACAAACAGCAGTCTGACCTTGGGTGAAGTACCGGTATCCTTTATACAGGCAGTGGTACAACCTTTACTGAAACGACCTGGCCTGGATGCTTCTTTGTTATCCAATTTTAGACTGATTTCAAAGCTTCCTGTTGTGTCAAAAATCTTGGAAAAAGTAGTGGCCTCACAGTTGCAATCTTTCTTAAATACTCAAACTATTTTTGAAGCATTTCAGTCAGGATTTAAAGCTTTTCCTAGCACAGAATCTGCACTCTTGAGAGTTTTAATGATATTTTAATAACTGCTGATTCAGGAGATTTGGTCATACTTGTGCTTCTAGATCTAACAGCGGCTTTTGACACAGTAGCTCATGATATTTTAATTTCTCACCTAAAACATCACGTTGGCATTAGGGATACTGCCCTGGAGTGGTTCAAGTCTTATCTGACTGACAGAAATATTTTGGTCGCTGTCGGTAAATTTTGTTCAACATCTGCTGCTCTGTCATGGTTCCATCCTTGGGCCCCTTCTTTTTAGTATTTATTTACTTCCCCTTGGCTCTATTATCAGAAAACATAATGTGTCATTTCATTTTTATGCAGATGATTGTCAGCTCTACTTACCACTCAAGCATAAAGACCCTAACTCTTTTAGACCTTTATTAGAATGTCTTAAAGAAATCAGAGCGTGGCTGGCTCTGAACTTCTTGAATTGTAATGAAAAGAAAACAGAGGTCATTATAATTGGGCCAAGTGGCCCAGGTGTTCCAATATCTGACCTGGGTCCGCTTACATCCTGTGTCAAAACAGTTGTGACCAATATTGGGGTAAAAATTGATACAGCTTTTAAAATGGACAAGCAGATAAACACAGTGGTGAGAAACCGCTTTTTTCAGCTGAGACAGCTTTCCAAAATTAAGTCGTTTATATCTTTTTGAGATTTAGGGACGGTTTTCCATGCATTTGTGACCACCTGTCTTGATTATTGTAATGCACTTTATGTCGGTATTGACCAGGCTTCACTGGTCCAGAATGCTGCTGCTTGTCTATTGACAGGGACGCGTAAATGTGAGCACATCACCCCTGTTCTTGCTTCTCTACATTGGCTGCCTGTCTATTTTAGAATTAATTTTGAAATTTTATTGTTTGCTTTTAAAATTTTGAGTGGCCCGGCCTCCATATACCTAACAGACCTCCTACACACATACACCCCGCAAACGTCACTCAGGTCGGCTGACCACCTACTTCTTGCTGTCCCTAAGTCGAGACTGAAACACCGGGGCAACCGAGCTTTTTCTGTGGTGGCGCCCAAACTATGTAATGGGTTGCCCCTCTATGTTAGGCTGGCCTCAACAATAGAGGTCTTTAAATCTCATTTAAAAACATACCTTTTCTCTAAGGCATTTCAAAATATCAATCTCTAGTTAGTTTGAGTCATTTTGGGAGCTGCTTTTATATTATTATTTAGTACTCCTTTTATGGTTTATCCTTATAAATTATTGTTATTTTTTATGTGTTTATTTTTTGTGTATTGCTGTCTTTTATTTGGGAAGTGATTTGTTCAACTTTGTTGTCTTTTAAAGTGCTCTATAAATAAAGTTGGATTGGATTGGAATGGATTGTATATATATATATTTGTTTATTTTTTTAGGATAAAAAAATTCATCTTTCTTGATGTGACATTAGTCTATTAGTCTGTCTTGTCAGTTTATCTGCACAATGGAACAATGAAGAAGAAGCTTCCAGAAACTGCTTGGACTGTGCACTTTAGAATAATCCAAACTTTTCTCAGTCTCTGGGTAAATTATTTAGCTTGAATTATTCCATTTCTCAGTTATGATTTAATCATTCACAACTGCACTGCAGGCCATGTTTCCAGTCATTTCATCCCATAGCACAGGGTTCTTTAAGAGTATTGACTGTTTTATCTGAAGACCTGTGCCTTGAATCATCCCACACTGCTCCCACACTCATATTGCTAGGTGTTGTGAACACTGAGATGTTCATACTAGTTACATTTTAACTCATTTATCTAGATTATGTAGTTATGTAATTTCATTTGTTTCCCCAAACAATATCCATGGCTTAACATGCACAGAATGACAATAGTTTAGATAAAATAAAAATAGTCCCATGAAGTAATCCATCTACTGCATGCATTTGATTTACAAACTGATTTTTGTTCTTTCTTTCTTTTGGTATGAGTAGATAAATTAAAGCCTTCTGCTTTAATGCCTGATGGAGGGCATCATGTTTTGACACTAAGCTTCATGACTGATATTTTATTGGAACCTTTTATATTTGGTTATTACTGTGAGCACAAACATATTTGACATGAAGAGACATGTGTGAGTAACAGAGAAGAAAATGGCTCACTACTAGGAAGAAACAATTCTTGCAGCATACACGCAAAAGGACAGAGGAATGAGCCACAGGGGCATCCTGTTGTATGAAAATGCTTCTGCACTTTTAATGACTGGTTTATATACATTCAAATTAGGAACACAAGATAAGATACAGGATAATTACTTTTAGACACCTTACTCTAAAACAGCTCTGCAGAGTGGTTGCACTACTCAATATACCTGCAAAAACCTGTATGGTCACTACATATATAGAAATTGTGCATAGGCAGAAATAATCTGAACTCTCTCTGATATAAAATAAAGATGCACCTTAAAACTAACACATCATTTCATACCAACAGTCAAACATGGTGGTGGTAGTGTAATGGAACTGTTTCAGAACTTGGACAACTTGATGTAATAAAAAAAAAAAAAAGAAGTCAAAGTCTGGACTTAAATACAATTAAGATGTTTTGGCATGACCTAAATCAATGACCCTAAATGAAATCATCATTTAAAAAGTGCATTTTTTATTTACTTGGGTTATCTCATTAAATCGGGAAAGGAGCAAAAACATTTTCACAGCACTGTAAATACTAGAGGGGTTAAAATATTCCATTCATGCATGATCACCACACTTCACTAGAAGAGTCAGATGCACTTAAGTTTCATGCAACATTTAAATGCTGAAAGAATTTGAACCTAATGGTATCTTGGAATATTGCCTTTAATATTTATATCAACTGAGTGTCACATTTTGGATGATGCTCTTGGTTCAATGCACGTGTCCAAAAAAGATGCATCACAAAGATCATATGTTTTGCTGTTGCCTCTCTGTCTGGGGGTTTCCATTTGTGCCATGATTCCTGGCAGATGATGGAAAGAGGAGAGGCATGTAGAGACATGCTGATCATATTTGCCATTTCTAAAGCTTTAACAGCATGGCCCTTCCAATACCTTAATCCAGTTTATCCCTCTGAGGCACAAACAGTGGGCTTGCTGATAGTCAATCTCTTGATTGTTCTGTGACCTTGAGCAAACAAATAATAAGAGTGCTTGGTTAGCACAGACCATTCTTTGGCAGAGCCATGGCAAATAGATGGAGATCTGAGGGAGGAAAATGACTGCCTTATTAAAACTAAAACCTGTAGATTAAATCAAAGAGAAGGCAGAAATGAGCAGGAGCCTGAGTAACTGTGCAATTCAAAAGCAACATAGATAGAGAGAAGAAAAAACAAAAGAGCAGCAGATGCATATTTTCTTCATGAGTAGCCATTTTTAGCTATGCTTGAGAAATTACTTAGTTAATCAGTGGGTCCAGCCCTGTGGTAAATAATGAAGCTAATCAACACTTCCTCCACAGATTGCCATTCATTTTATTACAGACATTCATGTTCTTCTGAGGATGAACACTACAGTATTTAGTGAACTCCTATTGCTCCACCAGCAGGGTGACTTTTGGCATTGCTTTTAGGGAAATGTCTTGACCACTAGTCATTGATTGACATAAAGAATCAGAATGAATTCTAATACCTAATTCAATTCAATTCAATTCAATTCAATTTATATAGCACCAAATCACAACAAACAGCTGCTTCAAGGCGTTTTGTATTGTGTGGGAAAGACTACAATATTGGAAAGAAACCCCAACAATTACATGACCCCCTATGAGCAAGCTCCATCAGAAACAGGCTCAGGGTGGGGCAGTTGTGAGGTATGTGAGGAGAAGGATTTTAAATTAAATTCTGGATTTAACTGGGAGCCAATGAAGAGAAGCCAATGTTGGAGAAATATGGACTTCCAGATAGTACTCTTGCTGCATTACAGATCAACTAAAGGCTTTTCAGGGAGCTTTTTGAGTGAACCAGTGATAATGAACTACTGTAGACCATCCTAGAAATAATAAATGCATCAATTAGCTTTTCAATATCATTAAGAGACAGGGTGATTCTAATTTTAGCAATATTGTATGAATGAATAAAGGCAGTCCTACATATTTGTTTAGTGTAAAGGCTGAAGGACATATTCTGATCAAAATTGACTCCAAGATTCCTCACAGTGTTACTGGAGGCCAAGATATTGCCATCTAAAATAAGTATCTGATTAGACACCATGTGTCTAAGATTTTGTGGGGGCCAAGTACAAAAGCCTCAGTTTTGTGTGAATTTAAATCAGGAAGTTAGAGGTCATCCAGGCTTTTATGTCTTTAAGACATGCCTGTAGTTTAACTAATTAATTTGTATCATCTGGCTTCATGAATAAATAAAATTTGTGCATTTACATGTACAAATTGGAATCTATCAGATAGATATGATTCAAATCAGTGCAGTGCAATTCCTTTAATACCAATGGTATTTTCTAATCTCTGTTGTAAAATATTGTGGTCAGTGGTATTGAATCCTGCAATGAGGTCTAACAGGACACACACAGAGTCCACTGCCACAGGCCATAAGATGATCATTCATGAGCTTCACTAGTGTTGTTTCTGTGCTATGGCAACCTCTGAAACCCAACTGACACTCTTCAAATAAACCATTCCTTTGCAAATGATCAATTAACTGTTTGATAGCTACTCTTTCAAGAATTGTTTTAAATAAAAAGAAGCTTAGGAATAATTAGCTAGGACAGCTGGATCAAGTAAAGGCTTTTTAAGTAGTGCTTTAATTTCAATAGCACAGGCCCAGGAGAAGTTAACTCAGGGTAATAATTGGCTCAACAGAGCTCTGACTCTTTGTCAGCCTGGCTACAGTGCTTAAAAAAAACCTGGGGTGTTCCAATTTTCCTGATCAGTGATGAATATTGTAGGGTCTTTTCCCACAATACAAAGCGCCTTGAGGCGACAGTTTGTTGTGATTTGGTGCTATATAAATAAAATTGAATTGAATTGAATTGAATGAATACTAAGATGTCCTAGCTTCACAGAGGTGTGTTTTGTAGGATTACAAACTATTTTTCCAGCCCAAATGAAGATCTTCTAAGCGATTACAACACCATTTTCTCCCCAGTTTATTGGTTATCTGCTTTAAGGTGTGCATTTGTGAGTTATACCAGGGAGTCAAGCACTTCTGATTTGAGGTTTTCTTTTTCAAAGGAGTCACATGCATTGAGGATGCAACACTGTTAACCAGATAATTGATAATTGTGGGAATAGAGTTTCAGTAGCAGCTCTGCATTGTGGTGGCACATGGCACTGAAGATACTAAGACATGAACTTAGTTACAGCTGATAGGTTCAGATCATTTTAATAAACTCAAGGAACAAACACACAGCTCTTTTTAACTTGCGCAAGGAGGAGAGATCCGTTCCTAAAGCTCAGCTCTCGGCTGAGCGGAAGTGATCTGTCCCGAGGGACAGCTTCCTGCGCAGCACTTTTATTGCGGACTTTCACAGTAAAATCACATGGGTTACACAGAACTCAGTTTACAACATGTAATAAACAACATTCTCGGCTCCTCCCTTACCATATATGGTAATAAGTGTACCGTGGAATGTACATACGTAACATGGCGTACGTGAGATACGTATCTTATGTATCTTATGTGTGTTCTGTAGGCTTGAAACAGCCTGCGGGTAACTTCCTCTTTAAGAAATGCCACCCCGTGTTTCCATTTCAAACATAAAAACAACAGTATAATGAGTACATAAAACAACTTATAAAAGCATACAAACAGAAGATATGATCATTCATAATAAACAGAATGGAATTTATACTATAATTCCAACATTTCCCTCCTGTATATCATAACTTCACTGGCACCTTTTTTTTTCCACGCCACACCACTTGCTTACACATTTTCAGTGTGGGTTTCATTCATTGCCAGATATGTACATATTTACAAGATAGCTTCAGGAAGTACGGTGCCTTGGTTGACCATCTGAAGCTGCAAATATGAAACGACATTACCTGTGAAAACCTTTGTTATCATAGATCTGATGCAAGGCAGAATGCACATTGTGAACACACAAACCAGCACCAACACACACAAAACAGGTGTCAGGCATTTCAACAATACCTGCCACCAGGTTCCTGTCAGGAAGTCACTGCAGGCTTTGGGCAGGACAGACACCTGCAGAAAAGAGGCGAGCTGAAAAAATATCTCTACATTGCGATCAGTGATAAGTACCTCTCCAGAGTAGGCAAAGACCAGGAAAGAACCCACTGCTGCTGGACACTGGTTACCTAGCGTCACTGAACCATCACCACACTCTCGTATATCCACCTCAAACATGGCCGCTGAAAATAATTGTGACGCTGCAGAAGGGCGTCATTCTAAAGGAGTAAGGTTCAGTTGTTTTCTTCACTGGGTTGAGACGAAAAAACCACTACAATGAATTTCCCCCTTTGTAACCAGACTTCCACCTTTACTCCGAAGTAACTGGCTCCACCTTCTTGCAGTGACTCAGATGTATCCACGTAGATCTTTCAGCAATTTTCACTGCTGTTGGTGTGGTCAGTAGAGCTTGGTATGGCCGTCCCACCTTGGGTTCGACCAGCACTTCCGTTTGATGACCTTAACCAGCACCCAGTCTCCTGGCTGTATCAATGGCACCTGTGGAAAGAGAGAAGATGCTTCTGGCATTTTATTAGCATCAATTACTTGTTTACTTTGTAGAAATTTCCTCATCCAATCACTCAAATCACAGCTCTCTTCTGCCTTCTCTTCCTCTATGTACAGGCAGCCTGAATGGTCTGCCGTATAATATTTCATATGGAGTAAGTCCTAATTCTGATGGTGTTATGCGCATGTACATTTTCACTAGTAACAAAGCTTTAACCCAGGAAAGTCCCGTCTCCTCACAACATTTAGCCAGTTTGTTTTTCAAAGTACCATTCATAGCATTCCCCCTTTGGAGACATGGTCTGCCCCATGACTCCATTTTGCAAACCAAGGAAAGGCAGACAAGGTTTATCTGAAGAAAACCATCCACGAGGAGTGTAAGTACACTTAGCTCAAAGACGACGCTCCTCCTGAGTAGCAAAGGCTTGAATCTCTGAAACAGAGCGATTAAGAAGTTGTGAATCAAGCAAAGAAGCAGAGCCAACATGGTTGACACCATCAGGAGATCTGTGAGAGGAGCCATGAAGAATGGTATGTGGATTAGGTACTGTAGGAGCTCTGGCCACAACAGCCCTGTTGACAGCTTGTAAACCTTGGACCAAACACCACTCAGTGGGTTGTCCATGATCCCTGTTTTTCCTCCACAGGAAATAGAGGAGTGCAAACAGGAGAAGATAGACATGAAACAATAACTCCAGTAGCCAGTAAGGAGTTAAATACTGGTGTTATGCCAGCAACAGTCTCTGGTTTGAGAGGATATTGTTTTTAACAAGGGCAAAAAGAGGATTTCAGTCTGATAACAACAGGTTCACAGTCCCTAATAAGGCCTACATCATACTTTGACATAAAATCAGAATTAGTATTCACCAGATTGCGTACTTCATCTAATAATTTTTTTTTTTGGAAAATGAGTTCTGACTTAGTTTCCACTGGTAGACATAATCAGGCAAAGTTGGACTAAATTTTACTCCTGAAAACTGAAACATTTTAGACCCTAAAAAAGAATGGGTGAACAGTTGTCCAGACTCTGTTTTGCCAGAGGTTGGAACTGCAAAACTTTCTTTAACTGTATTCCCAGATGCGGACATTGAGTAGGTGTGGCGACCACTTAAGTGGAACAAGTAATGCACATTTGTTGCTCCCGAATCAACCAAAAAAAGGAGAATTTCCCCATTTACAGAAAGATTCAGCATAGGCATTTTCTTATACAATCCTGATTGCAACTGTACATAAATGCATTGAAATAATGCGTTACAAGAAGCCTGCTGAGCAGGTTGTTGTATGTGTGCTGGCTGTGTGTGTGTGTTAGGCGCCATACGTCAGTAATGAGTGTGAGTTGTGTATAGGTGATATCTCACTTCCCTTCTCTGCTAATCAGGCAACTCGCCTTCATGTGACTTGTCTGGAGTCCTCCTCTCCGATCAGTCTGCCACAGTCTGGTTAGTCCGTGTTCCATTCACCAGTCATGGGCATTCATTTCGCCAATGACCCGTCAGGCCGCAGTTGTAACAACTGTCATCTCTGACAGCACATCCGAGAGAAGCCACCCCGCTCTCTCCTTGTCCTCATCCACGTCCACATCCTCTCCCATGGGCAACACTTTGCCCAGTGGCGACTGCTGAATATAGAGTCAATGTTGCTTTCCTCTGTCAGCATCTTATTTGTCTTTTTTATCTTCTTCTCCTTCTTAACCATCTCCTGCGCACATTGCACATGACTCTCACTTCAGTGAGACAACTGTCACACTTCAGGCCTCTGCTCTGAGCAGCCGATCTCGTCCGTCCCCATACAGGGGAGAGCAGTGTTGAGGGCTCTTCTGAGGTGGAGCTGTTCTGCTTGTCTGCAGGTTGTGGTGCAGCAGCGGCTCAATGAAGAGGTGGAGGTGATGGGTCCCGTATTTGGCGACGATGATTCTAGTCCGTACGATGGCTGATCGGAGGGCAGGAGTCCAGACCTGGGTCAGAGATTTTCAGCGCTTATAAATTTGCCTGCAAAAGGGCATAGAGAGATGAGGTATCACAAGTAACAACAAATGGAGGTGGGCCTAAAACCGCCACTCCATTAATTAGGGCATCAGCTGTTCTGCCGCTCAAGGCTCCGCTAAGATCCAGAGTTCTTTAACTATTAATTTTCTATTCCTACGTTCCCATCTCCATTTTTCTAAGCACTCAAACATTTCATTTCTCTTTCATATTCAGCCATTTTACATGTTTTCACCTTTTTTTTCTTCTTTTTTTTTCTTTGTGCACACTCTTTAACCCAATAATTTACACATTCCAATTATTTGGATCCATAGTTCTTCTTTATATCATTTGCATGTGGCACTGTAAGGAGGAGGATTGACATTATTGCCCTGGGATCCCATTTTTTCCTAGTGAGACGTCTCTATCAGGTTTTCTTCTATGTGTAAGAAAACAGAGAAAACGATCACGTTCGAGGAGCCTAATCACCTTAGGTTAAACAATACAATTTGTCTTTAACCTCTTTTACACGCGACCCAGTCTGCGTGCCACCCACTCGCCGATGTGTGTTACCCTTTTAAGCAGACTCCCAATGTCTATTCGACCCCAACAGTGACAGATGCAATTTTAATTTACCTTTTTTGTCAAATTTATCTTTTACCCCAATTCCTATTTTAAATTATTTGGAATCTTTCTCACCCGATATGTGTTACGGCCGTGCCTCTAAGGCAGGGTCGTTGAATCAGGTGGCTGTCCAGCAAAGGAGTGGAGATCTGAGTTCCTACGTAATTTGCAAATACAGGAGGACTGAAGCTTTTTTTTTTTCCTTCAGCCTGATTAAAGACTCGTCACTCATTTTGTTAAAATTGGACTAAGTTCATGTGTGTGTGTAGCCCTTTAAGAGCCCACGGAGCTGCCAGTAGCTGCTGTAGAAGAGCACACGGTAGTAATTAGAGAGCAATCAGTCATGAGGGGAACTGCTGCAAGCCATACTCAAACATTGAGTTGAGAAGTTGAAGGAGTTGAGAGCATGTAAATGAGGAAAAGTAAGTTTCTTGGTATTTGTATTTGTAAATGGTTATGTAGAAGATGCTTCATTTCATTTCTTTGTGCATTTGTATTTAGCGAAGAGACTGGGAAAGTCTGGGCATTGCCTTGTTATTAGAACTGTTCGTAAGGTATAATTATTGGGGATACTGATAGTGTTTAGCAGTACAACCGAATTCTGTTTATTAGAGTGATGTAAATATGTATATATGTTTAAATAGAATAATGCGTTTAGAATAATATTGTGGTCATTTACTGCCCTCTACTGGAGGAACTGAGATGATTGTTTATTATGTGTGTCTATTAACATTCCCTTTTGATTTGCATTCTGTATTTTTGGTAGACCGCACTCAGCTTTATTAAAGGAGAATTTGGACCTTAAATGTCTCCCTTCATCCTTGACCAGATGCCCGTGGTGGCTGTAAACCGTTAAAGAACTGAAATTATACAGAAAAGAACAGAATATTATTTGGTCCTTCGAGCCGGATTTGACAGTTGCCACAAAGAGAACATGTCTTGGACCTTTCCTCAGAACGCAAAGGAGCGGGATGAACAGGTTAGACCCAGATGACAAATATGTCGGCCACCTTACCTAGAAGAATTTAGTGTGGAGTATACTGGGCAGCGGAGCAGAGCACCTTCCTATGGTGAACGTCATGGAGCTGCTGGACCTGGGGAGTGTACAGCAAGAACACCCATTAACACTTACCCTTACTTCAGTCACCATCAGCAACGTTATGAGGGATCTGCCAGGATGACACCCCTCCCCATCCAATTCTATGAAGGTGGAAATGAGACAGCGGCCATTACTGACCAAACAAAAGATGAGGTGGTCCTCGCAGCAATCGAGGAAATAAGACAGGAGAATCGCCAGATGCAGAATATGTTACGGCTCACAGAAGCAGTAAGTAAACTGCTGAAACCCATGCCCCCTGAACCTAAAGTCCAGCAGGAAAGGCCACATTCTTCTGCAGCTGAATCTGTTAAAGATTTGGAAAGTCAAACTTCCCCATACACATCCGGATCAGTCAGAAGTTATTTCTCAAGTTGGAAGTGTGAAGACAAAGGGTAGTCAAGTAGATACACAAATGGAGGAGCAAGGGTTATCCTTTCCAGACTCACCTCCAAACAACGTTTACCCCTTCACACTACTACACTTCAGAGCAGGCTGCCATGATGAATGATGACATGCGAGATGCCTGTAAAGAAGTGGGCAGCGGAGTGAACTTGATGGAAAGAGGACCCTCAGCCACATACAGTAATGGTCAGCCACGGCAGTACCAGCCGGACAGAGGTGAATATTCACAGCCAACACACCATCGTACAGTGCAGTATCCTTATGTTTCAGGTGATATTCTGCACCCCCAGCATCAGAATCAGCAACCACAAGATTTTGCAGCCAGACCCGAACATCAGGAGAAGATATACAGGGGGCCGAAGCCTACGATATCCCCTTTCATATATGATGATCCCAGAGAATTCTCCAGACTTAAGATTGCGCTGGAGAATCTTCTTCCTAATGATGCGACAGAACGGTTTAAGTATCAAATATTGGTTGACCACCTCAGGCTAGAGGATGCATTACTCATCGCTGACTCCTACAGCAATTCAATGTCCCCCTATAGTGACACTATGGCAGCACTCACAGCACAGTACGGACAACCATGAGGATTTAGCCCTGAAGACAGTCAGGCAAGACATTCGAGTTGTCCAAGGTGACTCAGTTTCCTTCACAGTCTCACCAGCCTCGAACCCAAACAAAACTTATGAAATAAAGGGGGTCTTTACAGCAGAATACTTGGGCTTAGCAGAACATTCACACCCAGTTGCCACTTTGCAGAGGAAATATTCTCACTTGAAGAATCTTCCGCTCACTCCATTTCAGCAAGTGAAGCCCCTCCTTCAGACTATCCACATCTAATCACACCAATCGAGCCTGTGCGGCTTGGACCCCCTGGTGGCCCTGCTGCTATAAAAACCAGACTGGGATGGAGTCTACAGGGTCCTACAAACTCATTAAAGGAGCAGCTTCCCACACAGGTCCAGTGCCTTTTCACAGCCATGCGCTCCCCAGACTCGGACCTGATGAAGAATGTGCAACAACTTTGGCAATTAGATGTGCTGCCCTTTAGAAATGAAAAGGTGATCACACGATCACAACGGGATCAGCAAGCAGTCATGCTTCTGGAGGAGAAAACTGCAAGAGTGACTGTCAACAATGTTAACAGATATGCAACCCCACTTCTCCGCAACGTTAACATGTCGACATTACATGCTGCTAAAGAAGCTGTTTTACCACTTTTAAGAAGCACAGAAAAGAAGTTGCTGAAGGATGTTAACCGAGCAGACATCTACAACAAAAAAATAAAGAAGTTGGAAGATGCAGGTTACATTACCAAGCTAAAGCCGGATGCTGTTGCACAGACAAAGGAAGCTTGGTATATTCCACACCACATGGTGGAACACAATGGAAAGCACAGGATTGTGTTTAACTGCTCATTTGAGTATGAGGGACAGAGTCTGAATGACTACCTGTTAGCAGGACCAACTCTCAGCCCTACACTTTTGGGAGTACTCAACTCGAACAGGTGGAGTCAAGGTCCACCATTCCTCTTGCTTTCACCAGAACACTGGCCTAGTCCCCCTCAAATGAGGGATGTGGAGGAGCGTGAGCTGAAGGTCGCCACCTTCTGCAGAGCCACCATGCAGATTGTAAATTCTGTACCTGAGGCTGAGGAGGTACATACCTTTCAAGAACTCATTGAGCACACTGCAATGTCCATTCACGGGGCGGCTCCTTGACAACACCACCACTCAGTGGATAACTGTAAGAATGAACAGCTCTCAATTCTGCAGCAAACTCAAAGAGACTGTTTCCTGAGGAGTTCCAACTGCTGCAAGTGGGAAAAACTGTGCCATCCTCAAGCAGAATTGTGAAAATGGCTCCAGAGTATGATGCAGAGGTCAAACTAATCAGAGTTCGTGGATGTCTCCGACATAGCGAATACCTAAACACACGAGAAAAGCACCCCATTTTATTAGATGGCACCCACCCTGTCACCAAGCTTATCATAAAGGAGTTTGATGATAAACTCCATCACCCAGGGCAGGAAAGAGTGTTTGCAGAACTACGTAGACAGTACTGGGTCATTAAAGGAAGAGAAGCAGTCAAGCGATTGCAACGCGGATGTCCCATCTGTCAAAAATGGCGAGCAACACCAGTGCTCCCTCAGATGGCGGATCTCCCAGCAGCAAGGTTGCGCCTGTTCAAACTGCCCTTTTACTCTTGTGAAGTAGATTGCTTTGGACCATTCCTAGTGAAAATAAGCCAGAGAAATGAAAAGAGATGGGGAATCCTTTTTAAGTGTCTCACCACACGAGCAGTTCACATTGATGTCGTCACTAGTATGAGCTCTGATTCATTTCTGATGGCTCTCAGGCATTTTGTATCGAGGCGAGGAAAACCATCGGAATTGCTCTCTGATTGTGGGACAAATTTCAAAGGAGGTGAGCGGGAGCTAAAGGAAGCCTTGCAGGAAATGTGTCCTACGATTCAAGAGCATCTCACCAAACAGCAGATAAAGTTCAACTTTAACCCACCTGGTGCGCCTCATTTTGGGGGAGTCTGTGAGCGTGAAGTTAGATCAATCGAGTCAGCGCTAAGAGTGGCACTCGGAGCACAGACAGTCACAGAAGAAGTTCTCAGAACTGTGCTCACTGAGGTAGAGCGGATACTAAACTCAAAGCCATTGGGTTATATATCATCAGATATCGCAGACTTAGATCCTGTAACTCCAAATTGCCTACTGATGGGGCGGCGAGATGCTGCATTACCCCAGGTAATCTACCCTGAATCCGATCTCTTAACAAGAAAGCACTGGAAGCGCAGTCAGGTGATTGCAGAGCAGTTTTGGCAGCACTTTGTAAGAAGTTACCTACCCACCTTGCAGTCACACCAAAAATGGTCACTTAAGACAGAAGCCGTTCAGCCCTTCAACTGTGCCGAGTTGAAGGGCTTCTGTCACTTAAGACAGAAGCCCTTCAACTCGGCACAGTGGTGATGGTTCTGGACAAGCAACTACCCAGAGCACTATGGCCTGTTGGGAAAGTTGTAAAACTCCTACTAGGATCAGATGGAACTGTTCAGACGGCTGAAATCCAAATTAAAGACAAGACTTACATCAGGCCAGTGGCACGACTTGTGCACCTTCCAGCCATCCCAGACACAGACTGAAGAAGGAGTTATAACCCAAAGTTCGTGTTGCATTGTTGTTATTCAAATTTGTATGACAAATTTGGGGGCGGCTGTTAAAATTGGACTAAGTTCATGTGTGTGTGTAGCCCTTTAAGAGCCCACGGAGCTGCCAGTAGCTGCTGTAGAAGAGCACACGGTAGTAATTAGAGAGCAATCAGTCATGAGGGGAACAGCTGCAAGCCATACTCAAGCGTTGAGTTGAGAAGTTGAAGAAGAAGTTGAGAGCGTATAAATGAGGAAAAGTAAGTTTCTTGGTATTTGTAAACGGTTATGTAGAATAGAATAGAATGCCTTTATTGTCATTATACAGGATGTACAATGCTTCATTTCATTTCTTTGTGCATTTGTATTTAGCGAAGAGACTGGGAAAGTCTGGGCATTGCCTTGTTATTAGAACTGTTCGTAAGGTATAATTATTGGGGATACTGATAGTGTTTAGCAGTACAACTGAATTCTGTTTATTGGAGTGAGGTAAATATGTATATATGTTTAAATAGAATAATGCGCTTAGAATAATATTGTGGCCATTTACTGCCCTCTACTGGAGGAACTGAGATGATTGTTTATTATGTGTGTCTATTAACATTCCCTTTTGATTTGCATTCTGTATTTTTGGTAGACCGCACTCAGCTTTATTAAAGGAGAATTTGGACCTTAAATGTCTCCCTTCATCCTTGACCGGATGCCCGTGGTGGCTGTAAACCGTTAAAGAACTGGCATTATACAGAAAAGAACAGAACACATTTCCTTGGTGGAAAAAACTCACTGGATCCTGCCAACAATCACCAAAATTGTTATGGAAATTTATTTATCAAATGAGAGAGACAAGATTCCTTTACATGGTTTATTACTCGTATGAGGAGAAGTCACCCACACACTGATAAGTATGTAAGTGAGTTCTGAACCTTACACAGAAACACACTGTACTTATACCCTTTTACACCCCCCTGTTCTCCCTCTCCTTAACCCAACCATAAAGAAGAGGAGGCCCTCCCCCAGTTACATGTTCCTGCATAGACAGACTAACCAAAAGGACAATAAAACTAAAGAATGTGACCCCATCAACACAGAGGGTCCTGAGGGAGGAAGGGTGTGTGTAGGTTACAGATAAGGGAATGGTCATCTGGACAGTTTTTACAACCTACAGATCACTCTATGGTCACACACTCCCTAGTTGAACAACATATAAGAGGTTAAAGTAAAATTTTCATCACAGTCCACCCTGTTGATTATTTACTAATCACATTATCTAAAATTTTTACCTTTTAAACACATTTCATAAACACATTAGACAAACTGTAGCAAACTGTAGACTCAACTAAATGTTGTAGAACATAAACACTTGCACATCACATAACCTAATGAACTGCTGTGTTCATGTTTTGTGTTGTGTAAAAACCTGAAACAAAAACTTGTCAGTACTTACAAACAACGCAGAAATAATTGGGATATTCTCAAAGCCGGCCGCCACTTGATCTATCAATTTAAATTCATTTGGAACACCAGATATGTTGGATTTCCGTTTCCCATGAATTCAGTTACCAAATCCCGTTTATTAAGAACGTGTCGGCGACGTCGACGGGTCAGCGCTTGCGCCGCGCTTCGCGAACCTACCTTAAGCGGGGTTACTCTTTCTCCCAATAGCAGCAGCGGGGTGGCCAATCGAACCATTGCACAAACTCCATCAGAGTTTTTCGGAATTATTACAGTTAGCCGCCTGCCCCCACAATAATAATATAACCCACTTCTAGCCCATGTTCCAATTTCATCCCCGCCTAACGTGGTGCTGCACCAATTTAAATCGATATTGCCCAACAATGTCCTAACCGAAGTTGGGTTTCCGGCTCGAGTTGTCGAGTTAAACTTGAAACAGGTGTAAGTTTGATTGCCCTTGACCGGTTCAAACGGGGCCGATTTGGTTTGGTTATCAATTGGAGGAAATATCGCCGCCAATGTAGAACAATTCAAGGGGGTCCCTTCTCGAGTCAATCCTAGCATACAATTATACCCCCATGTGTCATTCGGATATAATGGGGCGGGTTCAGTATATAAATGCGGGCGGGCTGAGGCGCAGGCGATACAGTCCTCCATCCTCTGTTCGCGAGCTGTGGATACTAACCAGTCCAGCCACATGTTTCCTTGTCCATATCCAGTCGCAAGCTCTATTGCTTCTTGCGCTGTGAGCTTTGTATAATCGGTTACCCAGCTAGCAAGCGAAGGTTCAGAAGACGTTCACTGAACGTCCCCTGAAAGTCTTATGTTCAATGTTCAGCACATGACGTTCAGTGAACGTTCATTCATCATGGAAATGTTTTTGCTGTGCTTTTATTTCATCGGTTGTTATATCTTTTACATCTGCAGTGTTGTTAACAATACTTTTTCACCAAATTTCCATTTTTTGTCTTGGTGCACCCCTGACGTTCTCTGAACGTCCTGTGAACGTTTGGAAATAATGTCTAACTGTTTCTGTAAAATGTGGCTTAGGTAACTGTTAGCATATAATATTCTTAAAATATGTAAGATATACGCAGAAATATATGCACAAATTTATAAAATAAAACAGTCATTACAATTACAAGTACATTAAAATACAACTAAAATACAACTGTACAACTAAAGAATAATCAGGTGACACAATAAGATACCACACAAATTATTTGTGCTACTCCAAAGAAGATTTTCTGTCCATCCCACGGCAATGCAAAACATCACCAGTCTTTCACCTGTCCCTCAGCAACCAAATATCGTATGTTGCCATATAATTTTGTGATTGGCTGTTGTGCTCCATTTTTCCATCCAATAGGGAACAAGATCGTGTTTTTTGTTTTGTGTGTGTTTATTTTTGCTACCAAGAACTTCCTGCCCTTCTCCTGCACACAAACGTGAGGATAATATACAGGAAAAGGCATGGCATGATTTAAAAATTGGTACATAGTTTGAAATCAGCGAATCAGTGTCCTGCTATTACGTCATCTGAAGTCGACGATATTATAAATTGATGTGTCGGCACCTCTGTAGGGGTTAACTAAATATAAAACACATCAATTTAGGTAATGCTTTTTAACACAATTAGTTTTAATTGTGTTTATTTAGCAATCTGTACTTTTCCCGTTTTTTTTCTGTACCTCTGTTACTAGGTATGAATTTTGCGCGTAACAAACAACACGATTACGTAGGAAGTTACGTGGTATCAGTGCCAACCGCCATCAGACCCACAAGAATGAGATCGAAAAACGCCATTCCGCCATTTCTTCGCACGACTACCAGTGAAGGTCCAACAATTACGAGCTTCAGAAATATTCCTTTATTCACCTTCTGCTGTCCCGATCCCCCTTGCAGAATTTTCAGAAATTTTATCTGAGACGCCTTTCCCTGGGGACCATAAGAATAATTTGGGGTCCAAAAGGGACCCGTCCATGCTATTACCTGTCCCCAATCCGAACATAAGCTATTAAGACATCCTAAGGGCCCACCCGGTCTGCTCCCTCTGGAACAATCAGCTTGTACTCCTGGGGCCGCACACAAATACAAGTCATAACCCCGCCAAGTTACTGATCTCCCGCCGCAGTCAATTATGTCGCAAAGATTGAAATGGAATTATTGAGGTGTCCCTTCTATGTAATTAAGTTCCAACCCCCCGTAAGAGTTTAAACATGTATCCTGTGATTTTAGCTTACCTGCCCCCGAGGCCTGTCTTTTAGAGCATCTTACCCTTGGTGTTTGGTCAATGGTTTGGGGTCTCTCCCTGCTGTCTTGGCCTTTTTTACACAATCCCAAAGTTCCCCACACAAACGTTACACTAAGCACAGACAACACTGTTAACCACTTCCAACTCCCGTACCGCTGGCCCATCATGGCGGTTAACCTAGATATACAAAGGAAAAAACAAAAATACAATTAGTCAGCTTTTCTTTCGGTCTTCCTTCTTCTCTCTTCTTTCTTCAGATCCTTCCCAGCCGGTCTGGATCACGTTGCTGACTGAGGGTAGACTACCTCAGCCAGAGACTCTACCTGGGGATTATTCTGCCCCGTTCATGGAAGAGCCTTGTTGGGGTCGCCAGCAGATGACCCTTTCAACACGCTCTGGATTTCTTGAACCTTTCTTCCTGGTTCTTCTGCTGGAGCGCACTGGTTCCAGTGGTACCAGGTGTCTCCTTTCCCTTGTAGGCGCACGGCATGCGATGTTCTCTCGACAACCTGGTGGGGTCCTGTCCACCTGGGCTCTGACCACTTCCTCTTAATGACCTTCAGAAGGACCCACTCTGCTGTGTGTGGCTCCCCCTTTTGGCCTCCCATCACTCCGTCGTGCACCTGTGAAACAAAACCTGAAACAAAGCTTTAAGTTCATCAAAATATGATTTGTACTGGAAATTGGTTATGTGTTGGCCTTCCCCAGAAATAGCTGCTGTAGGGCCTGGGAACTGCCTACCTGTAAGCAGCTCAAACGGCGTGAACCCTGTTACTTTGTTAAGTGAGCTCCTTATTTGTAACAATGCTACTAATAGGGCTATAACCCAATCAATTTTGCTCTGTACACGGATTTTAGCCAATTTAGTGTAGCACCCCACCGCTTTATATTGTGTTCCGACCGGGAACCCCAAGATTGACCAAACTAGGTGGGGTGTGGGTTCGATGCAAAGTGGATACCACGAAGGTTCACTTGTGGACAATGATGTGATGACTATTAAAAAACTTAAATCACACACCATTTAAAATAACACTGACTCAGACGACTCTTTAACTCCAAAACTGAACATTTACTAAACGTGAACGCAAGATAGAAAACCACACTTTTAAATGCAAAATGTAAGACACAAATGAAACACTAAAACACTTGTATTCTTATAATACCAGTAAAAATATTGAACTCAACCTTAGCTTTTCCCAATCAGTCCGAATGGATTAGGCTTATAAGGGTTAATTCTGACTACTCCGTCATTCAAATATACACAGTCACTTAACAGTACTCATACATGGGCCCCACACACACGCTCGCATTCACACAAACGTTGCAGGCCTGATTGTTGCGTGCTGCAGCACAGCGGCGAAACTCCTCTTCACTCACCGATAGCTGCACCAGAAACGTCTGACTTACAGTTCCGCGTTGCGAACCAGCCCACCCTCTCGTCGCCTCCGGACGACAGTCAACCAGTTCTTGTCTGCAGTCTGTTTCCGCTCACCACTCGCCACCGACAGGGCAAAGAAGAGGGCGCTCGTCACCGCGACGAGCTCCTGCTAGCCGTTAGCTGCTAGCCGCCGATGCTGATGCCTCGCTCTGAATCACCGTTGTCTGCGGCTGCACAGCTGTCGGGCAGGCGGTTTCCCAACGCCTCTTACTAACAGTCACTGGGTAGTATTTACTAGTCAGTTCTCTTTTGTTAGTTTATCGTGTGCTAGCGCGCTCCGAGCCAACACTGCGGCGTCCGTTCTCCGTTTCTCTCTCGTTCTCCTCTCCTTCCTCTCTCCTCACACCCAGCCAATTACAACAGGTAGACATGCACAGACCACCTTCACTGACCACTCAGAAAATACGAACTAAGAGTGTTAGCTCTGTTACATTCAGCAACTTTGTTATAATGAAAACATTATATTTACATAACATTATTCCTCTTCCATTACACAATACACATTATATGCAAAGTACATTACACTCCTGTTAACTTTGCTTTTAGGTCCAAAGGAATTAAGCTTATTTAATCCCCATTTTTCCATCCGGGCTACATTAGTTTTTAAATTCTGGTTCATGCGCTCAACTTTGCCCTAAGATTCTGAATAGGTTTTGCTATCCCTGCTGCGTGTTGTGTGCACACCAGGTGCCTTCTTTCTAATGGGTCCAGCATCACGCTTAAATACATTAGAATACCCCTTCTCCCCCTTTGTTTGTGATACAGGACACCGTTGACCACGTTGTCCTGTACAGAAACATCCAAGAAAAAGAGAAAAAAAGGAATTCGTAATCTGGAAGAGCCAGGTCTATACAGGAAAACAATTTTTGTGTAAGAAGGAGTGATAAGAGAGCGGTGTAGGGATTTGGCACCAGTCGGGTGAGAGTTACCACAATTTTATTTATGGCCCGCAAATCATGAGCCATTCGGTACTTTTTGGTACTTGGAAAATAAGTGAATCCGGGGATCTGTGTCAGGACCCAATCTGTTAGGCCACCTGCACGTTTCATCATGGGCCCTAATTCTTTGGCCGTGTGTCCTGAATGTAATGCCAGCGAGACATGTGGAACAGATGTCTCCACCATTATATACCAATTTTGTTGATCGGAGGTGAGAATAACCGCCGCTGCGACTCCCTCAGGAGCCACGTATAAATCAAAAACTGCTACCTGCCATTGTTGACCTTCCAGCTCGGCAAAAGTGTCTTTATACCAATCTGTGTCATCTCGATCATAAAACAACGTGACATGGGGAGGGTCAGGCGGAGAGACATATGGTCCCAATCTAGCGATCCAGGATTCCCATCTACGAAACAAAGTCAATATGCCTGTCTATGTTGGCGTTTCTGGTTTCAACACAGCCCAGTAAATGTCAAGAGTTTGTGGCACCCCAGAGAAGCCGACCACGTCGACTGTTTTGTCCGACAACGGTGGCAGTCCAGATAATTGTCTTCTTATGGAATGAGTTGCTCCTGTGTCAACCAGGAATGGCATTGTTTTGCCTGCCACCATCACTGGGAGAAGTGGTTCTGCCGTTCCCTCTTCTCCGTGGCCTCCCTGTGGGGTGTGTCAATACTGTCCTGGATCCAAACCCCAGGTGTCCTCCCACAGGGGGTACTGGCCCACTGGAGCCTGGTACTGCACTCCTGGTGCAAACCAATAATCGGGTGCGGCCTGTGGATTAGGCGCTATCCACCCTCCTGGGTGTTGTGGTGATGCCCATGTATTCAGGCGAGGGTTGCCACGCGCTCTCCCACGGCTTGCTGGTCCTTGTCTGTTCATAGGGCAGCTCCTGACCCAGTGACCCATCTGACCACACAGAAAACAGGCTAATCCACGAGGTGGTCCCCCTGGTCCGCCAAACGGTCTCGGAAGTCTCCCCCTCGGAGCCCCCCACCCACGCTGTGGGTTTCTCTGTGGGAATGGTAACCGATGACCGGCAGGATCCGAATCCGGATCCAAATCCAGCCAATTCGGTTCCTCTGGGTTCGCCATGCGAACCACCATTTGTTTTGTGATCTGTTTACTGTTTTTCTTTAACTCAATCACTTTTTGTCTTGCTTTACCGAGTTGGAGTTTCAACAGTTGAACCTGTAAATCCTTCACCTTACTGGATTCTTCATCTTTTGTGTCTTTGTGTCGCTGCATATGGTGTACTAAGTGTCTTTCCCATTTGGTGTCCTCACACCCTGGTATATCAGGATTGTCTTGCATCAGTCTCTGAATTTCCCTTGGCATTCCCTCCAGTACCACCTTCCTGAACCACTCCTTATTCGCTCCTTCTTTATCCGGATGAGCACCTGTCTCTTGGAGCCAGGTGTCTTTGGCCTTATCTAAATAAAGTCTAGGGGCCTCAGATGTGTCCCTCGTGAATTTAGGAATGATTGAAGCTACATTCCTAGGGAAAACTTCCCTCACTCGTTTTCCACCCCTCTTTTTGTCCTTTGTGGTCTCTTTCTGTTTTTTCATTACCATTACCAATTCTTCAATTTGCTCATTAACCATTTTCCACTCCTTCTCCATGTTATCCTGCTTTCCTTCCCTGCCCTTAATTTATTCTCAATTACTCTAAGTTTTATTTATTATTATTTTATTTATTTATTTATCTATTTCTTATTATTATCTTTTCTTTTCTTGTTTTATGTATTGTTTGTTTTATTCTATTTCGTTTTATTTGTTTATTGTTTTTACTTTTATTTTACTTTTACTGCTTATTCTCCTTAATCCTACCTACATGTCTGTATATGTGGGTGTATGTATGTGTGGTGTGTGTGTGTGTGTGTGTGTGTGTGTGTGTGTGTGTGTGTGTGTGTGCGTGTGTGTGTGTGTGTGTGTGTGTGTGTGTGTGTGTGGGTGGGTGTGTGTGTGTAAGTCCCCTTTGTGACTCTTCCTTCGGCACTCTACTCGCAGCGACTTCCGTCTCTGAGAGTCAGTTTGATCTGTCTGTCGAAGAGTTCACTTCCCCTTCTCCCTTCTCACAGCAGACCGCGCCCTGGTCTGCCCATTCTCCTTTGTTCTCAATTCAATTCAATTCAATTCAATTCAATTCAATTCAATTCAATTCAATTCAATTTTATTTATATAGCGCCAAATCACAACAAACTGTCGCCTCAAGGCGCTTTGTATTGTGGGTAAAGACCCTACAATAATACAGAGAAAACCCAACAGTCAAAACGACCCCCTATGAGCAGCACTTGGCGACAGTGGAAAGGAAAAACTCCCTTTTAACAGGAAGAAACCTCCAGCAGAACCAGGCTCAGGGAGGGGCAGTCATCTGCCGCGACCGGTTGGGCTGAGGGGAGAGAAAGACATGCTGTGGAAGAGAGCCAGAGATTAATATCAATTAATGATTAAATGCAGAGTGGAGTATAAACAAAGTAAATAAGGTGAATGAGAAACAGTGCATTATGTGAACCCCCCAGCAGACTAGGCCTATAGCAGCATAACTAAGGGAGGGTTCAGGGTCACCTGATCCAGCCCTAACTATAAGCTTTATCATAAAGGAAAGTTTTAAGCCTAATCTTAAAAATAGAGAGGGTGTCTGGCTCCCGAATCCAAGCTGGAAGCTGGTTCCACAGAAGAGGCGCCTGAAAGCTGAAGGCTCTGCCTCCCATTCTACTCTTAAGTATCCTAGGAACCACAAGTAAGCCAGCAGTCTGAGAGCGAAGTGCTCTGTTGGGGTGATATGGTACTATGAGGTCTTTGAGATAAGATGGTGCCTGATTATTCAAGACCTTGTATGTGAGGAGAAGAATTTTAAATTCTATTCTAGATTTAACAGGGAGCCAATGAAGAGAAGCCAATATGGGAGAAATCTGCTCTCTCTTTCTAGTCCCTGTCAGTACTCTAGCTGCAGCATTTTGGATCAGCTGAAGGCTTTTCAGGGAGCTTTTAGGACAGCCTGATAATAATGAATTACAATAATCCAGCCTAGAAGTAATAAATGCATGAATGAGCTTTTCAGCATCACTCTGAGAAAGGATGTTTCTAATTTTAGAAATATTGCGCAAATGCAAAAAAGCGGTCCTACATATTTGTTTAATATGTGCATTGAAGGACATATCCTGGTCAAAAATGACTCCAAGATTTCTCACAGTGTTACTGGAGGCCAAAGTAATGCCATCCAGAGTAAGTATCTGGTTAGACACCATGTTTCTAAGATTTGTGGGGCCGAGAACAAGAATTTTAGTTTTATCTGAATTTAGAAGCAGGAAATTAGAGGTCATCCAGGCCTTAATGTCTTTAAGACATTCCTGCAGTTTAATTATTTGATGTGTGTCATCTGGCTTCATTGATAGGTAAAGCTGAGTATCATCTGCATAACAATGAAAATTGATGCAGTGCTTTCTAATAATACTGCCTAAGGGAAGCATGTATAATGTAAATAAAATTGGTCCTAGCACAGAACCCTGTGGAACTCCATAATTAACCTTAGTGTGTGAAGAAGACTCCCCATTTACATGAACAAATTGGAGTCTATGAGATAAATATGATTCAAACCACTGCAGTGCAGTACCTTTAATACCTATAGCAAGCTCTAATCTCTGTAATAAAATGTTATGGTCAACAGTATCAAAAGCTGCACTGAGGTCCAACAGGACAAGAACAGAGATGAGTCCACTGTCAGAGGCTCTAAGAAGATCATTTGTAACCTTCACTAATGCTGTTTCTGTACTGTGATGAATTCTGAAACCTGACTGAAACTCTTCAAATAAACCGTTCCTCTGCAGATGATCAGTTAGCTGTTTTACAACTACTCTTTCAAGAATCTTTGAGAGAAAAGGAAGGTTGGAGATTGGCCTATAATTAGCTAAGACAGCTGGGTCAAGTGATGGCTTTTTAAGCAGAGGTTTAATTACAGCCACCTTGAAGGTCTGTGGTACATAGCCAACTAATAAAGACTGATTGATCATTTTTAAGATTGAAGCATCAATAATTGGAAAGACTTCTTTGAACAGTCTAGTAGGAATGGGATCTAACAAACATGTTGCTGGTTTGGAGGAAGTAACTATTGAAGTTAACTCTGAAAGATCAACTGGAGCAAAAGAGTCAAAACAAATACCAGCAGTGCTGAAAGCAGCCGAACATGAAGAATAATCTTTGAGATGGTTATGAATAATTTTTTCTCGAATGTCTAAAATTTTATTTGTAAAGAAATCCATGAAGTCACTACTAGTTAATGTGAAAGGAATACTCGGCTCTACAGAGCTCTGACTCTTTGTCAGCCTGGCTACAGTGCTGAAAAGAAACCTGGGGTTGTTCTTATTTTCTTCAATTAATGATGAATAGTAAGATGTCCTAGCTTTACGGAGGGCTTTTTTATAGAGCAACAAACTCTTTTTCCAGGCTAAATGAGCATCTTCTAATTTAGTGAGACGCCATTCCCTCTCCAGCTTTCGGGTTATCTGCTTTAAGCTGTGCGTTTGTGAATTATACCACGGAGTCAGGCACTTCTGATTTGAAGCATACAAACAGAAGATATGATAATTCATAATAAACAGAATGGAATTTATACTATAATTCCAATTTTCACTGTACAGGTTTTACTCTCAACGTCTTCTCCTATGTTTTCCTCTTTTTTTAACGCATCTGCTTCCCGAGGCGTACCTCAACAGACCAAAATCGTGCTTTCGCTGCGATCTCGCTGCTGCTTCTGCACTCGTTAAACAGCATTCATACCACGGTCGAGCGCATTCACTCTTCCCAATACATTTTATAACAAAACAATTTTCCCTCGAATGGTTTTCTCTTATGATGCTTGGGGTTTTTTGTCAATAATTATTCTGGGCGTGCACTATTATTTTAATATGCTTATTATTATTAATTATTATTAATAATTTTCCGGGCCTCTCACCCTATTATGCTTGAAATAGATATAATATCTACTCCTGGCCTTTCACCCTTATTTTAATATTTAATCTTCGAGAAAGCTCCAATTCTCTTCGGGCCTACAAGCCTTTTGCGCTTAAGCATACAATAAAACAAATATCAAAACAGTCCTTATAATATTTTCACCTGTCAAACTACGTCCTCACAGCGGATTGTACCTGCATGGCGTGAGTACTTCGTCACATTGCTTTTATAGCTTGTTAAGGGTTTTCCGGCTGCATTATTAGTGATTTACAATGAAAAATATATATATATACTGTTCGAGTCCAGGGACTCGCTCAACCATTCATATGTGAGTCTACTCAGACTTTTGACTGGCACTGCATTTTGTAATCTATAGTGCGATTAAATATTAATTTAAAAATCAGGACTCTCTGAGTCCAGCAATGACTCACCTGTAAATAGCCAGCCACACTGCAGTTTAAACACCAAATAGCCTACCAGCTACTACTGTTTATGTTAGATACCTGACATCCCGGTATAAACAACGGAAGATAAATAACTTTACCTGATATAAAATGGGCGCTTCAAACATGAGCATTTCTGATCCTGTCCTCAGTCCAATTTATATCAATATATTTGATGGCTTGCAAAGACAGATGCCTCCGTTTTCTCTTAAACAGCCGTGATCCCATGGGATTTGGTACAACTTCAGTCCACTTTTGGTAGAGTAGAAATTCTGACAGCCAAACACGCAACTGCAGATATTTTGATGCTGATATCGCTTTTAAATCACGTTTAAATGCTGTGCAGTCTCCTCGTTTTTATTGATTTGAATGGAGTAGCAGTTTACTTCTGTTGCCAAAATGCGCACCGTAGGCTGTAAATGGGTCTATTCCCCTGCTTTGTCCCGTACAGACCACATGTCTTTATTGGGACCTAATGCCAAATCCACCCTTCACTGTGTACTCCCTTTGTGCTGCTGCTTCCACTTCAATGGGTGGCTTTCACTCTCTCAGTCACTAACATCCACACACGTACGCATATTTACGGTGCCTATTTTAAATCTCCCTTTACGGTGAGAGCACCTAAAGTCCGAATTTGGGCCAAATTAAAACCTCTCCTTCCGGCGAGAGTTACCAATTTACTTCTCTCCTTTTGGCGAGAGAACACCTACGGTACCGTCTTCCCAGCCCGAGCAGACCGCTGGGGAAAACCAACTCCTGGCGAGTCAACCTTACTTAAAATGTGCGACTTTCACATATCTTTATTACTGTTGGTGTTTCGTTCCCTTGGATTCCGGGAAACTGGTGATTGGCGCTGGAGGATCGGACCTAATCACTGGCCTGGCCACGAATTTTACGTTCCAGGGCTTTCTGCGGGTCACCTAGTGATCCTGGCTGTCGAAGACTTCGGTGTCCAGTCCTCCTGCGTTGGTCAGCAGACTTTCCCTTTATCCGGCTCGAAGGACCAAAAAATGATAGGTTCAGATCATTTTAATAAACTCAAGGAACAAACACACAACTCTTTTTAACTTGCGCAAGGAGGAGAGAGAGGAACGGTCCTAAAGCTCAGCTCTCAGCTGAGCGGAAGTGATCTGTCCCGAGGGACGGCTTCCTGCGCAGCGCTTTTATTGCGGACCTTCACAGTAAAATCACGTGGGTTACACAGAACTCAGTTTACAACATGTAATAAACAACATTCTCAGCTCCTTCCTTACCATATATGGTAATAAGTGTACCGTGGAATGTACATACGTGAGATACGTATCTTATGTATCTTATGTGTGTTCTGTAGGCTTGAAACAGCCTGCGTAACTACACCTTCCTCTTTAAGAAATGCTACCCCGTGTTTCCATTTCAAACATAAAAACAACAGTATAATGTGTACATAAAACAACTTATAAAAGCATACAAACAAAAGATATGATAATTCATAATAAACAGAATGGAATTTATACTATAATTCCAACAACAGCACTTTCAGAAAGACTTCTGCTGCAGTGTTGTTTTCATTAACAATGACGATGAAGAAATTATTTCATTGACGACCTTTTTTTTCATGACGATAATGAGACGATGACGAGATAAACATGACTCTTTGATGACTAAAACATACGAGACATCTGTGAGTTTTCGTTGATGAGACAAAACTAGACGAGCGGTAATAGAAGTTCCGTCAGTCATCCAAAATGCATGTCTGCCTATTGTGCTTGTAATCTGTCAGTCAAAAGCTAAAACCTATCAGCAATGCTGCTGCATCGCATCTATTTTTCGGTCACGCCCACCACCTCAATTACTTTAATCCAGGGGTGTCAAACTCAATCTCAGGACGGGCCAAAATTGGGGACACTCTGAGTCGCTGGCCGAACAGGTTTAAAAATAATAATTTAAATCAGCAATATGAATTTGAATGGCCAGAATACAGCAACTTTGTTCTCAACACATTAAATAAAATATAAAACTATATTTTTCTTCAAAAATAACATCAGGAAAAATGAATATATTTCAAGCTGATGAAAATTTGCAAATTTTTCAGGTAAAAACTGAATTTCTGCGCTTCACAGTCAGAAAAACGCTGCGTAAACTGCGCAGTTCCAGATTCTCAGCAAAAAACACAGCTGGAAACACAGCGGTGGAGACCTGGTCTGATTTTTGTTATTTGGGGGAATCACAGGCTTAATCGCGGTCCCGTCCCTGAAGCTCCATGGCCGTATGGATGCTTCTCACAGTCACCTTTCATCCTGGAGCCCTACTTAACTTTTCATGAAGTTGACAGATTTCCTCAGGTAGCTCATGGCACCTGATAAGACACGTCACCAAAGTCAGAAGCTATTTTCCCCGAAACTGCCGGTGATTTCAACCATTGCCTCTTATAAAGTTATAAACTGTCTGTGTTACGGTGCTCATGGCTCTGTCTTCAAGACTTTGCTGCGCAGCCTTTCCTGGTGTGTGACCCAGTGATGCACTGTCAGCTCACCTGTGCAGGTCTCCCTCTGTATGTTCTCCCGCATCTGTCCCACCAATCCGCTCTTTTTCCTGCACATCGCAGGCGGGGGAAAGAGACACACGATTTACCTCTGATGTCAGCGATCCTTTGCCTCTCACCTGTTTGGAAAATCCCTGCTTTCACTTTTCAGTTGGTCATTTTTGGGGGTCAGGCAGCTTAAATGTCACTGCAAAAAGTGCTGACCGCTGTTTTTATCCGCTGATCACTGATCAACGTGTCATTGGCAACACTGAAAACGGGTTAGCGCACAGGTCTTGGCCTTCGAGGCAGCTCTTGGAGTGCATTGTGGGATTTTTAGTATAAGTGGCGGTAGCGCTATTTACCTGCGGGCCATTAATAATAACTATATGAAATCATATAAAGCCTAATAAAATTACATGGCTGGATGTTCCCTGTGGGCCTTGAGTCTGACACGTGCTTTAATCACTGATGGACCATGGTGGATGCTGGACGTTGCACGAAGGGGTCAGTGGAAAAAAAAACAAGAAAAGATCTATGGACTTATTTTCAATATAACCCATTTGAAAGGAAAACTGAATGCATTGTCCAGGGATTAAAAAAATCTTAAGCGGAACCTGAAGGCTTACCACCCTGATATTTTGCACTAGTTAAAGATAGTCTGGTGTTGTATGGTGTCTGTTTTTATATATAATATGCGACTTAACTTCTCATCCATTGCTTATATTTTGGGCATATGTATGTTCATTGCCCTTTAGTAAATTCTGAGAAATAAAGCTCCAATTGCCAAACTGAGAACGTTTTTGTTTATTGCATTTTTGGAGTAATTGATTCCACTGTTACCATTAATTACTCAAATTAATTTGTAAAGACTAATACTTTCTTCTTTTTTCCCACTAAAGCTGACTAAAACTTGACTAAACCTTTTTTGAGTTTTTGGCCACTAAAACTGGACTAAAACTATCACATTTAGAAATGACTAAAACTACAAAGCATTTTCATCCGAAAGACTAAGACTAAAACTTTTTTCATGAAAAACTTTTAAATGTTCAGTTTCTATGCCAGGATAGGTTCCAGAGTGTGATTAAAATGAGTGACATCATTTACACTTTGAGAGAAGTCAGTTGAGTATAATCATAAATTCAATTCAGTTTTATTTATAGTGCAATAAATGCAATGCTGAGGCTGTTATCTTCAACATCTACAGGAATGTTAAACACACATACAATAACTATTTTATCTAAACTGAGGACTTAATCAGATAAAAAGTCTGAGAATCAGACAGAAACTCTGAGTATGGGCCAGGTGGATGATAGATAACAACAACTAAAACTTTTGAGTTTTCCAGTTAGGGTGTCAAGGCTACAAGTCAGACTTTCAAATGAATTAAAACCCTGTCTGGGTGACTGATAAACTAGAGTGAGAGATTGCAGCCACTCCTCCTCCTCGTCAGCCTGTGCTTTTGAGGATCCAGACAGTTAGGATGACTTGGGGGTGTTGATTCATTTAAACTATTGTATTCGTTTCCCTGTAACCTGGTTTCTGTAAGGCAGAATAAATCAATATGTTGCTGAGTTACTAAATAATTTACTAACAGGGACTTAGAACAAAGAGACCTAATCTTTAAAAGTCCACATTTAATTGATTTACTCTCTGGTGCAGTTCGGGATGTTATTATTCTTTCTTTGTGAATTTTTATACTTCAATTATTGATTTTTGGTTTGTCTTTTTGTGGTCAGACAGAGACACAGTGTCAATGGATATAAGGTTTTGGGGGGATGACAGGAGAATGCAAGTTGCAGAGAGGAATGTAAGACAGCAATTCTGCTTCCCATGAGTTTCAAATACCTGGGGTCAACCATCCAAAGCAACAGAGATGAAGAAGAAGCCTGCTGTGATGTGTGGTTTGGAGACAGTGGCACCAGCAAAAAGACAGGAAGTTGGGCTGTAGAGGTGACAGAGTTGAAGATGTTCAGATTTTCATTGGGAGTGACCAGAATGAGTACATTAGAGGGACAGCTCAGGCTGCGTGTTTTAGAGACAAAGGTAGAGAGGCAAGGCTGAGATGGTTTGGATATGTGCAGAGGCAGGATATATTGGACAAAGGATGTTGAATAAGGAGCTGTGAGGCAGAAGAAGACCACAGAGACGATTCATGGATGTAGTGAAGGATGATTGGTGTGACAGAGGAGGCTGTTCAAGACAGTGTGAGATGGAGGCAGATGATGTGCTGTGGTGACCCCTAAAGGGAGCGCTTGAAACAAGAAAATGTTTGTCTATATTTGTGCGTATCTACTGTAATTTTAGGATCAGTTAGTAATTTGTTTTGGCCCTGCACTGGTCAGTAGTTATTTTTCTGTGTTCTGTTTTTCAGTTGAAGGATGGGTCGGACTTGCCTGGACTCCACCTGCAGGTGAGGTGTCCTGTTCCCACTCTTCAGCTGTCAAGCCTGCCCCTCATCAGATTCATCATCTACCTGAATTTATAGACCAACATCTGGTCTCTGCCAGATTGTGATGAGTGGTAATCAGGCTCCTTCATGACTCTAGTGTCTCTCCAAGATCACTCTGCGCTCATGTCCTGGCTCTATTGTTTTCCAGTGATTCTGATATGGAAGTAGAGCCCACTCCTTGCAAGATCCAGTAACCTGCCTCTGTTAAGCTGGTCTGTTTCATCTTGAAGATTCAGGTCAAATACCCTCGTCACTGACTGCCTGTCCACCATCCAACGACACCATCCCTGCAGAAACCTGACCTGTGACTCTTCTTGTTGTATCCTCCATGCTGCTCCCAAGTAAGAATCCTCATCTGTTACTACAAGTTACCTCTCTCCCAGAGCTGCCCTCCTGAGTAGATTGGTCTGTTTTCCAGAGCCTCAGACTGTTGCAAGTCTCTCTTGTCATTCTCAAATCAGTGCCAAAAAAACTTTTAAAATATAAACTGTCCTGTTTGGGGTCCTGCTTTAGAGTCTGTAAGTTGGCAGTTGACTAGGATTCCTCCTGGGTGAGGTGCTACTGGGAGGAGGCCCCGGGGTAGTCCTAGGACACGCTGAGAGATTACATCTTTTATATGTATTTGCAACAATAAACTAAAATTTAACAGTTTTCTCTTTAAAATAAATGTGACACATTTGTGCAATAATGCTACTCTTGTGACTGTATTTTTACAGTTCTGTTGTGTGGAAAAATAATGTGATTTTAAATAACAGGAAAACTATGAAAACTGTGTGTGTTTTTTACAGTGTAGCTCAGTGTTGTTCTGTTCTTTCCATAATTTTAAATCAAACTGAAGGTGTTTAAGCAGAACAGAGTCTCCATGCTGTTCCTGTTCCACACCTGTAGGTGAGGAGGACTTCCTGCCCTTCTCACCTGCTCTGTGTGTCATGTGTCATTTGTAAAAATAAATAAATAAAAAATAGACTCTGTGCTATTTGAAAAATGTGGAATGGAGAGCCGCTTGTGGGACCATTCTGAGATGCATTGCTGGTGGAATTTCAAGTGCTGACTTGAGTGGATGGTGAGTGCCAATGAGGGAATCCTCTATATTGTATTCTGTGCAGTACTGTAAGGTCCTGAACTTAGAATGTAAGTGTCCCAAAATTACATGTGATTACATTGGTGCTATATAAATAAAGCTGAACTAAAAATGAATTGTCAGTGGGGTTCAGGAGGTCGTCGAAGTATTCCTTCCACCGTCCGACTATAACCTCAGTTGAAGTCAGCAGCACCCCACCCGCACTATAAACCGTGTGAATGGAGCATTGCTTTCCCCTCCTGAGTTGCCTGACGGTTTCCCAGAATCGCTTCGATGCCGTCCGAAAGTCTTTTTCCATAGCCTCACCGAAGTCCTCCCACACCTGAGTTTTTGCTTCGGCCACTGCCCGAGCTGCATTCCGCTTGGCCTGCCGATACCTGTCATTTGCCTCCGGAGTCCCACATGCTAACCAAGCCCAATAGGACTCTTTCTTCAGCTTGATGGCTCCCTTCACCTCCGGTGACCACCATCTGGTTCGGGGGTTACCACCACGACAGGCACCAACCACCTTGCAGCCACAGCTCTGAGCAGCAGCCTCAACAATGGAGGTGCGGAACATGGTCCATTCGGACTCAGTGTCCTCAGCCTCCCTTGGAATGTTGTCGAAGTTCTGCCGGAGGTGGGAGTTGAAGATCTCCCAGACTGGGGCTTCTGCCAGATGTTCCCAGCGCACCCTCACAATACGTTTAGGTGCGCCAGGTCTGTCCAGCATCTTCCCCCGCCACCTGATCCAACTCACCACCAGGTGGTGATCAGTTGACAGCTCAGCTCCTCTCTTCACCCGAGTGTCCAGAACATACGGCCGCAGATCTGATGATACAATTACAAAATCGATCATCGACCTGCGACCTAGGGTGTCCTGGTGCCATGTGCACTTATGGACATCCTTATGTTCGAACATGGTGTTCGTTATTGACAAACTGTGGTTTGCACAGAAGTCCAACAACAAAACACCATTCGGGTTCAGATCGGGCAGGCCATTCCTCCCAATCACGCCCCTCCAGGTCTCACTGTCATTGCCCACATGAGCGTTGAAGTCTCCCAGCAAGACTATGGAGTCACCAGATGGAGCACTCTCCAGCACCCTGCCCAGTGACTCCAAAAAGGGTGGGTATTCTGAACTGTCATTCGGCGCATAAGCGCAAACAATAGTCAGGACCCGTTCCCCAGCCCGAAGGTGCAGGGAAACTACCCTCTCGTCCACCGGTGAAAACTCCGATGTACAGGGAGCAAGCCGGGGGGGATACAAGAATACCCACCCCAGCTCGCCGCCTCTCACCGAGGGCAACTCCAGACTGGAAGACTGGAGTCCAGCCCTTCTCCAGGAGACTGGTTCCAGAGCCCAGGCCATGCATTGAGGTGAGCCCAACTATATCTAGCTGGTATCTCTCAACCTCACGCACTAGCTCAGGCTCCTTCCCCACCAGAGAGGTGACATTCCATGTCCCAATAGCCAGTCTCGATAGCCGGGGATCTGTCCGCCAGGGCCTCCGCCCTTGGCCACCACCCGACACACATTGCACCTGACCCCTGCGACGCCTCCTGCGGGTGGTGGGCCTACAGGAGGGCGGGCCCAAGTAACCTCTTTGGGCTGCGCCCGGCCGAGCACCACAGGCTAATGCCCGGCCACCAGACACTCTCCCTCGAGCTCCCTCCCCATTCCTGGCTCCAGGGTGGGGCCCCGGTAACCCTATCCTGGGCAGGGTAAACTGTTCCCTTGCTGTTACAATCATAGGGGTCTTCTGAACCGCTCTTTGTCTGGACCGTCACCAAGAACCAATTTGCCATGGGAAACCCTACCAGGGGGACAAGCCCCTGGGCAACATAGCTCCTGGGATCACTGGGACACACAAACCCCTCCTACACGATAAGGTGGCGATTCACGGAGGATGGATGTTGTAGGGCTGTCTTGGTTGACACGCCTCTGCAACATCGCGTGGAGATCTGGGGCAGCGCCATTGGATTGGCAGACCGGGGTGGTGGTCCCCATCTTTAAGAAGGGAGACCAGAGGGTGTGCTCCAACTTTCGGGGGATCACACTCCTCAGCCTCCCTGGTAAGGTCTATGCCAGGGTGCTGGAAAGGAGGGTCTGTTTGTTAGTCGAACCCCAGATTCAGGAGGAACAATGCGGTTTTCGTCCTGGTCGCGGAACGCTGGACCAGCTCTTTATCCTCTCAAGGATATTCAAGTGTGCGTGGGAGTTTGCCCAACCAGTCTACGTGTGCTTTGTGGACTTGGAGAAGGCATTCGACTGTGTCCCTCGGGGTATCCTGGGGGAGGTCCTGCAGGAGTATGGGGTGTCTGGCCTGTTGTTGCGGGCCATTCAATCTCTGTACAACCGCAGTGAGAGCTTGGTCCGTATAGCCGGTAATAAGTCGGATTCGTTTCCTGTGGGTGTTGGACTCCGTCAGGGCTGCCCTTTGTCACGATTCTGTTCATAATTTTTATGGACAGAATTTCTAGGCGTAGCCAGGTGGCGGAAGGCTTCTTCCTTGGTGGCCTCAGAGTCTCATCTCTGCTCTTCGCAGATGATGTGGTCCTGCTGGCTTCATTAGGGGGTGGCCTCCAGCTCGCAGTGGAACGGTTCGCAGCCGAGTGTGAAGCGGCCGGCATGAGAATCAGCACCTCTAAAGGCCCTTTCACACCGGATGCGTTGCGTAAAAACGACACGAAATTCCGAATCTTTCGGATGCGAACCTGTCATGTAACCTATATACACACCGGATGCGTTGCGTTTTTGAGACTAAATCCTCCCTATATAACGCACGGTGGAAAAAAAAATGCAGTCGACATCAAGTGATGATGTAATGGTCCTGATGTTTCTAAACAAGAGAAGGAAGAAACAGAGTTTATGGGTTCATCCAACTCATAAGAAAGCAGCAGCAGGGAGAGTTTCATGGTTTGATCACGGAGCTGAAGCTGCATCACGGATGCTTTCACTCAAATTTCTGGATGTCAGTGGGACAGTTTAAGCTCTTGTTGGCAGAGTTGGGATCACATGTGAGGAGGCAGAGGATAATATCAGAGAGCCGACTGACCCGGAGCAGCGTGTAGCTGTGTGTCTGAGGTAAAATATTATGATTTTATTGTTCCCACATCACTGTATATTCAGTACATCGGTTCGTGTTTTGAGCTATGACCTCGCATGCTGCTAAATGCAGCACTCTGATTGGTCAGTCCTGTTTGTTCGCTTGCGAAAGTCAGAAAAATCGAACTTGATCCGAAAAAATAAATGCCGCAAATTCGTCCTGTGAAATGACGCGGTCGGTGTGAACGGCTGCATTAAGAACAGGAGAGTCCGAAAAATATTTTTAACGCACGAAACATTCGCACGGAATTTACGCGTCCGGTGTGAAAGGGCCTTAAGTCTGAGGCCATGGTCCTCAGCCGGAAAAGGGTGGAGTGCCCTCTCTGGCTCAGGAACGAGTTCTTGCCCCAAGTGGAGGAGTTCAAGTATCTCAGGGTCTTGTTCACGAGTGATGGGAGAAGGGAGCGGGAGATTGACAGACGGATCGGGGCTGCTTCTGCAGTGATGTGGACGCTGCACCGGTCTGTCATGGTGAAGAGGGAGCTTAGTGTAAAAGCGAAGCTCTTGATTTACAGGTCGATCTACGTTCCTACCCTCACCTATGGTCACGAGCTTTGGGTAGTGACCGAAAGAATAAGATCGCTAATACAAGCGGCAGAAATGAGTTTCCTTCGAAGGGTGGCTGGCCTTAGAGATAAGGTGAGGAGTGCGGCCATCCGGGAGGGGCTCAGAGTAGAGCCGCTGCTCCTCCACATCGAAAGGAGCCAGTTGAGGTGGCTCGGGCATCTGATTAGGATGTCTCCTGGCCGCCTCTTGAGTGAGGTATTCCGGGCATGTCCCACTGGGAGGAGGCCCTGTGGTAGACCCAGGACACGCTGGAGAGATTATATCTCTCGGCTGGCCTGGGAACGCCTTGGGGTCCCCCTGGATGAGCTGGAGGAGGTGGCTGGGGAGAGGGAAGCCTGGGCTTCTCTGCTTAGGCTCCTGCCCCTGCGACCCGGCCCCGGATAAGCGGAAGAGAATGGATGGATGGATGGATGGATGGATGGATGGATGGATAAAAATGAATTGAAATGTAAAGTGCCACCATCTAGCCTATCTGTGGATTTATTGAAAAAGTTGGACCACAGACAGCTGCTATTGATTGTGAGTGAGCTCAGGCCTTGTAGCTCTGGTGCTCCCCACTAAGCTAGACAAACTCAAAAGCCACCCACCTATGGAGGAAAGATGAGACAGGCTTGGCTTTATGCAAATATCTGCTAAAGCAGCACAATTGACAGACAGGCAGAAAACAATTATTACTTATAATGCCAGGATCAGGATCAATTCCAGTTCAGATATGGGGCTGAAATGACAGTCAGACTTCAGAGCCTGGGCAGAGAGGCCTCATTAAAGCCATTTTAACAAGTATCCAAAGATTACCAAAAAAAAAAAAAAAAGCAAGCTGCCCCTGGAAAAGGCCTGCTACTGCCATCTGCTTTATATCTCCTACACCACTTAAATATCAATGCATTTTTCCAACATCTATTTTCTTAACTACTTATCTGCATTCCAGCTGACACAAGATGGGAAGTGGGTACATCCTGGGCAGGTTGCAAGCCAACTTTTCCAACAGCAAATCATAAAAAAGAAATTGCTTCCATCCAGTACGATGGTGCACTTTCATTTATGCAGAAAGGGGCAGTTGGGCTACACTCAATAAAACATTAGTCATTATTTTTCAGTGAGTGGTGAAGTATGAAGAAGAGCTAGATAGGAATGCTTATACAGTTATTAAAATAATGAGAAAATCAAAATAAATTCCTTTGTTAATGTCTTGTTATTAGTCATAAGAAAGAAGAGTTACTGGCTGAGTGGATAACACAGTGAAAAGATGGGGAACCATCTGCATGAGGAACCTGCCAATGCTGGTTTATCTTCATAGAGACACATTCTGCCCACAAACAAGAATGCCAATACAAGTTGTAGCAGAGAGGCTCAAATGAGAGGCTGGCATGGTTATGAGTGTGAGAATAAAAAGCAATGTTACTGCAAAGTGTTTCATCTTTTTTGCTTTATTGCTCTGCATGTTTTTCTAAATCATTTCTGTACTGATGTAACACACCCATGTGTGGGTTTTTTCTTTTTCTTTTTCTTTTTTTTTTAATGTAAGCTGGCTTGTTTAAACCCCAGAATTAAAAAAAAAGAAAATGTCCTTTGTAGTGACTATGGCCAAATGTGACCATTGGATGATGTGATTTTTTTTTCTCAGGTATTCAACTTTAGCTCACAGAAGATATTTGATAGTCAAAGCATTGGTGAGGGATAATTATTCTCCAATTAGTCTGCAGGTTTAAAGGCACAGCATGTCACTATTCATTCTCTCTTGTGATTTCAAGCTTCAACACTCCTTTATCTCTTGGCAGAAACCATTGTGAGGCCCATGTAAGGGAGACAGGGCAGATGGCAGCTTTCCTTCCCATCCAGCTACAACCGAGCTTGTGGAGGCCAATCTGTGCAAAACATTAAGTCAGTGAATTCAGTGGTTTCTGCATCCACTGTATGTACCTGAAATGTTACAGGAAAGAAGACCGATAAATTTTTTTCACCACAAACTGTGTGTGACTTGCTTCCACACTCTGTATATAAAATATGTAGGTGTTCACCCAGTGATTTGTGGAGTACCTTTTCAGTGCCTTGAATTTAGTATTTTGGCTGTCTCCATCTTGGCTACTGGAGCCGGACATAACGTATGGATGAAAGGGCGGGGCTGGACACCAGCAATGGCTGCCTAGTTTGGTTGACAATGTGTCTGCAAGTACCTGTGATAATATGCAAATTTTGGCAATAAAAAAAGGCAAAGTAATAAGTGTAGTTTATAACTAATGTTTCAACACTGATTCAGATTTACTTTACAGAAACATTTTCCATTTTAAAAGAAAAAAGACAAGCTGCATTTTAATTTGTAGCAATCTGTAAGAATCTTCAAAAAGCAATTACACAGTGGAGAAATGACACAGAAAAGTTCAGCTCAGCTAACCTTGGCTTGAGATTTTTATCTAAAGCAGACCTATTATTGTTTTCCTTATTTTCTATGATGTACATACTGTTTCAGTGGTAGATGTTCATATACACTGGTACTGTATATGAAAATGGTTTCAAAAAGGTGAACACACAGCACTGTGAAAAAGTATTTTTTCCCACTTCAGATATCTTTTAGATATCTGTTATATTTTTTAAATATTTGTCACACTTACATGTTTCAGATCATCAAATGAATTTTAATATTAGACAAAGATAACCCAAGTAAATACAAACTGCAGTTTTTAAATGATAAATTTCACTAATTAAGGAGAGAAAGTTTTCCAGACCTACCTGCCCTGTGTGAAAAAGTAACTGCCATAAATCTAATAACTACTTGTGTCACACTTGGCAGCAAGAACTGCACCCAAGTGTTTATGATAACTAACAATGAGTCTTTCACATCACTGTGGAGGAATTTTGGCACACCTTTCTTGGCAGAATTGTTTTAATTCAGCAAAATTGGAGGTTTTTGGAGCATGAACGACCTGTTTAAGGTCACGCCAAAGCATCTCAATCTGATTTAAGTTCAGACTTTAATTAGGCCACTCCAGAACCTTCATTTTGAGTTGTTTTTTTTTTTTTTTTTGAGCCAGGAGGACTTGCTGGTGTGTTTCCGATCATTGTCCTGCTGTATAAGCCAAGAGTGCCTGGGTGTGATTAGTGAAACTGAATTATTTCTTCACATCAGGCCAGGTGGGTCTCGATAGCTTTTTTTCCATTAATAAATAAAATAAATGAAAACTCTAGTTTGCATTTACTCAGGTTATCTGTTTGATAAACAAATATGGCAAAATCTAAGACATCAGGAAGGGGGCAAATACTTTTCACAGCACTGTATGTAAGTAATACCTACAAGCCAAAAGCTTCTGCTTTAAATGGCTCAAAATGTTCACTTTCAGACAGTTTTTTTTCTTTTGGGATCCATATGATGCCAAAGAATGTTCGATATCACTAATATTGTCATCGCAGGCTCACAGCTTTGCTTGTGAGCACAGAAGCTCCACCAGCCTGCTTTTCAAATCTTCTGTTTGTGAGTCAGCCAATCAGATAAAAGCTGTCTTAGAAGGAAAAGAGCTAAAATGGCTCCTTTCAGATAAAGGATGAACTGAAGGGCTACACCATACCCCTATATAAGGTATATAAGAATTACTTTGACCTGTGAAACATCTGGACGAGTCCAGTAATTAAAAACATGAAAATAGAAATGAGCAGAATAGGTTTCTTTTGAGACAGCTATCACCACCCCTACCCCCACCCCACCACAAACAGTAAAGGGAGATGTCTAAATCAGAAGAGGTTTATGTATAAATTAGTCTGTCCAAACTGATCATCATACTGTGACCAGTATGGTGCTGTTTGAGTGTTTCAGATAATGAAGTCTTCTGTGTACCTGACAGGGTTTAGCTCTGTGTAACTACCTGATGTGCCCCAGATGCATACCTACTGTAATGTGCACATTCATTTTCTAACAGTTTGTCTAAAAATACGTTTCTAGTATGATAGTTAGAAGTCAGAAGTCAATCACCTATGACATATGCATCAGTAAATCAAATTCTAGTGAAATATATTATTAATATATAATGACAGTGTAACAAGACAAACATGTAAAAAAAAAACTTTCAGCACTTCAGCTGTGGTGCAGATACTTTATATATAAATTATTCTATACACATACCTCATTTTGCTGTTGGCTTTGGTTTGATTCAGTGTAACGGTTCTCTTGTAGGCTGTGCTGAATATATTGTTAAGTCAATAATTGATTCAACATCCATCAGGAGGCTGCATTTCATGTCACTGGGTGTTCCCACTGAGCTAATCCTGTGAAAAGGTAAAACAGAAATGGGACTGCTAGAGTTAAATATAGAGAATAATTTCTGAGTCATTTTAATTAAGAAATGAAAAGATACAAGCAGTTAGAGAAAGTCAGGATTTGAAAATGCTTTCTTTTAGCATACCTCAAGGTAATTATTCCATTAAGCTTTAGATGCTTTCCACAGTGGAAATAGCCTCAGCAGCGTCCATGAAAAACAGCAAACCTGCTTTGTACAATAACATTTGCAGTGTAATAAAACACACACACACACACACACACACACACACACACACACACACACACACACACACACACACACACACACACTGATGCTTTTCATTAATGTTTGCTGGTCCTCTTTAGCTTGCTTCAAGTCCCATGTTAATCAGCTGTGGAAACAAATCCATACTGTTCAATTTATATTCATGCTGTTTGAAAAGTCTATCTGCAGTGGAAACTAGATGTATAATGTTAAAGCTTGAGCTCAACCCACACATTGATATTCATGTTGGCTGACTGTTGAGGTATAGAGAATTAGAAGAAAGAAATGCAGGGGAGAAAAAAAACACGTCTCACATGAATCGTTTTATAGCAAAAAGAGCAAGAGCTGATGCAAATGCATGAGGAAGATAGGGGAAAGGTGGATGTGAAATGCTTCAGTGGGATAGAGTTTTCAGTTCAGACTTAGAGATAGGAAGCAACTATGTAGTCCTGTCAGAGGTGGGGAGGTCACTGCGCTACTGGGAACACAGGGAAAAGAGAGCTGAGGTGTTGAATTCAATATAAGGAACAGTAGAGCCGGTGAGCAAGGGCTGAAATGGAAGAATTTAGTGTGGATTAAAATGAGACAGGCTGCAGCCTTCTGTATGAGTTGTAGAGGCTGGAGAAAGGTCGGATGGGAGCCCAGCCAGAAGGGAATTGCCGTCATGCACACAAGCAGTGGCTGCACTGTGTGTGAGTTCACACCAAGATTATTGCTAGTCTGAGCAGAAGACAGTGTTGACTTGTCAGTGAAGCTAGGGGCTTCTACAAAAGGGATTTGAAAGAAAAAATGAGGTGGATTGATGTGTCTGACAGATATACAACTGTAGACATTCACCAGGCAGTGATGCCAACCTTAAGATGTGTCTTCATGGGAGAAGAGAAGAATGTAATGTTGTCAGCATTAAAGGTGACATATTTAGTTTTGCCCTCTGTCATGTACTGTTACAATTTTGTTTATTGTTTATATTACACCATTGTTTATTTATCAGAGCGCTGTAAAGAAGGCAAAGTCTGAGTTTTTATCTAATCACATTGCTGCTAATAGCAATAGGCCTCAAGTTCTTTTTAGGGTTTTTAATTCTCTTATCAACACTCTGACCTCAGAGCAGGTGCCATCATCTAATATCCTATGTGAAAACTTTCTTAGGTTTTTCACCGCTAAAATTTCTGGGCTCATGCATCCAACACCTGTGGTTGTTGACCACTTAGTATCCCCTTTATGTCCCGCTGTTTTTGATGTGTTTGAGCCAATTACATTCCCTTATTTATCAGACTTAATCAAGCAAATACGTCCTGGAAATTGCTCTCTCGACAGTATCCTTGCTCCTTTATTTAATGATGTTTTGAGCACTATTGGATCTAGTATTTTAACTCTGGTCAACACTTCTCTCAGGTCAGGTGTTGGTCCAACTTTTTTAAAACATGCTATTGTGCAGCCCCTCTTAAAAAAGAAGAGTTTAGATTTATCTGTCCTCGCTAATTTTTGGCCCGTCTCTAAACTCCCTTTTTTATCAAAGGTCTTGGAGAAAGTTGTTTTTAACCAACTACAAAGCTTTTTAGCTGAGTTTGACATTTATAAAAATTTCAGTCTGTTTTTAAGTCTCACCATAGTACTGAAACGGCCCTTTTAAGAGTCCTTAATGATCCTCTCCTAGCTGTCGATTCAGGAAACCCTGCTATGTTAGTGCTTTTAGATTTAACAGCAGCTTTTGATACCATCAACCATTCAATTCTTCTGTCTCATCTTGAACAGTGTGTGGGCATTAGAGGCATAGTGCTGGATTGGTTTAAGTCCTATCTGAGTGGCAGAAGTTTCTCTGTGAATATGGGCGAATATTCTTCTTCTGTAGCCTCTCTTTCCTGTGGTGTTCCACAAGGTTCTCTTTATATATTCTACCACTGGGATCAATTTTTAGGAAGTATAACCTGGCCTTTCATTGTTTTGCTGATGACATTCAGATTTACTTTCCTTTGAAATCGAATGCTCCCAATTCACTGCAGATTTTCTTAAGCTGCCTTAATGACTTACAGAATTGGTTAAGCATGAATTTTCTTCATCTTAATGAAAGCAAAACAGAGATTGTTATGTTCAGTTGTACTGAACAGTTCAAGGACTCTGCAGCCTCTCTTGAACACCTCAGGTTATGCATTCATAAATCTGTTAAAAATCTTGGTGTGATCATCAACAACTCCTTTAACTTTGACAGGCAGATTAGTTCTGTAGTGAAAACTATTTTTTTCCAGTTGAGATTGTTGGCTAAAGTGAAGCATTATCTTTCTTACAATGACTTTGACAGAGTCATACATACATACTTTTATCATGTCAAGACTGGATTACTGTAATTCTTTGTATGTTGGTTTACCACAGTCATCTTTCCGCCGGCTTCAACTGGTCCAGAATGCTGCTGCTCAACTTTTAACAGGGACGAGGAAGCGTGAGCATATTACTCCAGTTTTAGCCTCACTTCATTGGCTTCCTGTCAATTTTAGGATCAATTTTAAGATTTTATTGATTGTTTTTAAGATTTTAAATGGGCTGGCCCCTCTGTATTTGTGTGACTTTATTCATGTCCACACTCCTGTCAGAGCATTGAGGTCTGCCAATCAGATGATCCTAAAAATTCTTAGGTCTAGACTCAAGAATAGAGGTGATCAAGCCTTTTCAGTCATTGTGCCGAGCCTCTGGAATGCCCTACCATTCCATATTAGAACTGCTTGGACTGTTTCTACATTTAAGTTATTGCTCAAGACCCACTTCTTCGCTCTGGCTGATCTTGACATTTTGTATTTATTAAGTTATTATATTTTGTTTGGCTCTTTCTTTGTTTGTTGTTTGGCCCTTTATTATTTGGTTGCCTGTGAAGAACTTTGGTACAAATATATAAATAAATTTGACATTGACATCTTAAATGTTCATATTAAATGTGTAACGATTTCAAATAATGTTGTAAACACATTTGAAGCAATCTGTTTTAGGGCTTTAGACAGTTCACATCACTCAGTTGTGACATTTTTTCTACTTTTGACACCAAATGACATCACTTGATTATAAATGTCTTCATCCCACTCCAGTCACAACACACTTATGAAGTAAGACTATGAGCATCTTGATATTCTTCCAAAATGTAATGTCCTTAGAATATTGCAGGAAGATAATATACTGCCATTTACTGATAACATAACAGTAAATGGCAGTATAGCAGCTTCATTTCACACATGGACACCCATAATATGGGCGTGTTATATACAATATATGTTTACAATTTGATCACACAATAAACAGCATAACATCTACCAGAGACCTCTGCAGTAGCAATTCTGTTGCTGTGGATGTTCCTGCTGTCAACACTCATAAGTACTCAAAAGGAGTTGAAAATTCTGTGTAAATAAAACAGAATTTAAATGATTTGCAGATCATTTCTTTTTCCTTTTCTTTTTTGTTATTTGTTTTTAATGACATTTCATGCAGTGTCCAAACCTTTTTGGAAACAAGACTGTATTTATGTTTGAGACATCTACACCAACAAGAGGATGAGCAGTGCTCACAAGCCCATGCTGCTGCAGGCTTTCTCAAATCTTGCAAATCAAAAGAAACTGGGCTTTAGAAGTCCACAGGTAATATTGCCTCTTTCAGGCTCAACTGAGGAAGATGTGTAAGGAATCATAGATTTGAAAAATACAGAGCTGAAGGTGCGCTTACTAATTCCCTTTTGCAGCTTCATATGATAGTAAGTGTCAAGGAGAAGATGAACTTGAGTGGATTCTACAGCCCTGGGAAAATATGAGAAAGCATAGACACTGATGAGGGCAGATTAGGAAATCAATCAAAAGAGATTATTTGTAGAGCAAACATGACGAGGAATATTTGAGGTCAATATTCAAAGTAAAAAGAGCCTCGGCTGAGATCATTTCTGCAAGACAGACCTCTCTTACATATAGACAGATTTCTGTTTCTATTTTCAGATAACATTATCTTCATACCTGTGAACCTGTTGAGGAGGAGGTCCACCACTGAAAGGAACAGATGGGCAGACTGGGGGGAAGAGTAACACACTCAGTTCCTCAAAGCAGAAACAAGCTCAAGTGATTACAGTTACTCTGCACACATTCATTAGGATCCTCACTCTGCCTGTGGAAGTTCAATTCAATTCATTTTTATTTATATATCACCAAATCCCAACAAATCAAAACAATAATTACAGAGAAAACCCAACAGTCAAAATGATCCCCCTATGAGCACTTGGTGACAGTGGGAAGGAAAAAATCCCTTTTAACAGGAAGAAACCTCCAGCAGAACCAGACTCAGGGAGGGGCAGTCATCTGCTGCGACCGGTTGGGGCTGAGGGGAGAGAGACAGGACAAAAGACATGCTGCAGAAGAGAACCAGAGATTATTAATAAAAACTAATCATTAAATGGAGAGTGAAGTATAACCAGAATAAAAAGAGAAAAGAAACACTCATTATTCCATGATGGTTCCTGTTCTTTCTCCTTTTATTTCTCAGGTTCCTGCTGCCTCAGGTATTCACTAAGCACATGATCAGTTGTGGCCATCTTCCTGATGCACTCGTGCATCTTTGTTGTTTCATCCAGGATAGTGGTTCTGACACTCGGCCTCCTTCCTTCCGCTTAGTGTACAGTCTCAGGGTGCTGGATTTGGGGGGCTTATTATCCCAGCAGGGTATCTGATGACTGGCAGGGGTACCTTCCCTCTCTTTGTTACCATCTGACTACACTTCTTCAGTCCGAATGACATTCCAGTGTCATTGCTGTAGATCCTAGTCGTGTGGATCAGTGAATTGATGTCTTGTTCACCCCTGGCTGGCATACAGCTTGATGTCATCCATGTAGAGGAGGCAGCTGATGGTTGCTCCATTCTATAGTCAGCCTTGTTAATGAGCTGGCTGAGGGGGTTCAAGCCTATGCAGCAGAAACACAGCATTAGATTTTTTTGACTGGTACTGTGTGTGTGTATATATATATATATATATATATATATATATATATATATATATAAAATCTTTAATTATGTCTCAATTCTTAAAATTCAGGAGAGAGGAATGAGGAGGCTTGCTAGGGAACAGAAGATGCACAGGTGATTTATTCCTTTGTATGATGATCAACTGCATGATTAAACACTTCATTAAATGTATATCTAAATATATGAAGTGTCACAAACACTGTCATGCTCATCTGAGTTCTGAGATCATAAAATACAGCATTAGGCTGTAACAGTGAACACGTTATACAGCTACCGTATTTTGCAGACCTTAAGGCACACCGCATTATAAGGCACACTGCGATTTCTGAGAAAAATTAAGGATTTTAAGTGTGCCTTATAGTCCGAAAAATACTATATGCCAAATGTCATATGTAACTGATATGATGTCTCGTTTTGTAAAATGCCTGCTGCCTTGTCTGTTGTCTCCTTGTGTCTCTTCTTCACCGTGACTGCTCGCATCTGTGGCGGCAGGGACTAATGTACGAGGAGAGGAGTTCAGGAGCGGAACTGAGGATGTACAAGCTGAGAAATGAGAAGAAGGCTAGTTCTCTTATGCTGTCACTAATGAGGCAATTCAGCACACCCAAATAATAACAATACAAATGTGCCAAACATTATTGTGCCGTGAAAGGGGAGGACCATAAAATGCTGTAATTTTTTCTTCTTGATACACAAAAATGTCCATAAATTGCTTTTCATAAAATTTTACTAGTGGATTGTGTTTACAAATTGAAAAATATATAATATGGGGGCAAATAAAGAACATATAAAAAACAACATGGAGGGCACTGTTAAGTACTGGAGCTCCAGATGATGTTTAAAGTGATTTTCCATCACCTCAAACTGAGCTGAATGCTGATGGAAAAGGAGCAGGTGGGCAGTGATCGTCTGAAGAGTTGGATAAGGTCAAGAGAGGACCTGCTTTCCCTCACAGTAGAATGAGATTTCAAAAGCTCAGAGTGGAAGCGGAAAGAAAAAGAATGGCACCGAAACATTTTGAATCACTGGGGTCAGAGGAGGACATAAGGATGGAGAAGAGGCAGCAGCTTGGCTGTGAATAGAAGAACCTTAGATGTGAAGCATACATGATATTTTGCCATCAAAGAGCAGCGCAAGGAGTGCATGGATAAAGAAGGAGAAGCTAAGAGCAAGATGGAGGCAAGTTTCCACAAAAACACTGTTTTTTGTGCTGGATTTTTAGATGAGGCAAGCTTTTTTTTTTTTTTTTCCTTTTTCTGACAGCAGCTGGGAGGCTTTTACAATTAATTTTGCAAGTTTTTCAGACAGTCAAGCTTCAGGAAGGAAATCATGACAGTGAAGGTCAAAAGAAGAACAGAGGATGGCTAATGAAGAAGGAGTGCAGTGTGTAGAGGAGTTCTGCTGCCTGCAGATTCTGCTAAGAAGTAGCGGTGTGAAATGAAGCCAGATAAAAATTGCAAGTAGAGACAGAAAGTGTTGGCAAATGGCTGAATACAATTTCAGTAGAAGGAAGATGATGTTTGTAACATTAATAGCGTTATACAATGATGAAAATCAGACTTTGAGGTAAAGATGAGATAGGATGTTCAATGATGGTGAAATATGGCCAAGCAGTGTGTATTATACTCCTTTATTAGCTATTAGTATTATTTACAGTATATTTTCTATTATGTTTTTAATTCCTTCACCAAACAGATAGAGATATGCTTTAAGTGCAGTTTGTCTGTTTGGGTTGGTCATTAATTTTTGTATTTTTGTATTTTTTTTTTTTTACATCTATAGACCTGTTTTAAGATATACATTTGTAAGAGACCAAGCAGTCAAAGGGCACTCAGGCACAGGTGTAAAATATGAAAAGTGGGTTTTATTGTACACCAAAACAGATAAAAAATTAAAAGAAATTAAAAGCTATTTAAAAGGAACAAGCAGGCCCGTAAATGAGATCAACTAAACAGAACACTACTTAGAAACACTATTTAGCACCAACCTGACCAAATGAAAGAAAAGTCAGTGGTGCCAGTGGGGCAAACCATTATAAACATGAAGGGGGAAAACCACAAGGATAACAACTAAAGTCTATATAAAGAAGCTCATTACCCCCCATGCTGCTGCAGATGGTTCATTTCCTCATTTCAACCAGCTCCACCCTTAACCTCCTCTTTCATTAATCCAGGAGGGGCTGGAGTAGCAGACAGGTAACTCAAAAAAAGAGAGAAAAAGTAACTGTTGCAATTTATAGAAATTAAGTAGCACCAGACATACCTGTATGTCTGATTTCTGTGAGTGTAGGGGTGGATGACTATTTCTAAAGTGTGATTACAATTATATGATTGCAGATACACAACATGCACAAAATGTAATTGTTCAAACAGCTGACTAATCCAAGTCTATGCTCTGGAGAAAAAAGGGTCTTTCCAGTGAGCTGCTTTTAAACCATATTCACACATCAAAAGTCATATCACTTCACCTTAAGGCGACTGCTTGTTGTGATTTGGCGCCATATAAATAAAATTGAATCGAATTGAATTTGTGATATTTCTATATCACCACTGATGGTCCAAAGGTGATGCTGGTTTCTCAGAAATTTTACAATCAAATTCAATTTAGTTTGTTTGTACAGGATCAGTTCATTATGACGTGCTACCAGCACAGAGGCTGCACATAGTAACTGACTGTGTTCAAATGTTGCTTGTTTATGGAACTACTGAAAAACTAAAACCATATTTTCAAACTGGAAAACACAAGAACAAAATCCACCATTCTGACATGTGACATTGGCTTTACTCTTGACAGTGCTGATCCTAAAGCTCTTCTTGCTGAATCATGTGAAATACTCAGATGCTCCATTAAAGGCGGACACTAATCCAAACCAAAACCTAAATATTTACTATACATCTATGCACATATTTATCCTGTGTTTTTAGCAACAGCAAAAACATTTGCATATGAAAAAAATGTGTCCCAAATACTTTTAGGAAAACAGGGATTCCACAATCGTAAAGCAGCTTCTTTGGATTAAGACATAACGCTGCTTTTTATCTGAAAAAGAGGAATGGCAATGTTGTGGAAGAGAGGATCAGAATTATAGGATAGAGCAGAGACTGGGACATTGTGCTGCAGAAAGACAGCAGCAAGTGTTTCTGTCTTGTCTGAGGTGATCAATGCCTGTGAGGCAGCACAGAAAGGCAGAGATGAGGGAGATGAGCTCCGCTGTCTGGACTGCTGATTGACAGCTCTGCCATCCTGTCTCTGCAATGGCCGGAGCAAAAGTGAGCTGACCTTAAGGGCTGAATAAGGTTAAATCAACTGCAATGTTGGGGACAGATGGCCCTGTGTCTCTGAACAAGCAAGCAGGGGGGTGGGAGGAGAGATAGACGAGGATAGTGAAAGGGAAAATATAATAAAAGCAAACAGGCAGACTGCCGTGGATTTACTCTGTCCTTCCTCAACAGACTCCTGTGGATAAGCGCCCATGTTTTTTGTGTGCAGCTGTCCGTGCAAAGAGGACGAGTTGCACAAGTCTGCAGCTCAGCAGTAGCTGTAACCACAGGAGGAAAGGCTGAGATCAAGCAATATTAATGCTGATTGGAATAATAACAGTGGTGCTGGGCTCAGTGGGGGAGGCACTGTCACGCTTTATAAAGTGGATGTGAGACAAACCTCCAGGAAAGCACCTGACAACTGAGGGTAACAGCAAGCTAACGGCTTACTACAGCTTTTTCCCACTAGACAATGTACCAAGCACACAGCACAGCAGTTTGAAGTCAATGAAATTTTATTTATATAACATGTTTAATTTGCAGGCAGATCAATGTGCCTTACAATCCACTGCATACAGACAGGTGCATCAGAATATATTTATTTGACTACATAAACAAGCACCACAAATAAGAATGCATCCCCTACAAGGCTCTGATAAACTGCACATAGGTAGGCTGTATCTTAGATCATGCCAATAGTCACACTCCAGCAGTTGTCTAAATCCATCTCTTACACAAAGTAGGATTAAAAAAAATAGATAGACCAGCTCTGTCAAATCATTCAGCTCCATCCAGTCCATCATAATTCTTTTGCCTTCTGGATGAGAGTTACCATTATATTTTTTGGGGAAAAATTCTTCAAGAAGTGTGACATTACACATATCTTCAAGTGATGTCAGATCTCATTGCGCTGCATACTATACTTCATAATGTGGGAGGCTTCAGTGTATCTGCTAGCTTGACTGACACTGGAGCAACTCAGCGTTCACTATCTTGCCTAAGGACACTTTGGCATGCAGACTGGAGCAGCCGGGGTTCAAACCACCAACCTTCTGATTAGTAGATGAACACATGACTGTCTGTAAACACAGTGTCATCAGTCCAGATGCTACCACATAACTTTGTGATATTTAAGAGTTACATGTGTTTACAGACAGTTATGTGTTCATCTACTAATCAGAAGGTTGGTGGTTTGAACCCCGGCTGCTCCAGTCTGCATGCCAAAGTGTCCTTAGGCAAGATAGTGAACCCTGAGTTGCTCCAGTGTCAGTCAAGCTAGCAGATACACTGAAGCCTCCCACATTATGAAGTATAGTATGCAGCGCCTCTGGCAGGCGCTACAGGTGCATCAAAGCCAGAACAAACAGACTCAAGAACAGTTTCTTCGCCAGAGCAATCACCACCCTGAACTCACACACTCACCCACCGTAACTGTGCAACACCCACATCTCTGTGCGATATTATATTATTCATACTGAACAATATCTAACATTCCTATATTGTGTAATATCCAGTATTCATTCACTAGTGAAATATTCATTCACCAAGTGCAATATTCATCATCTTCATTATTATATGTATACACATATTTACTTTTCTTACAATGTACAGATGCACCAATGTATGTATATATTTTTATACATTCTATTTTTTAAATTATTTTACACATTGTTTATTTTCTGTATATCTCTTGATTATATTGATTATACTAGATTATAATATTTTTATAATATTTTTTATTTTTATTTTAGAGAGTTTGATTTTTTGTTACAAGGCACTGAACAGGAGTGGCCCTCCAATCTCATTGTACATCCTGTATAATGACAATAAAGGCATTCTATTCTATTCTATTCTATTCTAAGAATTGAGACAGGGTGATGACAATGACAGTCATTTCTGTCATTCCTTGTATTCTTCCCCTCTACCATGGCAAAGACCAGAGATGACACTACTGATTAAAGATCATCTGCACACATCAGTCCGCTTCAAAATATAACTGCAACTGAATCTAAACAATGAATAACATTTAAGCAGCACTGCACACCAGCTGTCAAAGGTTTGGTAAAGTAACATGAGTACTGCAAAGTTTTGTAGGGTCTAGTTAAAATCACACAATTATCACACCACATCTGGCATGTATAGTCCCATTTTATCCCAGATTGTGTCCCAGTTTATATATCAGTTGACAAATTACTTACCAGCAATTTGTCAATAAATGGATGTCACTGAGACGTGAATGGTGAAACTGACCTGCAAGTATTTTTGACAAATTATTTCTTGTTTGTTTTTTTTTTTTTAGAATTCATCAGCTGTGGAAGGATGTACTGGAATATTTCCTAGGATTTCTTTTATGCTGCTTTCTTGGCTTAATCCTGACAAGGAGACAAACCTCAGTGTTTTACATCCTCCGAGCAACAATTCCAGAGAGACAGAGAGAGCAGCGACCACTCATCAAGATCAGCCAGAAATCAATCCGTCTCCAGCTGTGGTTGAGCAGAACAAGATATGAGAACAGACAAAATAATAAATACCTCAGTTTCATGTAGATGGTGAACAGAGACCTGTAACAGACAGAGTTCACATCCCTGAGCTGTCCCATGCCTTGTCCTGCAGACCTGATAAATCCAATTTCCAGACACAATGCACACTTAAAATCAGACAATTTCCATTCTTTGAAAAATGCTAGGGCACGTATGATCTGTCAGATAGGGTACAAGGAAATGACCACGTTTAACTTCCTGACACCATGCATCCTCATTAGGTTTTGGCTTTCCTGCATCTTATACTTCATTCAGCTCAATAAAGTGTTTTACACTTTGTTAAACAATCATCACTTTATTATGCTGGAAAATAAACCCATTGTTTATTTTCCCATTTTTTAAGATGACACTTTTTTAAAAATTACTTTCTGTTCATAGCTGATACTTAGTTTTTACACTTGTCAGGTTCAATTAATCCCAAATAGCTCAGAGAAATTAAAAGTGCAAACAGCTAACAAGAGTTCAAGTCTTAGGAGGATAATCTGTAGTGAGTTATGCAACTAATACTCATGAAAGTGATCAGTTTCTTTCAAGAATCTTCATTTTCCCTCAGCTTTACTCACCATTTCAATTCAGTTCAGTTCAATTTAATTCAATTCAGTTTTATTTATATGACACCAAATCACTACCAACATTTGCTTCAAGGCACTTTATATTGTAAGGTAAAGCCCATAAAACAGTACAGAGAAAACCCAATAATCAAAATGACCAATCAATCAAAATGGTGACAGTGGGAAGGAAAAACTCCCTTTTAACAGGAAGAAACCTCCAGCAGAACCAGGCTCAGGGAGGGGCCGTCATCTGCCACAACCAGTTTGGGGGTGAGAGGAGAGAGACAGGACAAAAGACATGCTGTGGAAAAGAGCCAGAGATTAATAATACCTAATGATTAACTGCAGAGTGGGGTATAAACACACAGAGTGAAAAGAGGTGAATGAAGAAGAAACACTCAGTGCATCATGGGAACCCCCCACAACAACTTAATCTCATTGCAGCGTAACTAATTTCAGAATGTAGCAACTCTCTAGCCTCAAAAAGTTGATTAACTTCGTCTGGACCAGGGTTATAATAGTTTTGGATTTTACATTATAGTTTAGTTTTAGTTAGTTTTTACTTTTTTTTCTCTAATTCAGTTAGTTTTAATTAGTTTTCAGAGTGGTTTTGCTCGTTTTTATTAGTTTTTATTTTTGGTTTCATGCTTAGTTTTAGTTAGTTTCAGTTAGTTTCAGTATTAGTTTTAGTATTTTCATACCTAATCAGGTGTAAGATTCAAGGCGCAAAAGTGACTATTGTGTAATGAAAACTTGACAAAAGATACAGTTTAAAGAAATATAGTCAACAACCAACTGTTCACAAGACATGCTAAATGTGTGTAATATTAAGGACACACATGAACATCAACAGGGAGAAACAAAGAAAAACATGAACTCCCAAACTCAATAAATTCTACAATAAACTCCACAATAAAGTTCAGCATCAGTGCAGCAGATTAATAACGCCTACATGTGGTGTTAAACAAAAACAAACTCTTTGAAGGAGTCAAAGCTCAAATCCAGCTGCATCCTGATGTTCTCACCACCTGAAGCTGCTTCTGTTTTGGAGCTAGCTTGGTTAGATGCTCGCTAATTAAACCTGCAGGGTCTTTGCGGCCTCTGTACACAACCTACAGAAGTTGCCGACCTCATGTCCGCATTTATGCTTGTGTAGCTGGATTGTGTGTGTTAATTACCTTGTGGTCGTGTGCAGGTGTTTGTACTCAAAGAACCTCCATACGGGACTCCGCCGCTTCCTCTGCAGACCGCAGCCATTACTTTGCGGACCAGCGCGGTGAGCGCACGCACATGCGCACTCACACAGTTGTCCTGTGGCGCTCCCAGCTTAAACTCGGAGAGCGGAAACAATGATTTCATATCAATCCACAAGGCTTAAAAAAAACCCCCCAAAAAAACAAGTAAATGAAAGTCAGTTTATCGATAATTTCAGTTAGTTTTAGTTAGTTTTGTAAACTCACAATTCAGTTTTAATTAGTTATCGTTTTTTCCTTTTAATTATAGTTTTTATTTATTTCAGTTAACGACAATGTTTTTTCAATTTCAGTTTTCGTTATTTCGTTCGTTTTCGTTAACTATAATAACCCTGGTCTGGACACAGCGGTTTTCAGTGGGAGAAACAGTTCATCACTCATCCAAGTAACTCGTCAGTCTCTTCAGGCTCAGACTGAAGAGACTGACGATGTTCTAAGCTCTCGAGTGGCCAAAATTGTTTTAATTGACCTGGTCTTTATGTTCAAATTCATTCAATATGGCTGTAGTGGTTTGATCTGTTCTCAATAACCTTCAATCCTGTTCATATTATATAAACACAACATAATGCAAAATGAAAGAAAACATTTATTTGTGTCAATAACTTTATAAGTGCTGTTGCATGAAGTCCAGGTCGCTGGTTTTCTTGTGGAGTGCCTCATGCCAAAAAGCTGACTCAAAGTGCTGAGAGGTCATCATCTGTCAAACGTGGTTCAAAACAGCTGCGGGTGTGTCCTCATCTCCCAGAGGAGTCCAAGTTGTTGTCCACAAATTAAAACGTACGCACACCAATCAGTTTAAAACACCAAATCAACCAAAATATCAGCAGTGATTTAATAACTGCACTTTATGAGCTTTTCATTATGTATATTTTGTTACCTCACCCACCCATAGGTGGAGGGAGGTCATGTTTTTGGTCGCATTGGTCTGCCTGTTTGCAGGATAACTCAGAAAATTATGAACGGATTTCAATGAAAATTTCTGGTGTTGTTGGAGGTCCAAGGAACAATTATTTAAATTTTGGTGGTGAGCTGGATGGTGATCTGGAGCCAGTATTTTTTAAAAGGATTCTTTACCATTGGGAGACAGTGACAGTATTCACATATTTGTATCTAACCTTATGAGGATAAGTCAGAATCCTCTAAAAATAATTAGGGTACAACATCACTGTAAGTTCTGTCATACAGCAAAGTTTGTTCACAATCGAAGGTGGATTCCAGATCCAGAATGCTGAGAAGGTCAAGCGATACTCCTGTAGAGTAAGAAATAAAGCCACTGACATGCAACTAACACCAAAATATAGCTGTACCTGATATGAGCGCAGTATCACCATAGAAAATTTGGGGTGGGCGAGATGTGCACTCTGTTGACTGTCCCAGTTAAAAATAATTTGATTATCAGGATCTTTACCAAACATTTCACTGTGATATACCGGACACACTGTTTAAGAGACCTGTTATATATTAATTTAGAAACTGCATTAATAAAGATAGCAGCCATGTAAAAAATATTTCAGTTCAGAATAAGTGTGTGTGCTTGTGTAACTAAAAGAAAATGAACTTAAATCAACAGTGTCATCCCTAGTTTTTGCCTTCACAGAGGGCAGTAAGACAGGGAATGAGAGACCTGAGAGCTATCATTGTAATCACCCTGTCTCAAGTCTTTTAACTTGTAAGTATGCTAGCTAGTACTGCTAGGATGTAATATTTTCACAAACTAATATGGGCCTAAAAAAAATGGTGCTACATGCAGAGATGCTAGCGTTAGCCATGTTAACACATTCCCTTCAGCAGGTGGGCAGGCTGAGTCCACAGATGCATTTCTCCATTTCACAGCAGCGTCCCTTCATATTCTTCATATATCCACATTGGACGTTTTGTAAGTGTGAATACCAAAGCTAAATGACCTTGTACAAGCATAAACACTTCTTAAAGAGGTCTCCTTAACAGTGCACAGCTAGCCAACCTGTGCATCTCTAATCAGTCAGAGTTCTTACATCATATAGTATGGCTAATTTCTAATTTCTAATTGCTATTTTCTCCAAGGACCGAAAGAGTCACAGAAATGCTAAATGCAGAAACTAATCCAGTAGCTAATTAGGAAAGGAAACAGAAATGAAAAAGAGGAGTGAAATTATTGTTTTTAATGTCAGGAAAAAAGTCTGTATTTCTAATTTGATTTCTGAATCCATTTACTTATTTCTCTTTTTAAATTGGATTTTTAAAAGATTTTGAACATCTGTTTCCCTGTTTTCTCAAAAGGAAAATCCCTTTTTCATTTAAAGTATCTATTAATTGATTAATAATTCATTTAGAAATATTTATTTCCTTATTTTATTGTCCATTAAATAAGTAAATAATGAATTACTTTGTTAATGTCTAAATAAATAAAAGAAATTAAAAAGTAATTTGTGAATGAATTTGCTAGTGCATATTTTATTGCACAATTCATTATTAAATCACAAAATTCTTTCATTCCATGTGCGTGACTTTCCTGATCCTCCACAGATCATATCAACTATGTGATGATTTCACCCACAGTTAGAAACAGTTTCAAGATAAAAGAAGCGACATTGTTCGTAAGAAGTCGTCTCTGGAGCTTGAAAAAAAAGGCAGCTGAACTTCAAGTTTCTTGAAGATGTTTCACCTCTCATCTGAAAAGCTTCTTCAGTTCTCAAACCAAAAGGCGGAGAGACCCATGTATTTAAACCCCAGTGGGTTTAGTCCCTTGGAGGTGGTTGTGATCCACTATTAATAATGTGTATAATGACATGCGCCAGGGTGTGAAAGGAGGCGTGGGTGGGTCATTACAATCACTGGTTTCAGGTGAAATCAATTTGGGACTTCGCCCCACTCTATGAAGTGACCCATTGAGGTCATCTGATGAAAGATGTGAATGGGGGTTGAGGCCCTGGGGAGGGAGCTCAGGTCCGCATTGTAGACTGGGGAAAATTGGTGACATAGTCCACCTCCTCTGTTCAGCGATGGGCATAGATGCTTCTTTTACTCCTATTTCAAACCATTTGTCTTCCTGGTCCAAAATGTGTGGCATCCTCGAAAGAGCGGCCTTTGACCTTTAGATGCAGATGTACAGCTGAGTCTTGTTCTGTCGAGGTGGCTCTTCTATGTTGTAAGAAGTCAGTTTTTCTTCAGTAAAACACAGCTCTTGAGTATCCTCACTAATGTAAAAGGCCATGTATTTTATGGCACACTGTAACCTTGAACACATCCGCTCTTGCATTCCTGCTTTGTGATGCATGTGAGGCCTTTGCTTTGCTGTGCATTGTTGGTGACAGGAACCTGGTGCTGTAGTGCCAGGACGCCAACCATGCTTGACTGGTTAGTGAGTCGTGGTGGGTCATTACACACTTCAACTATCCCAACCTGCAGTGCCAAATGCACGCGGACCACCGCATGATTTGCGTTCTGGTGATATTGGGAGCCCAAGTTTATTGATTATTTACTTAAGCATGGATTTGATTACACTTTGGTGTTTTCATAAGTGTCCTTGATGGCTGGTCTTTTTGTCCCTCACTGTAGCATCAAGTGAGCCGCAGCGTGCCTAATGCTTTCTTGGAGAAAAGCTTGTACTTCAGTACAGAGTGCACTGTGAATATGGAGCTCAGTGTCAGGAGAAGGGCTTTGCGTGTTTTTTACGGTCCTCCTTATGTGCTGGACAGGCTGTGGACTGCTGGACACGACCCTCCCGTTTGCACGTTGGAAGAGCTGTGACGCGTCTACATCACCAATGCAAATGAAACTGACTACCCCTCCTTCTCGCCCCATCACCTCATCTCTCTCACGCTTTCTCTCTCTCTCTCTCTTTCACACACACACACACACACACACACACACACACACACACACACACACACACACACACACACACACACACACACACACACACACACACACACACGTACTGCCTGCGCTTTATATCGCCGTGCCAGCCTTTCAGAGCGACGGAAAGCAGCATTGGCTGGCTGAGAGAAAGAGAGGAAGAGCGAGTGAGAGAGTGAGCTTATATAACAGCTCTGGGAAATGCTGGAGAGCTGAGGACACCCTCAGTGCACAATAAAGCGGGGAAAACAGCGATCTTAACGGCAATAAACTGATAAGTGATCGCGCAATGGAAGGATGCCGTGCCGCTCCAGCGCTGAAGGTAAGCCATACGCTCCAACATTCTCTACTGTAAATGGTGGAGACACGGTGAGGGGGTTTTTAAGATGGAAGACCTCGGCTTCTTAAATAGGTGATGCGTGTTTACTCTCGCTTGTGATTCATTTGTCTTTCAACCAACCTTCAACCATCCATTCCACTAAATTGATTCAGACACGCTTCTTTGTTTCTCGCTTAGAATACGCAACCACGAGTTATTTTAGGGGTAAAAACGTGGAGTTGAACATAACTTGGGCACTCGGACATGATCGGAGACTGTTCATTGAGCAAACTGTTGCTTCTATCATCGTGAGCATCACCGCACCCCTACTTTTTTTTGTTGGGGGAGGGGGGGGGGGGGGGGGGGGGGGGGCAGTGTGTCTTGGAAGGCCTGAGATGAAAAGTAGAGCTGAAGGGCATGACGGTGTGTGACGACCACCGAGACAACGAGGCATCAATGGCTCTCATCGGATGCTCACTTCACAGCTCCCCTCTTCAGTCAAAGTGTAAGGCTTCAGAGAACACTGAACACCAGGGTGTTTTACAGCCTAAATATTCAGCGATCCTCAACATCTCATCTTTGCATGTGTTTTTTTCACTCATCACTTATTCATCTCTCCACGGATGAGGCAAGAGTTTGTCTGCGCGCTGCTATGATAATCCCCATTTCATAAGCACCCATAATGCGCTCTCCAGACAGTTTTTATCACGATATTTTTTTCAGCGAGATAGTTGAGATTTAGATGGCAAAGCTGGGAGATAAACCGGGCAAAATTTCTTTGTTGCTTGGGAATCCACTTTAAAAGCCACGAGGGTTTGGTGTAATTTATGCATTTTTAAATCAGGAACTGCAACTTCGGGCAGGAATTTGGTATAAAAACGAATGGCAGGATTGAAAGCAGTGGAGCAGCACCAAGGGATGTGCTGCAAGATGCCGCAAGACAGAAACACAAACCCATATGTCAACATAAGCCGTGAATCTAAATTACCAGTCATGCGCATCCTCTTCCTTTCGTTGTGGTGACATATAGAGAAATGCACTTGCATTAAATCTGTCTGCTACTTTTTTTCTGTTTTGTCCCTCAGCTTACCCCCAAGGAGTCCCATGGAGTCCCTGACCACAGCCCTGGATATTAAATCTCTCTGGTGTGACACATCCATTGTTCCACTGCTGATATCAGACCCTGTGGCTAAAAAAAGTACCAAAACAATGTATGCACCTCCGCCAGATCCTGCAGGTCTGTTCAACATTATGAAGTTCTAAGTAGGTTACAGATCTTCTCTCTCCTTATTCCTCAAATGACCTTCCACTGAGGTGTGAGACAGTAAACAGCATAGGAATGGTGGCACCCTTCTACAAGCTGCACTGCCTCTTGAAACGGGCTCAGATGCTGCTGCTCTGCCTGGGCATTGCATATCTGATGGCAGGCAGCATCCTGCTTCTACAGCGCTCCAACATCAGAATGGCTCAGCCAAACCTGGCCAGCCTGCCGCCCCTGCTGTCCCTCTCAGCACCTCCTACTGCCCTCAGGACTGCAGGCCTGGGCATGAGGGCACGCTCCAGATGGGTCGCCATTCAGGCTGCTTCTGGAGGGGGAGCCAAGGCAGGGCGACACTGGCCTGCTTCCCGTAGCCTGGGGGTCAAACACTTGCACCGTCGCTGGTTTCATAGTCTGCTGCCAGAGACTCCAGAGCAAAAAGTCTCCACCCAGAGAAGCAGCAGACACAAAGGTAAATAACTACACAGACATTACAGCTATGTGTGCAAACAGAGTTAGATATGCCTCCACACTGAGCTGACACTGACCTGCCTCCTATCATGTGTAACTTCATAAGCTTCACTGCAGCTTCCCTTATAGCTAACTAGCCAGCAGGCAGAGCAAGAACAGCAAGGGGTGTTAATATAAACTGGTCACCAATGGCCACTGCATTGCCCTATTTACATGAATTAGAGTGCCAGTGAAGTGTTAATGCCATCAAAGTGCATCATGTGAATGCACAATGACTGATTCTTTACCAAAGAATCAAGTCTAAATATTTCTACTGAGAATATAAAGCTGTGATTTAACAAAATAACAAGTTTGTTGTTTTGTAAAACACAGGACCTCTGATATATCTTCCCAAAGACATGTTATCCCACAGACCTGCAGCTGTTTGGCCTTCTCACAAAAGCCAGTGTTGTTCTTTACCAATTATTCATTGCCCTCTTTTGTCTGTGGACAAGCTTGTGCACCTCTTTGGTCATCAAATTAAAACCAATATCACAAACTCCACAGCAGCACTCATGCTATCTGGGAAAAAAAGCAGCAGCACAGAGGATAACTGACAGAAATATCTTGATGATTATATGTGGATTGAGATGATGGATCTACTAGCAAATGACATAAAGGAGAAAATATGTAAGTTTGTTTTTTATGTTATGGCTTAGTATTTTCTTTTTAGTTCAGATGGCCAGGGGCTGTGGAAATGCACTGTCTCTGCACAGGACTCACATAGTGCACTCTTAACAAGCTTCATATGACATTTATGAACAGATAATCATGACCTTAGAACATTTAGAAGAGCTTCATTATACATTTATATAACATTTTACATTTGGGTGCTTCAGATCTTGTAGATGAAAGATAGAGCTCACTGATCCTCTCGAAACCAGAGGAGGAACAAAGGCAGGCAAGCACTAAAGTAGCTTCCAGAAAATAAATTAGTAATTATGAAGAGAAAAAACGATATAATTTCTTACTTGCACTCTCTGCTAAGGAGCCTTCACCATTGCTTGAGCACTTTGAGATATCCATGGAGATTTACTCTATTGTTTAACTGTGCCTGTCAGCGCCTTTGCCATTTTGCTGAAATGATAAATACTTTGGAATTACCTTTGGTGGAACATTTGTTCTTTCAGCCTATTCTTGAAAAGCATCCTACAAAAGCGCTTAATCCCTTTTTTTAAACAGACACTACATGACCATTCAGTCACTAAGTAGGGTAATACAGATGAATAATGTTTGAGGCAAGAAAGAGATCAGTTTCAGTTGCAGCCATCTGGCAAAGGTTCTTTTTTAAAAGTATTACCCAGGACACAATTCAATTACTCTAGTCTGTTGTGCCACATGCCCTGGGAAAGTAGCTGGTTGAAGGTCTTAGTAAAAAGTATTTGTGATATCATTCCTAAACCAGGTATGTGCATTATCCTGTCTCTGTCCCCTCAGCCCCAACCAGTCACAGCAGATGACTGCCCCTCCCTGAGCCTGGTTCTGCCGGAGGTTTCTTCCTATTAAAAAGGAGTTTTTCCTTCCCACTGTCGCCAAGTGCTGCTCATGGGGGTCATCTGACTATTGGATTTTCTCTGTATTATTGTAGGGTCTTTACCTTACATTATAAAGTACCTTGAGGCGACTGTTTGTTGTGATTTGGTGCTTTATAAATAACATTAACAATTGAATTGAATTATCTCAGGATAGCAGTCAGTAATGAAGCAGTTGCTCAGTTTATCAAGTTCACAAAATGTATTTGCCAGCTATAGTTGAAATGCAGATCAGATCCATTCTCAGGCTTCTTTTTTGTTTAGTTTAGCTTTTTGAGTAAACACATCATAGCCACAACTAACACATTTTAGCATAGCTTAGCATAAAATCTAGAAGCTGTTGGGTCCAGTCACCAGCTTCCAGCTGCCATTGCCATTGCTTGAAGGAAGAAATAACTCATTGAACCTCTGGTGGCCTGATTCCAGGAAGTCACTGCCCCTGATCAAAAAGTATTTCTATAAATACCACCCCCCAAAAATCAATATTCTCATCTAAAGCTCTGCAAAAGAAAATAGCTGAATATCCAGCATTTCCATTTAATTCTTAATTCGTGTTTTGTTTATTTAATAGAAAAAAATATTATACTCATAAATATACAATGATTAGTGTGTAATTATGTTTTCCAACAAACTGATGCATTCTCATAAACTTAAAATTAATCCATTAAAAATCCATAGGCGCTGATGCTGTTTTCTGGGAGCCGTCATGTTGCCCCACTATCTTGATTACAGTGGCTGAGATGCACACGTGCTTAGTACGCCACAGGTGGAAGAAAAGAGAACCACACCCACATTTCATCATCTGAGAAACGTCCCCTTCACCAAAGAAGCGAAAAACATGAAAGGAGACAAGGAGACAGTTTATTCACTAAGAGTCCAACAGTGTTCAATCCACTTCAACAAAAGTTCACTAACAGCAGCAAAAACAGCAGCGCTTACCAACAGAACAGTTCAGGATATCCTCAACAGCTCCCCTCAGTATTGCTGTCATCGGTCAGGGGTGAGCTTCACTGACACATTGATCCATACTGGACTCCTTTCACAGAGTTTTACAGCTTCCTCCACAGTAAATAGATGTGGATGCTGCTCATCCAACATATTGACAGCTGAGGTAAACAGTGGACTGACAGCCTACCCAGGCAGCAAGAGACTCCAAGACAGATCCAGTCCAGAGTCACTTTGCTCTCTGAGTCCACTCACCACAGATGAACGGTGAGTTTTTCAGGTGTCTCCGGGTTAAAAAAATGTAAAATACCACAAAATATCTAATTAATTTATTTGTTTATATTATTCAAATATATTAAAATATTATTATTACCTTTATTTTACCATGATGTCTCATTGAGATCATAGTCTCTTTTACAAGAGAGACCTGGAAAAATATAATGTGTGCATTTTTTTTTTTTTACATAAACAGTAGAAACACGCCAGCTGTGGCTGTTATGGGGTACAGAATAAATTGAATGTTTCTGATCTCTTGGCTGATTAAAACACATTTGTCCTACAGTGGCTGCCGTAGCTAGGATTATGCAGTTGAATTAGGAGAGGTAAGAAAGCAGAACTCAGTTGTATGCAGTCTGCAGTTAGCTGACTTTTGTTTTCTCAGTTTTGAATCATGTGTGTAAAATCTCACCGCGTCTAGCAGGGAGACTTTACACATTGCACCTTTAAATGTGTTATAAAACAAAAAAAACATAAGGATGTGCTGGTTCCAGCTCCTCACATGTGAATGGCATTGCTGCTGTTGCGATTTCCTTTGTGTAGTGGACTACTCACTGAACAAAGGAAATAATTTGAAGAGATTACCTTTGGCTCTAAAAACTATGACAGCTAATTGACTTTGTGCCAAACGAGTTAATCAAAAAGAAAAAGAGAAAGTAAGATCAAATCATAATAAAAATACAGTAGGTGCTGTCATAGATTCAGTGTTACACTAACAGTGATTGCATCACTGTGTCTAAAATTATTTAAAAAGCACTTTCCTACTTATCAGAATAGGCGAGAGTAATGGAGAGGTGAAATGTTTCTACTCACTGTGAGTCAAGCAGTAATAAGAAACTAAATCAGGACTATCATAAGGTGGTTCAGCCGAGGTAGGTTGTCATTAAACAGCTCTTACCCATCCAAAGCAGTCTTGTTATCCAAATTTCACAGCTGAAGTCTCTGGACTTAAGCCCAAATGCTTGAGGCCAGTCCACATTTTTTGAATTTTAAAAATCTGATCATGAGTTACTGTCCCTGGTTTGTTTTAATCACATAATGAAGATACATATTTTTAATAAGAATCCTTTAAACTGGTTATTAAAAAACTTGAGGCCAAGACACTGCCTACAGCTGGGACACTGCTTGTTAAGAGGTTAAACGTATATCTCTCTGGTATTTCTGGACTGCAATTACTTATCATTTATTGGTTGTGATATGCTGACATATCAGTCACATTCCCCTCTGGACTTGTAAAAGGGTGCAAAATACCAAAAGCAATTTTCTTTATTTTGTCTTTATCCCATCTTTATTCACTGACTAATCTCATACAGAGGGTGTAGCAGTAATAACATTACACAGCCAGATGGAGAAGTTTGCACACGCATTTTCAGTTTCATATATTCATGGATTCAGGAGCTCTACATATTCAAACATTTTATAATAAAAGTCAGAGATGCATAATACTTTGTGTCTGCTGCTGGAAACCCTACACCTTGCAGGAATGTGTGACAAATTTCTTGATATGTAAAGTACAAATCAGGAGAGATCTGAAGTCTGGTGTTACACAGCAGAAGCCACAAACTCGATGTTGATATTACACAGTATTTACAAAGTTTGTGTTGATTCTCCTGCAAACTTTCACTGAGGGTTGGATGGGATTTGCACACGTGGGTGGCGCAGTGGTGCAGTGGTTACCACTGCTGCCTCATAGCTAGTTCAGATTTCTGGGTTCAAGTATAGAGTTGGCATGTTCCCTGTGCCTGCAGTTTCTCCGGATACTTCAGTGTTCTCCCAAAGCCCACAGCAATGCAGCATAGGTTAACTGAAGGTTCTAAGATGTGAGTCTGATGTGAGCGTAATAGGTCTCTGTGTTAACTCTGTGATGTGACTGGCAACCCTGAACTTCAGACAAAGAAGACTGCTATTTCCATCTGCAGTAATTTATATTTTGCACCATGGCTCTGTTCTGGAACCTCCCCAACTTCCCATGTCGATATGTGGAATGCTTGAGTTAGGGAGAGCAGCAGCAAGGCCCCAGTTCAGAACAGAATAGGCATCAGTGACAACAGATATGACACTGATTAAGTCAGAAAATAAGGAGCTGGGCTTGAGGTAGGTTACAAGGTGGGTTACAGATGAAGAGCTTAAATAGTATGCCCTCTATGAAATAACCATTTGGATATGTAGAAGCTAATCTGGCAGGGTTGCAGCTTAGCTTGACTTTGTGTTGAATGTTGTGCTTGATTTGTCCTTGTTAAATGTTTTATCATTACTGCAAACACTCCGTTTGGTTTAGGCGAGCAGTGGTGCCTGGATGGAGCATGGAGCATTCTCACATACAGCTCCTCCGCATAATGTCTAGACAAGTTCAGGGCTACACTGAATGTGTAAAAAAGTCTTAACAGACTCTAAAGAGTGTTGTGTTTTTCAGAATCCGACACCCTGTTGAGATGATCCTCCTCTCATCCTGTCTCAGGTCAGCCTGTAATACACTGAAACCCTCTTTGTTGTCCTTTTTTATGACACCGCTCACACTTGTGAGGTTTGAGGATGTAGATCCAGCAGAGAGACTGTGAACCCCCTTCAGCTGGCTTTAATGGACACACACAGTTGCTACCCCTGGCAGCAGCACATGTCCTCATTTTTGGCCATCCTGTCATTAGCCTTCTCCATCCAGTCCTGCGGGGAAGAATCAGCTCCAGCTCAGCCATCTGTCTTAGTGTTTAAGAAAGCAGCACAGTGGCAGGCCAAAAGTGCAGTCGTTTCTATCATGTCTGGGAATTCAGGCTGAATCCCTCCATTAACCCTTGGCTGCTATTGCCCGGGGCCTCTTCTTCACTTTGATTAAAACAATAGCCTGCCCCACTGGGTGGCTGAGGGGTGTAGGGGGGCCTCACCTTGGGTGATGCCTTTTGAGATTCTTCTTTGGTAATCCCAGGCTTTTAGTGCTTTTAGGCAGCAGCTGCTGGTGTTCTCCAGCAATTGTTTCTTGTAGTGCAGGAGACTCAGGCTGACTGCTGCAAAACAGGCTGGACAAGCTTCAGAAGACATTGCAAACTGATTGAATCACAAATTCAATATGGTGATGCTTGGCCTGCCAGAGATTTCACAGCCCATTGCTTGCGTCCATCTTGATTGCGCACCTTTCTGCTAACACTTTTTAAATCCTCTCTTTGACCAATTGGCCTTGGCTTATTTCTATGCTGGTAGTAAATGAAAAATAGGAAGTCAAACCCGTAGTGTCCTTGAAACCTGTAAAACTATACACTATACACTACAAACTATATAAACTATACACTGTATTACTAAAGGTGCCTTCACACGTATATGAACTTGAGTGAATCCCATTCTTAATCCATAGGGTTTAATATGATGTGGGCCCACCCTTTGCAGCTATAACAGCTTCAACTCTTCTGGGAAGGCTTACCACAAGGTTTAGGAGTGTTTATGGGAGTTTTTGACCATTCTTCCAGAAGCACATTTGTGAGGTCAGACACTGATGTTGGATGAGAAGGCCTGGCTCACAATCTCTGCTCTAATTCATCCCAAAGGTGTTCTATCAGGTTGAGATCAGGACTCTGTGCTGGCCAGTCAAGTTCTTCCACACCAAACTCCCTCATCCATGTCTTTATAGACCTGGATGATTGGTGTGCAGTCATGTTGGAACAGGAAGGGGCCATCCCCAGGCTGTTCCCACAAAGTTGGGAACATGAAATTGTCCAAAATGTCTTGTTATGCTGAAGCATTAAGAGTTCCTTTCACTGGAACTAAGGGGCCGAGCCCAACTCCTCAAAAACACCCCCACCCCATAACCTCAGCTCCACTAAACTTTACACTTGGCACAGTGCAGTCAGACAAGTACCGTTCCACTAGCAACCACCAAACCCAGATTCATCCATCAGATTGCCAGATGGAGAAATGTGATTTATCAGTCCAGAGAACACATCTCCACTGCTCTAGAGTCCAGTGGCGGCGTGCTTTACACCACTGCATCCAACGCTTTGCATTGTGCTTGGTGATGTAAGGCTTGGATGCAGCTGCATGGAAACCCATTCCATGAAGCTCTCTACACACTGTTCTTGAGCTAATCTGAAGACCACATGAAGTTTGGAGGTCTGCAGCAACTGACTCTGCAGAAAGTTGGTGACCTCTGTGCACTATGACACTAACCCCACTCTGTGATTTTACGTGGCCTACCACTTCATGAGTGGCTGAGTTGCTGTCCCACTAAAAGCTGACTGTGGAATATTTAGTAGTGAGGAAATTCCACGACTGGACTTGTTGCACAGGTATCATCCTATCACGGTACCAGGCTGGAATTCACTGAGCTCCTGAGAGTGACCCATTCTTTCACAAATGTTTGTAGAAGCAGTCTGCATGCCTAGGTGCTTGGTTTATACACCTGTGGCCATGGAAGTGACTGGAACGCCTGAATTCAGTGATTTGCATGGTGAGAGAATACTTTAGGTAATATAGAGTATAAAAGTAAATTCATACTACTAGGGACTGTGAAATAAACACCAACGCTAAAGAAGTATCTGCGTGTACTCTATACAGCAGAGATGTACTCCAATCTGTTTAGAGGATGCAGTTCCTGAATGAGGAAAAACATCTAACATGTGGCCTCAAAATATAATAGTGTCAGAACCAGGGAGAAAGATGTAAATGAAGTTTGCACACAAAGAAATGCATCTGCTCCCATCCACACTGAAAATGATATTTATAAAGAAAACTTTAATGTGTCAGCTGTGCAGAGTTTGATGTTGCAGTGTGGCAAAGACAGGGATTACATCAAAGAGTGAATCTGGGTTACATCTTATATGGTGCCTTAATCTTGTCAGCACATCATAATAGTCTGCCGTAGCCTATTATGCATTACATCCTTCTTTCTACACTGGTGATTTTTATTCTAGTGGAAGTAAATAGGTTCACAGTAATGTAGGAATATGAATTATCTACATTGCTAGATAAATTAAGGCTTACCATGTTATAATTTAGTTGGATATTGTGGCTCACAATACATGCTGCTGTGCATAATTACTGTGAGTAAGTGATGACGCAAAGGCTGCTTTGGCTCTACCACTGAATGTGTCCAGAGCCAAACCAAAGATAGTTTGGTTTATGTCCAAATCAAGTTGCACAGGAGCGTGTTGACATCCATTTACAGCTGACTGTGTGTGTGTGTGTGTGTGCGCGCGCATGCACACAACATGTAACAAAGGTCATGCAAAATTGTTGTTGCTGTTGTTGTTGTTGTTGTTGTTTTTGCTGCTGTTGTTGTTGTTATTATTATTATTGAGTTTTAGTCGCTTGAAGGATGAATCTGAGAATCATCTCTGTATATTTTTATGATGCATTTCTCTCTTTCTTATGTATCTGTCATTCAGTTTAAACAAATCATTTGGCCAATAATGAGCTTTTTTGTCTGTTAATCCCAAATTCTAAGGTCTAAGGAATAAAAAATTTGGCATGTTTTTGAATGTCAAGTTACTTAAATGATTTCTGTTATATTATTATATTTGACCATAAATGTGCACTTTCTATTCGGCTGCCCTGGTTTTGTGATTGTGCATGCTGAGAGCCACTACAGGGGACTTTTCTGCCTGAATGAATTTTAATCTCACTTTTTTGCTGTTTTTTTTTTTAACACATGCAGGGACCTACATCGGATGCTTCCTGCACAACGCCAGCGATCGAGCCCTGGGAGGAACCATGCTTTACGACCTGCGCAAAATGACCAGTTCTTTGTGTCAAGACACCTGCTCAGAAAGGTAATGTGTTCGCAGCGGGCTCCTGTGAAGGGACCACAGAAAGCTCGCTGTGTGAGTAAATGCTTTGGATCTCAGTCTCCTCCATGAATGCCTCCTGTGTTTTGAGCTATAGCGGAGAGCCAGGTGGCTGGATGACAGTAAAAGATGAGGGGGTGCGGAGTGAGAGAGGGGAGAATGAAGAGCAGGCCAGGACAGAAGGCTTGATCTGTTGCAGAAAAAGGAAGAAGGGAGGTGTTTGTGCGTGTGTTATAGAAAGCTTAATGAGCTGACTTCAGCAGTCAGTGAATAAATGTGCTTTTCCTGTGGCCATGGTGTGGTGTAGTGTGAAAATCTCTGATTGGGTCAGTATGAGCTGAATAATAAGCACAGATATATCCTCAACAATCCTGTTAGGAAACATGTAGAGACAGGTGGAATTTTTCAAAGAGAGCTCAAGGAATGACCTGCTTGAATTATTCCTTTTCATATGTTAGCAGCTAGGAAGCAGTGTATCCCCAGTGAAACAGAACAGCAGAGGACAGATGGATGCTGTCAGACTGATAGTTGGTACTTCCATCTCAAGCACAAACCCGCCCTCTGCCTGTCCACATGGAAGGCAGTCTCGTTACCTGAGCAAGCCAATTACTGCGATGAGCAAAAGTAAAAAGTCAAGGCAATTTATGAGGAAGCTTCAAAGGACATACATGAAAAGGTCAATTTTGATGAGGTCTCTGTCTTTCCCAAGGAGCCAGGATAAAGGAAGAGGAAAGGGGGATGAGTCATAAGACCCTTGATATGTAAAGTACAGATCACAGGTGACTGCAGAACAGCCAGAAGAAGGCATTACACAGTCAGGAGAGTGCAGAATGAAAAGCACTGATGGATATCACAGGGGATCCTGTAGATTTAATGCTGGGAAGTTTGAGTTAAATGATAAGTTTGAAATGTTACCTAATGTCCTGTGGGAAAGCATAGCCTGAGGGCAGTAGCTTCAGGTTATGGATTGCCATTGGCTAGGGCAATAACTGTCAGTGTGTGTGTGTGTGCTTAGTGGTTACCAGTTTGCAGGTCTGGAGTACGGAGTCGAGTGCCACTGCGGGAATCGGATCAGTAGCCCTCGGGCTCCGGAGGAGGACTGTAGTCTGGTGTGTCGGGGTGAGAGGGGGTCTCCCTGTGGCGGAGTGGCCCGTCTCTCCATTTACAAGGTGGAGGAGCAGCTGCCAGGTCACAGAAAATGTGAGTCAACTTCCCTGAGGGAAGACACGGCACCGTTTACTATTTATACTCTACACAGGCTGATCTGAGGGAGGCTCTGCAGACAAGAGAAGAAGTGACTGAACTTTTTGAACTTAAATTCTATTAACAGAAAAAACATCCAACTATGATGGCAGTAAAAATTGTGCACTCCTCACTCCAGCATGTGTAACACTGCTACATGCCAGTGTGTAAACAATGCCTTATACATGCAGCACATTAGATTTCTCTGTCCGGGAACTATTGTACCTACATTACAAACATGAGCTTAGAGGTTTATCTCATATGCACCATCCTGCTGCTGGAAATTCTCATAAAGCGATACCTATCTTAAACTGTCTGTTTTCATTTTTATGTAAAGAGTTTTTTTTTATTTATTTAGTAATAATTTTGATCTCTGAATCCCCCATTTGTGGGGCTTTTTTTTTCTTCTAATTTTCTCTAAAAAAAAAACAAACAAACTTGGTTTCCATGTCCTTGGTGATCCACCGGGGCTGGTGCAGCTGCTCTATGCCCCATAGTTTGAGAACCACTGCCCCAACACATGTCCCATTCATCCATAATTCACAGAGAAGCTAGACCCTATCCCAGCTGTCATATGACGAGATGCTGGGCACACCCTGGAGAGGGTGTATCACAGGATACAAGCAGAGCTTCTGCTATCCCAACTCTTACATGTTACATGTTCTTTTTTGGTAGAATCCTAAATATTTAGTTTTAGAAGTTTGCTTCGATCACTTTTATTTAGTTTTTTCTAGTGCTGGTGTTGAGCTGTCAGCTTGTAATTCCATAATTTGTCAGTCAGCAGAGGTGCGTTGTAGGTGTAATGAGGGATGATTGTTTTGGAGACACAGCCAGAAATAGAAAGACTTTCACACTGGTCATTTTTTGTCTGGAACCACCCAACCTTGCTTTACATTCATTTACTTCCTCTAAATGTAACCATTCCTACTATGTATATAACCATAACATTTCCCTGTTCTCAACCTAACCTTACCTTCACCTTAAAATTCCTTATAACGACTGTTATGACTAATATGCACCAAATAAATAGATAACTGCATTTTTTTTTTTGAAGATTCACAGCCTGGAGCAAATAAGAAACTTAAATGAATTACAGTGCAGAGCACAGCAGGATGGGACACGCATGTGTCTTAGTGCATAATATCACAGAAGGAAAGAGGGAGGTGCGTGTGTGAAATGGAGGGTGCTTTATTTCGAAAGGATTATCATATAAAGGTATTTATCAACCCATACATCATCCACACTAGCAGACAACAATATGCCTACACACACACACACACACACAGCTTGACCTGATTTACATAAATGAACTGATGCCACAGATTTATATCAAATACAAAATAAAAGAAGTAATAAATAGAGCTACGGTGAACACATTTAAACCATGAATAAATAATGAACAAACATTTAATAAGCTACTAACAAAAAGAATTGCACCAAACCCCTTCCTCCAGAAAAAGTAAGCCAAGTGGTGTTTACTCTTCACTCCAAATGTCCTTGTCCTAGTCATCTCACACTGTATGACAGACAGGCTGAGATGTGTCAGCATTTCTTCAGATGATGTTTAAATTGACAAATCCTTCCGTCGCTGCTCCTACAGTCATGTATCTGTCTGATGCACGCCTACAAAACTCATGTGCTGGAAAGCAGGCTGCATTACTGCAAAAGCCATCCGTGAGCTGTCATCTGTTGATCCTCAGACATGCATGGGTGACAAATCCTGTTGGTTCTGGTATTTTTGTAGTATTTGTAATAAAAAATATTAAGAAAAATATAACAGAGTAATGCACTGATCTTTGTTGTTTTTCGTGTCATTGCTTCCTCCTTTCCTTCCCTCCTGTTCTTAACAAAAATCTGGGCAGAGAGTTGTGTTACTGTGCATTTGGAATCTGCGCTTTGTTTTTATTATTGTTTATTTTATTTATGATTTAGACTGATTAAACAGGCACTCATAGCATAAAGTTATGCTTAGTGTGGCTTTAAACTTAACTGGTGATATTAGTTTGGAGTGGAGTCCACTCAGTGACAGTCATGGTCAGTTTACATTCACTCATCATGGGCATGAATGTCATAGTAATTTTGGACTTTTAATGATTTATTTGAACTGTTCTTTTTCCAGGCTGGTATGATTGTACAGCATCTTTATTATTTTAAATTTTTTGGCCGCAGCAGCTTTATTATCATAACAGCTTTCCTGTCATAATCTTTACAGATTATCTATGCAGATTATGACAGGAAGGCGGGAGAGGAGATGGGGGAAAGCATGTGGCGAAGAACACAGGCTAGGACTCAAACCTGCGCTGCCAACTTATGTGGCTGCCTGCGCTACCACTGAGCCACTCCGGTGCCCTGATTTTATGGCATCTTTAATGACCTTAACAAACAAGAACTGGGTGCACAAGTTTGAATTTATGTGGGATTTGCTTTAATACATACACGCCCACTAATATTTGGTTAAATGTGCCTTAGCAAGTTGCATCTTGACTAGACGCATTTTGGTTGACAAGCTTGTGGCACATTTCTGGCAGGATATTTGACCTCTCTTCTTGGCAGAATTGGTAGAACTGGAGTTTATGTAAATTGGTTGGTTTCCTGGCACAGATCCAGCTTTTAAGTGTAGTCCAGAAATTTCCAATAGGGTTGAGGTCGGGGCTTGAGGAAGTTTAATGTTAGCCTGATTTATCCCTACCAAAAGCAGATCTGATGTGTGTTTGGGATCATTGTCCTGTTGGAGCACCCAGTTATTTCCAAGTTTGATTTGAGGTGAACTTGAAAAATTTGGAGGTAGTCCTCCTTCTTCATTATTCCATTATTGCCCCTAAGTTGTGGAATGAATTGCCTTTGCACGTTAGACAATCGCCTTCACTGTCTATTTTTAAAACTCATCTTAAAACTTATTTATACTCTCTGGCCTTCAACCCAGAATGAGACATTGATCTTATCTATTTTAATGTTTTACTTTATTATTTAATTATTTATTTTTAATTGTTTTTCTTCTTTTAATATATATATATATATATATATATATTATTATTTGGTGTACAGCACTTTGCATTTGCTGTGGCTTTTTAAAGTGCTTGATAAATAAAGCTTGATGATGATGATGATGATGATTCCTCCCACTTTGTGCAATGTACCAGTGCCACTGGCAGCAAAACAGCCTCGGAGCATGATGCTTCCACCACCATGCTTGACAGTTGATTCAGTGTTCTTAGGTTTGAAAGGCTCACCTTTACTCTTCCAAACATACCTCTTGTCATTGTGGCTAAAAAGTTTAGTCTTTATCTTATCTAACCATAAAACTTTTCTTCAGAAGGCCTTTGTCTTGTCTGTGTGGGCAGCTGCAAATTTCACTCAAACTTAAAGGTGTCAATTAAAGGAACAGTTCAAATAAATCATCAAAAGCCCTCAAATTACCATGATAATCATGCCCATGATGAGTGAATGTAAACTTCTGATCACAACTGTATATTATTTGCCATTTACATTAAGATGAATACTTAAATTTGCATTATCTTAGCAGAATGTTGCACAAAGTTAATGTACCATATGCTTTTGACCTGTGTCCTTACTACTTCATTTTACTTTTAAAACCTCCCTGACAGGCCCATCACTCTTCTTTGTTTTATGGCTAAACTCTTGAACTAAACTAATTGTGTATTAGCCTCACAGTAACGTGACACATTCAGCTATACTGACTAACCATAGCTTTTTCTTACAAAAACTGTTTTCACTTGTGTAAAGATATGCACCCCCTTCCTGTTGCAGTCAAGGGCGAATCCATTATATAAGCAGTTGATAATCATAAACAATATTAATATTCATGACTGGAAGCTTCAGTGTCTCTGGAGATTTGCAGCTGACTTGTGAATGTATTATACTGTGTACCAGAATTCAGCCAAGTATAGAAAGATAATTATTGCAGACATACTTTGCATTTACATTTCTTTGAAAATCTGACATTTGCTACTTGTTTGTATAGAAATAAATGGTACTTAATGGTGACCAAAGCAGGGGAATCTTGTGAAATGTGTTTTGCTGTCACGAGCAGGCGGCTATGGCTTATCATCTCTGTGTGTTTTTCCGCTTTGCAGTCAGAAACGTTCACTACCGCGGTTGCTTCAAGTTGCTGAAAAGCACTATCGGCACCTTCCCCATCTACTCCTTTCAGCCGAACCTAACCACACAGTCCTGCATCGAGACGTGCACTGATAAGGTTTGAATTTATTCTCTGCAAATTACAGAACTGGCGATCAATTCATTGCACACATTACTTGTGGTTCTCCACTCAGAGAGCTGTCTTCACTCCCAGGAGAACACATGTAGAAGCACAGAGCTCCTTGGATTTTTGCTGAATATTTTAGGTTTAATGTGGCTGTAATGAGCTGTAGATACTCTGCATCCTGCACTGAGATCTTACTCTGTGCAGCTGTGTCTCCTCCAAAAACAGAAAAAAAAGTCTGGCAGAAATATTGGCAGTGACTGCATTGTGATTAATTCTCACGGTGTGGTGTGTGTTTATGCATGCATATCTTTTCTAAAAAAAAAAAAAATTCACTCCAGTGTCCTCATGTGACATTGAGCATTCTAACCTCATGTCACCTGTAAAGTGAGAAAAAATAATGAAGAAAAATGAAGTGAGTAGTGGGGATGTGCTGCAAACTCGCCTGCTGAACCGAGATGACACATCACCTTTGGCCGGAATAGAAGTCTTTGGAGAGAAAAATTGGTGCGATGAGTCATCTGACAACCTGGAGAATATTTGTGCTTTTGGTTCGTAGGAGCTCCCACTGGCTGTGTTCAAGAAACCCCACTGTTTCTGCACATGGCCGTCACCTCTTTTCAGTCTGAACCAGCAGTTGGACAAGCAGCAGTGTGTGGGGAACCGCACCGTCACCTCTGCACTCACAGCTTCCACAGAGCCTGACCACTACCAAGTGTATCACACGCCCGTGCTTGGTGAGATATTTGTTGCACAAATGGAACAATGTGTCAGTCATCTGCATATGATATTTTTGTAAATGTAAATGTACTATTTCAAGCCCATCCCACTCTGCTGCTCTGTCATTTTTACCGATCACACACTAGTTCCAGATTTGCTTTAATCCTGAAAGAAAAAAAAGGTGGAAAATGAGAGACGTTCTGTGGCTACTGTGTTGTTTTCTTGGTTCAATCATTTAGTAAATGACAAAGAGGAAATTACACTTGAAAATAGTCTTCATCCCAAACTTCATGAAATCTCAGCTCTGATCTGTTTCTTTGCTCTTGCAATCATGCTGCAATTTGTGCCACGCAAAGGAAGCTCATCCATTTCAGGCTCTCTGCTACAATGCTTACTGATATATTTTGATATGGTGCAGACACAGCTGAAAAAAACTATCCTTCTAGACTCCAGGTGCAAAGAGAGGATGTTTCTGCCTCAAAGATCCAGTTCCCTCGTGGCTCTTTCTAGCTTTCCCGGGGCAGGCAACACCTGGGTACGACACCTGATTGAGCTTGTGACTGGCTACTATACTGGCAGCTTCTATTTTGATGGCACGCTGTACAACAGAGGTGGGGAGAGCACAGTCTAAGTCCTGAAATGAGAGTTTAAGTGGGTGCTTGATGAAATATTGCCCTACAGCTGACTGTTATCTATTCATTTATTCATTGGTACCAGGTTTCAAAGGCGAGAAGGACTACTGGAAGAGTGGTCGCAGCATTTGCGTAAAGACCCATGAAAGTGGGCAGAAAGAAATTGAGATGTTTGACTCGGCCATCCTGCTGATTCGCAACCCTTACCGCTCTTTAATGGCTGAATTCAACCGCAAGTGCGCAGGACACTTAGGACATGCCACAGATGCCCAGTGGAAGAGTAAAGGTAATGTAATGCAACAGAATGAAGTGGTTTATGGCTCAGCTGAAGGTTATTATAGTTACTGCTGCATAATGTCCTGCTGTTGGTGTCAAAGTAACAGCAGACAAGAGGTCATTCAGTAAATGAAAGTACATCGTGACGCTTTATATTTACAGTGAGGTCGGCACTCAGCACCCGCTCCCAAACATCCAGCCTTTAGGAGAGTCTGAATTTGTTTAAACTTGGTTGAAAAGGTGAAAAGTTCAGTTTGTTTTAAAGATCACAATTCACATTTACCCACTGAGCAATTATCTGTTGATTAGAGGTCTAAAAGATGGCAGTTGAGAATATAACTGGGATAAATTTGGTGTGGTAGACATCAAGATCACATCTTTGCATTGTTTAAAAAATACACCATATGTCTGCGGTTTAATACATTTGATCTACAGCCACACAGTGTCCACTCCAGGTACATGGGCAAATATTACAAGATGGCGAATTCTTTTAAAATCCATCCATTCATCCATCCATCCATCCATTTTCTTCTGCTTATCTGGGCCTGGGTTGCGGTGGCAGCAGCCTAAGCAGAGGAACCCAGACCTCCCTCTCCCCAGCCACCTCCTTCAGCTTATCTGGGGGCAACACCGAGGTGTTCCCAAGCCAGCTAAGAGATCTAATCTCTCCAGCGTGTCCTGGGTCTGCCCCGGGGCCTCCTCATGGTAGGACATGTGGAACATGTGGAACACCACACGTTCACGTGCCCAGAAGGCCTCCTAGTCAGATACCTGAACCACCTCAACTGGCTCCTTTTGATGTGGAGGAGCAGTGGTATTGTATCTCATTGTGTGTTGGATGGAGAAGAAAATAAGCTATTTTAAAGGTTCTGTTCACACAGATTTTAAAACCCTTTTTTCCAGTTACTATAACTACCTGATAAAGTTTTTATTTGCTCAGAGTTTTTAAATATCTGTCTGTCTCCACCCCCGTACGGCGAAGTTAAAGAAGACTGCATTCATGCTGCTCACAGCGCTGAAAATATTTGACTTTAGGAAAACTGTGAAAAAGCATTTTTTTGCTCCCACTGAAAGCTATTGACAGTATGTTGTGTGGATAATACAGAATACAGATGAGTGTGGACTGAAGGCTACTTCTGTGACATCATGCTGCTGAGCCACCAGCATTACTGCTTAACTGGTTTTGCTACAAAATTTAACTACAAGATGTCACGAATGTCACAAAAGGTTCAAATATTTCATCTCCGACACAGTTTAGTCCAGGCTTAAAGACACAGATGAACTCTCACATGCTATTCAACTCAATTCAGTTTTATTTATATAACAACAAATCACAACAACAGTCACCTCAGAGCACTTTATATTGTAAGGTAGAGACACTACAATAATAATAATAATTGGCTGCTCTTATAAAAAAAAAAACAGCCGATTCCACAACCAGTTATGTGAAGCCAGTGAACTCATCTTTGTACCATTAGTAGAGCTCTAACAATGAAGCAGCCACACATAGCTGCGCACAGGTGTGTATGCCTGTGGTATACTGGTGATTTCTTGCCATCTGGGTCATCTTCTCTCTGTCTACTTCCTGGCTGATATTTCAGTTTCACTTTTTTTTTTCTCAAATGATGATAAATTATGTTTATCATCTGATTGCAATGCATGAAATCATATGATTTATACTCTTCACCTTGGGGGTAGTGGCGTTGAAGTTATACAGCCTTTTGAAATCCACACAGTGGAGCTCTCTACATTTTTTCCACATATTGTTTTTTTTTTTTTCCCACAGTTTGTGCCATAACCAGTTGAAGGCTGCTGTTTTGAGTCATCATGTCATTCACACAGTGATCGATCACTCAGGTGGTGTGAATGGTGTCTTTACATTTATCTGTAGTTTAGGTGAACTGAGCCAGTGAGGTTTATTAAAGCCTGGAGTCCAGCCTGTGACATTGTAAAATTTATACTTTGGTTCCAAAATCATTTTCTTCAACAAAATTCTAAAGAATACTCAGCATAATGATGAACTCTAACATCTATGTATGATTCTTGATGACACTAGCTGTAAATAATCCAACTGTACCCTCAATCACCTACAGAATGGCCGGAATTCGTCTCCAGCTACGCCCCCTGGTGGGCATCTCATGCTGTGAGCTGGCTGAAGTTTGGACGTCGCCTCCTGGTTGTGCATTATGAGGAGCTGCAGCGAGATCTTCTCCCTCAGCTCCGGCTCATAACGGCCTTTCTAAACGTCACTATGACAGAGGAGAGGCTTCTGTGCGCAGAGAGCAACCAAGACGGGCATTTCAAACGCTCAGGGGCTCAGCAGCCCTCCTTTGACCCATTCACTCCCGACATGAGACAGATGATCAACTCCTACATTCACACTGTTGACCAGGCCCTGCAGAGCAGGAACTTTAGGGGACTTCCACAAGAATATCTCCCTAGATGATGATGTGAAAAGGTCATAAGGTAGTTCTTTAAATGACTGACACAGCAGAGGTGTGTGCAGGTTTTCAGCAAGTGTTCTGTGGGGAGCAGGCACACACTGGCTGATATAAGTGGCCCACCTGACTCTTTAATAAACCAGGCACACTGTGAATGCCTGAAGAATCACAGAAACTATTTAGAGGTCACTGGAGAAAACATGACAATTCATCGTGAAATCCCACGATGAACAGCTATGAAAGCCTCGAGGCCAGGACTGCCTCTGTGCCAGCAGCAAAGATGACGACTACTCAGAGAGGATTTGACATGATTTGTTAGCCAGCAGATTTGGAATTATCTACCAGAAAGCCCAAATGCACAACTGTTCAGTTCTGTTTGGCTAATTTTGCTAATTTATATATATATATATATATATGAATCCCCTCAGAGCTGCTGCATGTGGCTCTATGGACATGAGCTCAGAGATCTGTTGATGACACTGAAAACTTCTCCAAACTATGTATAAAGTATGTTTCTATTAGCATTTTCTTTCATTAAACACATTCATTTTGAGCTGATTGCAGTTGTGTACACTGGCATGACTTGAATTGTGTTTCACTTTAATGCTACCAGGTGAGGAGGGGTGGCCCTATCTCAGTGGGTTTGTGTATTTAGCTGTTAGCAGTTTGTCACAACACTTCCAATTTTAAGGGTGATGTTGAGAGGGTTTGTGTATCTGCTGTTCAGTGTGTAAGTACAAACAAAGGTACAAAGAAAGCAAACACTTGTGTTCACTGTAGAAACATGAGCAAAAAAGCTGACTTAATGCACAAGTGCAGATGTAGTTTTTTTTTAAGCATTCCTGCTGTAATGTGGAAGAACAGTGCCACCTGGTGGCTGAATTTGAAGCACTGCAATGAAATGAGCTCTAATGCTTTAGACTTAGGACATGCACGCATCAATCAGGTTTCATTAACTGTACTATATTTCAAAATAAGTGACATCATGAATGTGACACAGTATGCTTTTTAAAATCTGTGAGCAGGATATCGTACTGATATTTTAATATCTCAAGATCAAATCAGGGAGTAAGATGTGAGCAGTCACATCTTACTGTGTCTCATTGTGTTAATTTAGCAGCTAGAAAGAGATGAGAGCCACTGCAGCACAAAGATGTCTGTCACTACCATGGGCACTGGTACAAATTCTTTTCACTGCATTCACCATTAGATTTTTAGCTTTTGGCTGAGGCGCATTGTTGTATCTGGTGTTAATTTACAATATACCAGCGACACATAAATATATTGAATTCCACCACAGACTGGTCAGAAAATTTAGTAGAGCCAGCACCTCTCTGACGTTGCCAACACAATCTGAAAATTAAACATTCATAAAGGTGGAATTCAGGCAGGGCTGTTGTCATTGTGTTCATTCACTGCCACAGACACACAAACAACTGAGCCAAAGATTTGTCTCCTCAGTGAGCTGCATGTAAAAGTAAGCTTTACACCAACATCCAGCCCTTTGAAGAAGCCTCAGCCCTACTTTTATAAGCTGATTTTGGACCCTACTGAGAACTTTGTCATTGTAACAAACATCCCATTCCAATGCTGACACTTTCTACAATCTGGACCTCTTCTTTGTCTGCTGAGCAGCAGATAAGCCCATACACACCCATCTGATACATCAGAATACAAGGTTCAGTACAAAGAGAAGATCTGAGGCAGCTTTTGAAGTCAGACTTTCAGGCACAGAAAAGAGAGAGGGACTGCAAGAAGGTGGATGTGGTGCTGCTTGCTTTTGTGGCTTACAGGAGTGTTTTCGCAAATTCATTGACACAAAGTACACCATCACACCAACATCACGTTACAACCAAAACTGTTTGGTTTGTACAAAAATTCCCATACATGAAAAATATGACCATCTATTGGAAATTGTTGGCTTTTTTATACAGAGTGAGTTCACTAAAAGTACTACACACTACAAGGTAAAGATAGTATTAGAGGGAGAACCTCAACAACCTCCTATGAGCGAGCACTTGGCGCAGAAAAAGACTTCCGGCTGAATCAGACTCGAGCAGTGGCAGCCATCTGCCCACACCACCTACTAGGTGATAAGGTGAAAGACCCACAAACAACAGCAAACACAAAATATGTGAGGGAGCAGACTAATGTTTGTGGCTTCAGATTAGGGTGGTATATTTAGACAACACCAGAAAAAAAAAAAAAGGTAGCACTTTCTATTACAGCTCGGTAATAATGTGGTAATAAGGGGGTAATAATGGGGTAACAAGCTGGAAACAAAAGGTAATAATGGGGTAATATACAGGACATTATCATCCAATTACCAAGGTAATTACCAGCTAATATCCAAGTAATACCACTAGTAACAACAGCGAAAAAGCTGGAAACAGAAGGTAATAATGAGGAAATTTAACGGTTATTGCCATCCAATTATCAAGGTAATTACCAGCTAATATCAAGTAATACTGCTGGTAACAACAGCGGTTACAATTGAGTAATATTCCACTGAAATTTATGTAAATGGATCGTAAGGCCCCCAAAACTGATGGTAATGCTGTGGAAACAGAGATATGCCCATGAGGCTAAACCCTTTAGTAATAGTAGCTTAAAAATGTGGTAAAAATATTGTATGGAGATAGCAATAAGGAAGTAATGTTTATGCATTTAACTTTTCATAATTTTTAATAAATTGTAATAAACGCAAAATTATGAAGTAATATTGGCTAATGTTTTAACATAATAGGATGGTATTACCATGTTATAAGGCTTGAATTAATTATACCTTAGGTTCTCAGCATTCTGCTTTGCTTAATAGCCTAAATATTATGCTTAATGCTTTGGCTTATTAAATGGAAATATTTATGGTAATTTCTTTGTAATAAGCAGGAATCAGGGCTGCAAAATGCAAAACCGACTGTTTCTATGCAATAACCTATTTAAGTAAACTGCAACAAGTGTGAGCATTATCTGGAAATGCTCATGGTAGTTTCTGTGTAATAAGCAGGAATCAGGGCTGCAAAATGCAAAACCGACTGTTTCTATGCAATAACCTATTTAAGTAAACTACAACAAGTGTGAGCATTATCTGGAAATAATGGTGGTAGTTTCTGTGTAATAAGCAGGAATCAGGGCTGCAAAATGCAAAACCGACTGTTTCTATGTAATAACCTATTAAAGCAAACTACAAGAAGTGTGAGCATTATCTGGAAATAATGGTGGTAGGTTCTATAGCAATAACTGCAAAAACCATCAGATTACAAGAAGAAATTTCTGCTTGTTTACATATACTAAACTAAAAATGCTGACCAAATTCCTTCATGAACTTGCAGTTTTATTGTCATTTTCCTTAAAGAACAAAGCAATGTCTGTATAACACAACATGGATAAACTTGAAGCAACCTTATAAAAATGATAACTTGATCAATGCCTGAACATAAGTAAATAAAGAAATATTGTATTCTAAGATATGAGATCAGGATTTACAAAATGAAAATACAAACAAACAACCAACATCAACAACACAAAGACATGCGAAAAAATAAAACAAAGTAAATCAATAAAACAACCCTATGGTTTCACTTCTTATGGGTAATATTCAAAGAAAAACTTATCACACATGAATAGTTATCACAAAGAAATTAATAAAACATCATCCAATCCTGGAAATAGGTGGAAAAAACAGACTTCTCATTAACTAAACTATTCATGTTAAAACTGCAAACATTTTCTCAAAAGGTTGTGACAAAAAAATAGAAAAAAGCAAGAAGAACTTCCTAATTCCCTTTGATTTTGTAAGAGATGGGCAACAACTCTCTCTCTTTTTTTCTTTTTGTCTATTCTTGCTCTTAACTCTGGCTCATCATCAAGGAAAACCTTCACCTCTTTTGCATACTTAAGGAGTGAGCCGCCAGTAAAGGGTGGAACCCTACATTTCTCCTCGCTGTCCGCTACCAAAAGGACTTCAGCAATGACGGCTGTGTAGGCAATAGTGTTTCGATCCACGTTGAGTTTTTCACAACTTCGGTTCAGGCTGTGTGTTTTCTTGAATGTTTTAAGAACAAACATATACCTGTGTTTGACATCTTCTGGGTGTTTCACTGTAAAAGCCAAGAACAAAACAATCACAACACATCCAGAGGCATGAACAAGTAAGTATATATGTGTTGAATTGTTTCCAATATTTACACTCTTAATACCTAAAATGTTAAATCACACAACTGAGCAGTCATACAAGACAGAACTCACTGTGACACATAGCTATATGACTGTGTCAGCAAATCTGACATTTTCTAAAAAAAAATGTAAAAAAAGAATGTTAACTGCTACATAACATACTTCTTTTGCCAAACTGTGACACTTTCTTCTTCTTCTTCTTCTTGGCCTTCTTGCTCTTTTTCCCGTCACTCGGTGAAGAAGACGACTCAGAGTCTGAGGCTGATGAATCTGAGGAACTGGAACTTGAGGGGGAATGATGTCGTTTTGCTGAGAATTGTAAAAAATAAATAAATAAAAAAATAAAATAAAGTGTACTGTGAAAAAGAGACAAGTGGAGTATACAGTTGTGATCAAAAGTTGTGACAATGGCACAAAGTTTTGTATCCATCTACTTTTACATGTTTATATTAAATTATTTATAAATGTGTCTATGACACAGTGAAAATCTATCACAAACAATTCGTCCGTCCATCCATCCATCCATTCTCTTCCGCTTATCCTTTTCAGGGTCACGGGGGGGCTGGAGCCTCTCCCAGCTGATATAGGGCAAGAGGCAGGGTACACCCTGTACAGGTCGCTAGCCTGTCGCAGGGTCAACACAGAGTGCTAACTCGCAAGCAATTCATATTTTTCAAAAACTGTTACTGGCAAATAAATTTTGCTTTCTTAGTGTTGCAACTGCTGAAGCCTTTGGCCACGACTCTAAAAACAAACCATTTTTTTCATTGACCGGACTGATGGAAGATGACTGACAGTTGAAGTTCTTCAACAGGTTAGATTATAAACTCTAAAAAAATGGATGAGGCTTTAGATTGTAGGTGTCCTCTGTTTATATATATATATATATATATATATAAGCCATATTGCATTTTTAAATTATCAATCAATCAAAGCAGATCACAATTTCTGTGTTTCACCTGAAGTAGTAGGGATGTTATCCAGTGCTTTTTTCAGCTGTTCTCTGAGGAAATTTCTTTCATCTTCAAGGACAGTAATTTTGTCTCTTAGCTGCTGAATTATTGCTGTAGCAGTTGGAGCCAACGTAGATGGAGTTCCTGGCGCTATAATGGTAAAAAAAATATATATCATCACAAAACAAAAGAAAAAGGACATGTTTAGATACAATGAAAACCAAGGAATCAATTTTGATGTTTTAATTGTATTATACAATGTATGGCAACATTGTTGGGTTTTTTGTTTGAGTTTCTCTTTTCCATAATGTTCTTCTTCTACAACAATTAAATTATTTCGGTGTCTTCACTGTTGTGTTATTAGCAGATTCTAAAATATATGTTACGTTTCAGTCTATGGCTGCCAATAAATACTAACATTTGCTTCAAACTTTACTTGTGAATACAGTCAAATTCTACAACAGAATGCTTTTTAACATATATAACAGTTTGCGCTTACAAAAATGAGTAATGATAGGTATTTTCCCCCTGTATTTTTGAAGACTTAATAGTGAACTGTAGGAAGTTTGAGAGGAGTATAGAATTAGGGGGTAGTGATTTATAAATACTGGTGCATTAAAGGTGTCATACTGAAAAAGCCTACATGAGTGTAGTCAATTAATGCTTGTGGATAAGATTGTATACTTACTTTCTCCTTTACCCTCTACATTGTCAAGTTGTTCCACCTGTGCAGATCCAGCACTGCCATCAGCACTCACAGATGGATGTACCTGGTTGGCTGTGTTGTACCTTCTTCTTAAAGGCATAGCTCTGAAATGTTAGAATATTGTATTGGAAACATTCAATGGTTTACTGGTAACTTTGGAATATTTAATGGCTATCGTTAATAATGAGCCAGTAATATAGTTAAGCAAATACAAAGTGCAGAATTTAACTTTTTTTTTTTTTTTTTAAATAAGGATACAGGAAATACACCTGACTATAAACCAATAACCCTCTGGGTCTACACATATACACAATGGTCCAATATCAAGTATTTTTTGACAAACCTCAAAACATCAATTATCAGGATCAAAATAAACCACACAGTGATTCAGACTGACACAAACTAGTTCCTTTGTTGTATGTATGTATATATATATATATATATATAATAAAAATGTGCCAACCCCGAAACATCACAGCATGTTATCAAAAAAAGACAAAAATGTGCATAATTTTCTGTAATATTAAGAATTCATGTTCTTACCTTGCAACCTTACAACAGTAGAAAGTATGGCGATTTTATTCCAAAGACACTCTTGTAATCCAGTGGTTTTTGCCAGCTTGGAACTGTGAGGTACGCCAAAAAAGGAGGCAAAGTGTGGCTGTTGGCGCCAACTTCTTCTTTCTCTCTCCTCCAGAGATAAAAGAAAATGTGCATATTCCCACCAGACCGCAGTCTGCCACCTACTGGCAGCCGGTTCTTTCCAGCAGAGCTTAGTTTGGAGGGGGAAGATTTAAAGTGATGCACAGGCACTCCTACGGCTGTAACGAAAACAGGGTACATTGTCCCACTTAACTGAATCTAAATTGACAATAAATCCAAATAAATTTGCTTTTTGCACTTAAAGAATGAAGTTATTTATTATTTTTTATTTACTTTTCTTACTGCCGTGGAAGCAGAGTGAATGGGGGACCATTAACTGACGGACCAGACAGCTGCTTTACTATCTGGCGCCAGTATGTGATTCATACTCGACTTGCAGTCCATTCAACATGAACACCGCTGAAAAATTATTAAACATAACACAAAGGGGAAATAAGAAGAAGCTTGTACTTATAAAATGGCTTCAAAAACTGAAATTACTCTCAAAAAAGAAGAGATGCTCTCTGTGTGAAAGAAAAATGAAAATGAGAAAAGGTGGCAACACAAGAGATGGATATCGCTGGTAAGTTCTTGATTTCCTATAAATTTCTTAAATTTGACCTATGTCTTCCATATGCCTGAATTACACATTTCTAGGTTAGTTATTTGCATTTGGAGAGTACTTTGAAAGTACTTTAGTAAGACATTTTGTAAAATACCATCAGCTAATCAGCACAGTCACAAAAATTTAAAATATTATTATTGTTGTTTATTGATATTTAATGTATTAATTCATGTATTCATTATTTTTTACCAAATGGCATATTTTGTTCAAAGGGTGTGTCGAAGACATAATAGATTCATGTCCAAATCCATAAGAGATGGGTCTATTTTCTCAGGCTCTCGCTCCTCCTTGACTTCTTGGATGATGTTCATGCATAGGTTTGTTACACAGACATACATATAGTCATGATAAACAGTAAGTACATATGTACTGCATGTAGTAAACTATTTTGACTCATAGCATAATATTAAACACAAACTGTTGTAAAATTAGGTAAATGCAACCTTGAATGAGCAGCAACAACATTTCATTATTTATTTAATAAAAGCTACGCAAAAATGAAGAAGCAGTATATGAAAATTAAGTACTAACTAAGTACACCCCATGATTAAGTAGTGTGTAGAACCACCTTTAGTAATATCCCTTCTATTCTACCACATTATTATTTTATAATAATTTCATACATGTGACATAACAGTAACACCTTTTACATGATTAAGAAGTCAGTAATAAACTGTGTTAATATCACATTAACATTATTCATATAGGTTTACTACATTGCTGCAGGTTTGCACAAGGGCTAAGACTGAGGCAAGTGGACTTAATTGAAGAGGGAGTCTGTGGAAGCAGCCGCACTTTGTCCAAGATGTCCAAGACACTAAGGAGGGTGTGTGTGCAAGCAGTTAAGCACCTGAAGAGGAGGGGGAAAATGAGAATAGGTGGAAGACATGGTTTTGTTGTCATTGATGAGAGCAAGTTTTGTCACAAGAGAAAGGTAAAGATATGAATTTATTTAAGATATTAATTGGTGAATAATGGTGATAGGTACATCTGTATCTATGAAATTGTTGTTCAGACAACTGCAAATAAATCATGCCTTAAGACTGTCCTCTTTCCAAAAACTTCTAATTTTTCAGTATGCACGCGGGCGATTTGGTGCTACTTGGCGCAGGAGAGGCTGGGTTTTTGGATTGTTGGAAGTCAATCAACGGAGAAGGAGGCCTGTGTTGAAATTTGTTCGCAGACGAAATTCTGAAAGACTACTTCCTATTATACAGCGATATGTTAGACCTGCAAGTACAATTTTGAGTGACTCTTGGCGTTCCTACTGCAGACTGAGGCAACATGGGTATATACACTACCAAGTCAATCACCAGAGGTTTTTTGTTCACCCTGCTACAGGAGCACATACCCAGCATATAGAAAGGTCCTGGAGAACCTTTAAGCAAGAGGTGTACCGTTTCAGAGGCAACATGACTGAGAAGTCACTGAGAGAGATCCTACATTTTATTGAGTGGAACTACTGGCTGGGTAGACAACACAGAAATGGACCCCTTGGTCGCCTTTTCAAGGATATAAGAGCCATACATCCAGTACAATAACATCACCCCTGTGGCTGGAGCCTTTTTGCATGGAGTTTGTATGTTATCTCCAGATCTGTGTGGGCTCTCTCTGGCTACTCTGGCTTCCTCCCACAGTCATGCATGGGGTTAGATAAATTGGTGATTCTAAATTAGCTCTAGGTCTGACTGTGTAAATTGACCCTAGTTGTAAATGTGAATAGTTCGTCTCGGCATTAGCCCGATGACAGACTGGTGACCTGTCCAATGTGTAGCCCATCTCCCGCAAATGACAGCTGAGACAGGGTCCAGCTCCCCTGGAAAAAATGCATAGATGGATGGCATTTTGTTTTTGTGTATTGGACATTTAAAATATGTATTCCATTGTCATCCAGATATAAAATGTGCTGTGACAGAGGATCTTCTACACTCCTATGCAATTTCAAAAACTATTTTAAATAGACCTCTTAGCTATGCTTAATATTGTGATCCTCAAACAAATACAATGCAGTTATTTTCCAGCGAGCTTTTAATGAGTGTTTTATGCATGTTTATTTTTTTAAATCTAATACTTAATGTTTTTCAAACAGGTAGTTTAGCATTTTCCATGTGTTTCCAGTTCATCATCAGAACTCTTGACTTTTGTTTTATTCAGTGATTAACTTGGCAATAAATACAGTCAGTTTACAAGCCTGATTCTTGCTTATTACACAGAACCTACCACCATTATTTCCAGATAATGCTCACACTTCTTGTAGTTTACTTAAATAGGTTATTGCATAGAAACAGTCGGTTTTGCATTTTGCAGCCCTGATTCCTGCTTATTACACAGAAACTACCATGAGCATTTCCAGATAATGCTCACACTTGTTGTAGTTTACTTAAATAGGTTATTGCATAGAAACAGTCGGTTTTGCATTTTGCAGCCCTGATTCCTGCTTAATACACAGAAACTACCATGAGCATTTCCAGATAATGCTCACACTTGTTGCAGTTTACTTAAATAGGTTATTGCATAGAAACAGTCGGTTTTGCATTTTGCAGCCCTGATTCCTGCTTATTACAAAGAAATTACCATAAATATTTCCATTTAATAAGCCAAAGCATTAAGCATAATATTTAGGCTATTAAGCAAAGCAGAATGCTGAGAACCTAAGGTATAATTAATTCAAGCCTTATAACATGGTAATACCATCCTATTATGTTAAAACATTAGCCAATATTACTTCATAATTTTGCGTTTATTACAATTTATTAAAAATTATGAAAAGTTAAATGCATAAACATTACTTCCTTATTGCTATCTCCATACAATATTTTTACCACATTTTTAAGCTACTATTACTAAAGGGTTTAGCCTCATGGGCATATCTCTGTTTCCACAGCATTACCATCAGTTTTGGGGGCCTTACGATCCATTTACATAAATTTCAGTGGAATATTACTCAATTGTAACCGCTGTTGTTACCAGCAGTATTACTTGATATTAGCTGGTAATTACCTTGATAATTGGATGGCAATAACCGTTAAATTTCCTCATTATTACCTTCTGTTTCCAGCTTTTTCGCTGTTGTTACTAGTGGTATTACTTGGATATTAGCTGGTAATTACCTTGGTAATTGGATGATAATGTCCTGTATATTACCCCATTATTACATTTTGTTTCCAGCTTGTTACCCCATTATTACCCCCTTATTACCACATTATTACCGAGCTGTAATAGAAAGTGCTACCAAAATCTCTTTTTTTTTTTTGAAGATTGAACCTGTGTGTGTGTGTACAGAGTCCACGCTTTTGCTCCAGAGGCGGGATCAGATGATTGGTCTCCACCCCTGTAATTGAACACCTGTGGTCCTTTACTGACCTGTTATGCTGATTAAGATCCTGGCAATAAAAGATGGAAACTTCCGTCAAGCCAGTGCCAGATTGCTGTATCAGCAGCGGTAATACTAAGCTCTGCTCCCTCTACAAACCTTCACCCACTCAGATTGTTGTTGCTTCCACTGCAAAGCTACAGGCCCGGAGAGCATCAGTCCCAGTATCTCTTCAACCTGAGTGTGCTGCAGGAAAAGGTACTGTGTTATAGTAGACATCGTGTTTAGTGCTGATACCAATGAAAGTCACTCCTTCTGGCCTTAATGATTTCAGGACAGTTGCCTTGACATTGCATGTCATGAAGCTGCTGGAGAGAGCTTGTAGGTACAGTAAAACATGCTCTCAACCCTCTTCAGGTTACTTACCAGCCTCGTGTTGGGGTGGATGATGCAGTTAGTTACCTGCTGCAGAGTGCTCACTCTCACCTGGATAGTGCTAGTGGCAATAGTGGTGAGAATCATGTTTGTTTTTTTCTTTCTAGTGCCTTTAATACCATCCAACAACCACTGCTGCTCAGGATGGTGTCACCACTTCTGCTGTCTCCTGGATTGCTGACTATCTATCAGAGAGGCTTCAGTTTGTACGGCGTGGGGGGTGGGGAGGACTCTGTCTGATGTGGTGGTTAGCAATACTGGGGCACCACAGGGGACAGTTCTATCTCCATTCCTGTTTACCTTGTACACCTCAGATTTCCAGTACAACAGTGAAACATGACACCTGCACAAGTTCTCTGATGACACTGCAATGATAGGGTGTATTAAGTGTGGGCAGGAGTCGGAGTAAAGCGAGCTGGTGAGGAGTTTTGTGGAGTGGTCTAGCAGAAATCACCTCCTTCTCAATTTCAGTAAGACAAAAGAGAGGGTGGTTGACTTCCGGAGGAATAAAACTGCGACTAAGCCCATTAACATCCTGGGGGAGGACGTGGAAATGGTGGACAGCTACAGGTACCTGGGCGTTCACCTGAATGACTGGACTGGAGGACCAACAGTGATGCTGTGTATAGGAAGGGGATGAGAATACTTTCTAAGGAAGCTCAGATCCTTTGATGTATGCAGAAAGATGTTGGAGATCTTCTACAAATCTGTGATATCTACTTTGTTGTTGTCTGCTGGGGGAGCAGCATCAGTGCCAGGGATGCCAGCAGGATCAACAAACTGATTCACAAGCCTGGAACCATCAGAGGTCAGAATTTGTTGTTGTTTGAGTCAGTGAGGGACAGGAGGTCACTGAACAAACTGCTCTCTATTATGGACAATCCATCTCACCCACTCCACCCCACACTAATGATGCAGCAGTGTCCCTTCCCCTTCAGACTGATTTAACCTTGCTGCCATACAGAACGCTTCAGGAAATCATTCCTACCGTTCTCCCTAAAACTGTGTAAGAACTCTTCTTTCTGTGACAGGTGAACACACCTGTCAGGACATTAGATCCCACACACAAACTTTTGTAATATATCCTCTTGCTGCTGTCTTCTGGATTCTTTGTGTACATATTCTGATTTATAGTGTAAACATATTATTTATTAATGCAATTTGCTGTACTCTCTTGTACAATGTCAGCCTTAATATAACTCTTCCTTGCCTATGGTTTTATATGTTATCTATGTTTGTTTCTATACGTATCGTTTCGTTCATCGTTGGCACTCTCACTTTGATGTTTAATAACTGTGTGTTGTATTTTTTCTTTCTGCTGTTAAACACAATAATGGGATCAAAGTATCTAATGGCTTCACCGTCTGAAGAAATTTAAAAAAAATACGAGCTGCTGCTTAAGCCTTTTAGGTTTCTGTGTGTTCGTTTATCGTTTATCGAGATAAAACAACGGAATAAGGAGTCCAATTATTAAATTTAATTAACCATTTTCATACAGTTTACAGATTAATCTGGGTCAGAACTGCATGGCATGCCCAGTGTGTTACTGAACATGACATGAAGAACTCAGTTTCATATAGTCAAAGCTTATTAATCTTGGTTACATCGTTATACAAAACAAAATGTGGAAAACAGAGAAGTTCAGCAGCTGCTTCCTGAGATGACCTCGGAGTCTCCCTTTATCGTTTGTGTAGTCTCCATCAGTGGCTGACCGTTGCCGAGACAGAGTGCTTGCGTCTGTTAGGGATAATCTGTTAGTTAGAGACATGCCCAGAACCAACAGTTCTTGGCTGAAACCAAACAATATTTACTTGTATATTTTTAATCAGTTTATTTTCCAGTCTAAGACAAAGTTCCTCAGGCAAATAAATGTGTGATGGTAAGGGCAAACATATACCATGAATGTACTTGAAGCTTCATAAAAACTCATGTCCTTCAGTAGCTAGTGAAACGTTTTTGAAGTGTTGGAATTGGACACTTAGCTAATAAACTCATACAATGTGAGAATATAATCATGCTGTTCATCAGAGGGAAAGTGTGATTTTTCAGAAACTCACGCCTAGCATCAGCTGGCATGTTAGCTTATAAACAGCTGTTGTTGTTGAGCTGGATCACTGACACCTGTCCAGAGACAAGAGAGTCTAACCTGCTGACAATAGGTTATTGCAACAATATTGGGAATAAATACATGTTTATTCAAGCTTTCATGTATTAGAGCCCTGACTTCAGCTCAGGATATGTGACTTGAGGTGAGGACGAAGAGGATAAGGTGGAAATGAGGGAGGAGAGAGCAGCTGTGGAGGAGGAAGATGAAGAGGAGGAGGAGAAACATGATGAAAAAGAAATGATGAAAATATACATGTACAAAGGTTAAATGGTCATTATCAAAAGAAAGAGTTATTTGTGAGCTTTAAATTAAAAGTAACTTATAAGGTGTACAACATATGTGACTGGTTGCCTTGGAACTTACAGCCACAGGTGTATAAATCAAGCACTTAGGCATGCAGACTGCTTCTACAAACGTGTGAAAGAATGGGTCGCTCTCAGGAGCTCAGTGAATTCCAGCGTGGTACCGTGATAGGATGCCACCTGTGCAACAAGTCCAGTCGTGAAATTTCTTCGTTACTAAATATTCAAGAGTCAACTGTTAGTAGTATTATAACAAGGTGGACGTGATTGGGAATGACAGCAGCTGAGCCATGAAGTGGTAGGCCATGTGAAATAACGGAGTATAAAGAGCTTCATGGAATGGGTTTTGATGGCCGAGCAGCTGCATCCAAGTCTCACATCACCAAGTGCAATGCAGTGGTGTAAAGCACGCTGCTACTGGACTCTAGAGCAGCGGAGACGTGTTCTCCGGAGTGACAAAGTGTGTGTGGAGTTGTTTTTCAGGAGTTGGGCTCGGTCCCTTAGTTCCAGTGAAAGGAACCCTTAATGCTTCAGCATACCAAGACATTTTGGACAATTTCATGCTCCCAAGTTTGTGGGAACAGTTTCCTGTTCCAATATGACTGCACACCAGTGCATAAAGCAGGTCCATAAAGATACAGATGTGGAAGTTTGGTGTGGAAGAACTTGACCTCAACCCAATAGCAAATGGGATGAATTAGAGCGGAGACTGTGAGCCAGGCCTTCTCATCCAAAGTCAGTGTCTGACCTCACAAATGCACTTCTGAAAGAATGGTCAAAAATTCCCATAAACACACTCCTAAACCATGTGGAAAGCCTTCCCAGAAGAGTTGAAGCTGTTGTAGCTGCAAAGGGTGGGCCAGCTTCATATTAAACATTATGCATTAACAATGGGAATTCACTCATTGTCATGTGTGTGAAGGCAGAATACTCTTGACAATATATTGTGTGTAATTTATTTAGATTAATATTTCATTAAATTGGAACAAACAAAACTGAATTAATCATATGTATTATTCTGTGTGTTATAATCTTGTTCTTTTTTCTGTTTTTGTGACATGTCACTAAATTGGTTTTGTTTTTGATGATTTTCCAATACTGATTTTAAAAACTGTCAAGTCAATAAAATGTGTTTGAATTGAATTGTATTGATCTGATACCAAACAACACTTTCAGATGCTGCATCATCAGAAGCTGAGGCTGAACTGGGATACAGCTGCCATGTGGGCAGCTAGAAATGATTCAACAATAAGATAGTATTGATTACTTTTAAGGCCTTTCATGGCTAAAGGCTACATCTCTGTCCTCTTAGTACTGCATGCACCTATACCATGACACTCCTGGACAGAGGTCGTTTTTGTCTGTTCTAAACTAAAGGGGCTGGAATATTTGCAGTCAGCTCCCCGAGGCTATGACCTCGCATCAGTGACATCAGTCCGTAAGAGGAAGTGCTTGATGTGCGACGTGCCACTAACTTTCACCTCAGTGAAGTTAACCTCAGTGCATTCTTCATCCTCTGGGCTTCTTTCAAATCATTTTACATCCTTTTCAGATTTTGGCTTCATTGCTCATAAAGAGGGCGTTTTGGCAAGGAGGTGGTCTGTCATCAGATCATTTGCATGATCTGCAACTCTTTGCTTATTATGTCGATTGTTTTCATGAGGGGCCGGATAGTTCATCAGAATGACTGATGGGACAATCCTTTCTTCTCTCCTTTCATAAAGGATGCTCCCAGTGTATCCTGTGCTAAAGAAAGTGCTGAAGCTCCTTTCCTTAGTTTTTGGTGAACTGGAACAGCTCTTATTATGCTATTAAGTTGCCTTAATTGTTGTTTGGATTACTTTTACTACTCAATGGGGTAATATGGATGCAAAAGTAAATTCACTTAAAAGGAAATAGAAAGGACTGCCATATATGGTAAATTGATCCTAAAAAATCTGTTTTCAAGATCTATTCTCAAATTGTGAAAGTGTATTTTTTTATATATTTTTTTTCTTTTAATTTTCTCCAGAGCTAAAAATAACAACACACCTACAAATGAAAACAAGGAGCCTATCCCAGCTGACATAGTGCGAGAGGCAGGGTACACCCTGTACAGGTCGCCAGCCTGTCGCAGGGCAAACATAGAGAGACAGACAACATCCACACTCACACCTATGGGCAATTTAGAGTTGCCAGTGAACCTAACCCCAGTAAGTGCATGTCACGCAGACACGGGGAGAACATGCAAACTCCACACAGAGAGAGGGAGAGAGACCTGGGCCAAGGTGGAATCAAACCCAGAGCTTCTAGATGTTATTCTTACTGTGAGGCAGCAGTGCTAACCACCACGCCACCGCGGTTATTATTTAATATGTATAGTCTCATCTAAAATCAGCCTTCACTGACAGCCACAGCAGAGTTACTATTAACTTAAAGCTCCTTTACTCTTTAACATTTAACTAAAACCAACCGACCGGTATGTTTCTGCTGCTGTTTGTGTATAGCAATTAGAAGAACAAAACAGGGCAGGTTATATCAGGTAGGAAAAACAGGATCAACCCCTCAAAGGCTCTTGGTTTTTCTGAGTGTCAGTCTTTTGTTTTATAATTTGTATTTGGAGCACTCTATTCTATGTTGAGTATATAAAGAAACATTTGACATAATGTATGTTTTTACATTAGTACTTCATTTGACACCTTTTTTAAAGTAAAATCTGAGGAGCCACTTGGGAGCTGAAAGAGCCAGCTCTTCTTTGGGAGCCGAGCCTAAAGAGCCAGCTCTCTGAAAAGAGCCGGAATTCCCATCACTGGTCAGATGCCCGAGCCACCTCAACTGGCTCCTCTCCATGTGGAGGAACAGCGGCTCTACTCTGAGCCCCTCCCGAATGGCCGCACTCCTCACCCTCTCTCCAAGAGAGAGGCCAGTCACACTGTTTGCAGTCGAATGCCTTCTACAAGTCCACAAAGCACATGTAGACTGGTTGGGCAAACTCCCACGCACACTCGAATATCCTGGAGAGGATAAAGAGCTGGTCCATGTTGAATTTCTAAAATGAAACTCGTGCTTTCTTTTAATGAAAATTGCAGGAGGCGCTCAATTCATTTTCAGTTGCGTTTATTTTTCCATCAAAAGAATGAAGGAAACTTAACAACTAAAAAATATGGAAAACTTAGCAACTGAACAAGGATCTTAACAACTAGAAATATGGAAATTTAACAGCTAAAAATATGGAAAACTTAGCAACAAAGAAAAGAAACTTAACAACTAACAATATGGAAATTTAACAACTAAAAATATGGAAATTTAACAACCACAAATATGTAAAACTTAGCAACCAAGAAAGGAAACTTAACAACTAAAAATATGGAAATTTAACAATTACAAATATGGAAACTTAACAAGTAAAATGTGGAAATTTAACAAGTAAAATGTGGAAATTTAACAACTAAAAATATGGAAATTTAACAACTAAAAATATGGAAAACTTAGCAACAAATAAAGGAAACTTAACAAGTAAAAATATGGAAATTTAACAACTAAAAATATGGATATTTAGCAAGTAAAATATGGAAAATTTAGCAACAAAGACAGGAAACTTAACAAGTAAAAATATGGAAATTTAACAACTAAAATATGGAAGGTACAATAAAGAAAAAGATAGAATAGAGAGAAAGGAGTCAAGAATAGCAGGGATCTGTCTTCAGGAAACATAGCTAACACCAGTGAAACTTGTATAGTGCAGAGAGATTGTGGAAAGTAGTTGAAGTTGAATTGACTTTCCTTTAGAAAGCCAAAAGCCAGAAGTGACTAAAGTCTAGAGTAGAGAAAGTCTACTTCAGACTGGCTCAGAAAAGATAAGAGATCCTCTTCAGGATTGCTGAACAAAGTGGCCGTGGGTTGAACTGGTGCAGCTTCAGAGGACACTAATGTGGATAGAGAGGCATCCACAAGAGTATTGGAGCTGATCTCATGCTCAGTGTGACAGTCAGAGAGAAGAAAGAAAGGCTCCTGAGGCTGCATGGCAGGAAGGCAGGCATCAAGGTCTTCACTGAGAGACAATAGTTCTACTCCTGCCTTGCTGAGTGAGGTTGCCTCACTTTCAGGTTCAATGGGTTCAGCAAAGGCAGCCGATGATGTAGATGAAGGGGCTGAGCTCAAACCCATTGCAGGAGTCTCGGTGATGAAGGAAGGACTCCTGAGCTGCTGTGGCGGGGAGGAAGCCTGAGAAGCAGGGAGGGTCTGATTTTCTTGCGGCACGTGGAGCGTGCCACACACAGGCACACTGGCCTGTTGAACCTCCTGCACAGGTGTCGGTGCAGATGCTGCAACACAAACAAAAATGCAGTGAGTCTTCTGAGACTTTTAAATACACCTCCAAGACAAACCTTTGATTCCTAAACCTGCAGTAAGAAGCATTTAATAGAAATATTGATTAAATTGACATTTGATATGAAAGTCACAGTGACTTCAGGTCTTCTGGACATCAGGCAGTTCTGGTAGTAAAATTTAGTGTTTTGAACATCTGTAATAACCCTGACCTTCACCTGAAGGTCTGAGTGAGCAGGTTTCTCTTGTTTTAATTTGAATGTTCAGTAGCATTCAAACTGCTCAACAAGTTTCAGTAAGGCTTACAAATATTTCACAAATATATTTGTCATCTGTTGCAATGCACAGAATTTACTGTCTTCGATCTGATCCAGTGAGATTCCATTTTTGACTGGTTTTCATCACATTTCACATGAAAAAAAAATCACTGTGGTTTCCAGAAATCTTCTCTTACCTGTGCTGCAGGCGGACCTTCGGATTCTCCTCCTCTTTTTGGCCTGAAAACAAACACATTAGACATGTGAGCCGTGAGCTGATTCAAACTGTGCAGTGACAGTGCTTCAATGCAGTGATGTGGACATGTGTGACTTGTATGCTTTCACTTTGGACTTACATAGTTATCTTTGCTGGACCACTGCGGATGTTGTTGGGCGTGGAGCATCCTTTCCTCCTCTGCCTGCTCGTAGTATTTTGCCTGTTGGGCCTTTGGCAGCGACTTCCACTGTGGACAGAAGAACACACTGTCAGCATCCACACTGCTACTACACATAACTACAGGACAGCTGGTACACATGCACAAACATGAGCATCAAACATTAACAGATGCATAAATCTATGCAGAGTTACACACTTACCCTCTCTCCCACAACGGCATTGACTGCTGCACTACTGCTGTTAATCAGTTCAGCCTTGACCTTTGGCCTCTCCTCATTCAAAAACAGCATGAAGGCATTGGGTGGCTTCTTCACATACACCCGGTCCTCATCATCCTGATGCTCATGACGCTTCCTCTTTCTACAGGAGTAAAACACAGAGTAAGAGCACAAGTTACCACTGTGTACAACTGTGAGGAAAGTATTTTAAAAACACAAGTAAAGCTGTGAAGCTGAATCAAAGCTCGATTAAAGGAGGCTGATTACAATAATTCATGCAGGCATCTGCAGATAAATGACAGTCAAACTCAAAAAAAAAGTCTAAAAGCAGCAGAGCAAACTTACTTTGGAGAGGGTGTGTTGATTGGAGGAGCAGCAAAATCACACACCAACACACCGTTTCTACACAGATACAGAGAGACAGATATGAGATAATGAAGGTACAGATGTTCAGCAGCTGTGTTTACACGTGTGTTTTACTTACAGTACTCCAATAGGATGCAGGTACTGGGTCATGGAATCAGGAATCTGGAGGACACGGGAACACTGGAAACACAAAGCACAGAACAGGTGATGAGACAAGCTGCAATAGTATCATTTATCCATCACATGGCAGAATTTATCCTCTTTTTAAGACACTGAAACTGAACATGTGACATCTGTGAGATGAAAACACATCTGGAGGACTGAAATATTCAGGTGAATAACCATAATGTGCCTGAATGTCTGTGCTGAGGCTCACAGAGGTCAGTAATATGTGGAAGAGCACAGTGTGAGAACAGGAGCTTACTGGGTCTGAAGGAGCAGCAGGAGGAACAGCGGCTGCTGTGAGGACGCCGTTTGCAGGCCACTGATTCAGCAGGTTCTGTGGAGGGAAGGAGAAGGTTCAAAATCCATAATACTGACACTAAGTACAGCATTTCAAAGACCACATGATGAACACCACAGAAACAAACAGCCTGTGCAGAGAGATCTAATCCTCACCAGATTCAGAGAAGATTGCATGAACAACACAAAGTACAGAGATCAGTGTGAGGAGAACATCTGCATAAAACTACATTCATCCATAGTTTTTATTGTTCTTGAAAGCTTCACTTTGCTCTCCTGAATTATTCCTTTTGAATTATGACTCACTGGCGGTGATTACATTTAATGATCAGCAAAGCTTCACACCACAGTTATACACCAGTAAAATACAAGGAAGGTGACAGCAGACTTTTTTCTTTTATCCGGCCTGAAGCATCCAACACTTTTAAGTACCTCTATCAATAAAACTCTAATCACACCTGTCACTACCTCTGCATGTCTTACCTGTCCCTGGCTAACAGTCCCTGGCTGAGTGCTTAGGTGAGCTGGCACCATGGTGTAGGGAGCAGCTATTGGGGGAACTTGCTGCTCAGTTACTGGAGGGCCTACTCCCAGGATGGTCCAACCACCAAAACCTCCAGGCAGACTGACTGCTGCTGGCTGAGGTGGCCCAGCAGGGGAAGAAGGTGCAGGTGGAGGATTTGGTGATTGCTCCAACAGGTTGAGTAAAATATCCTCAAGGTTGGAGTGACACCCTTCCCTCTCCATCCACTCCACATGCTGTTCAGTTTCTTGCCTGATGTACATCTCAGTGCTCTTTGTGTAGAAAAATACAAAGTCTGTCTGGGATCCTGTGGCACACATTCATAGGATGTTTTGATCCTCTTAAAATGGGACTGACATCTTGTACATCACACAGACTAAACTACAGACTAGTATTACGTAGGAACGAGGTGTACGTACCAGCTACATCAGTTAGTTTTAGAGGATTTAACTAAAACTTTAAGTATTTAAATAAAGAAGTCAAATCCCTTTAAAAGTGTTGTATTCATAAACTAACTGAAACCAAGTCACAGTTCTTACTGTGTACTTTGTTATGTAACAGGATCAGAGTCAAATGTAATGCACTGTTACACATGCAGGTACCCAGTTATACTTGTATTTTTTCTTTTAATTTGTTAAAATAATGCATTTAACTTCATTCAGTGCTCGATCACACAACATCTCAGTGACTCAAACTGAACTTTCTACACTTTGTGTTCAGGTTGAAGGACACAGCTAACAGCTAGCCACAAGATTTTGGGATAATATTTATGCACAAACACAAATTGTGGCTTAAACAAGTCGTGTATCATTTAGAAGTTCCACTGTATGAACCTAAATGACCTTAAACCATCCATGTAAGTACTCACCAAAGATGTTCAGTGAAAATTTCTTCTTTCTTGTAAAGATTTGTTTGGAAAATGTTGGCGTCTGCTGCTCCAAGAAGTTTGTGCTCACACAGTGAAGTTCATTGGAGAAGTGAATCTTGTCAGTTTAAAGATTCTGTGTTTACGTTTCAGGTTCTAGAACACTGCAGAGCAGCTATGGTAACATCACTTCTGAACATTACATTCCACTCCTGTCTGTTTCCAGCATCTCCTCATCCACTACCTTCATCATGGCCGGATCAACCTCCTAGTGTAATAAAGCCTATTTCTTTCATATGTATAATCCTCAGGTTTATGTATTACTATTACTAAAGTATAATTAAATTAGATTAATAATAACAAGTGTATTTATTTCAAAGAGATAAAGTATATTGTTTGAATTGCATAATAATCAGGTTACAAAATGAATAGCATATATTTCATAGAATTACATGTCATTTATGCTTAAGTAATAAACCAGATTAATCAAAAATGCATCACAGTTCCTTTCTATGCAGTACAATCTTAATGATGCATAAGAACAATCAGACCACCTTGTTGATTCAACAGCTTTATTAACATTAAACCTTAAAGACATGAAATTACACCATCTGAAGCACTTTGTGTAGATTACATATCTTTTAAACACATAACTAGCAATGATCTCTTTCTAAACATGGCCTCTTTTAAAAATGTGTATCAGGGGCAACAAAATTACTTCAACTTATATTTTCAGTCATCACTGAGGTTGAAATATTAAAAAGCACCAAGGAACTGTCTTTTCAAATAAAAATGAAAATGCCTTTATACTCATGGCACAGTAAAGTTTAACCTAAAAAACACATGTCAGCACACAAGCCTTCATCAGGGACTGAAACAGAGTCCATGAACACACTGGATCTTTTCTAGTGGTGTTACACCAATAGCAAGCTTCCACCTACAGTAGGGTGCACCCTGAATAGGAGGGATGTTCTAAAAACAGGCAGATGCAAAATAATAAAAGGGTAACAATACCAAGCCAAAAAAGAATCTGTTTCAATATTCAAATTCAGTCCAGATAAGATAAGAAAAACACAGCAGCATCAACCAACAGCATGAATGCATTTTCAAAATGGAAAAATTATTTAATAATGGAATTAAGGAAATTGATTTTATTCAGAAGATATTTATATTAATTCTACATGTTCCTGGCATGTTTTCATCTATGCTGGCCCGTACATTTGTGTTGTATCTGGTGATTAGCAGCCAGCTATTGATGGTGAATTGCTCTACTGCCACTGTGTAGAGTGCGGTGGCATGTAAATCTTGCTTACATGCATTGCAGCTCCATGGAGTCCTGTGCTGTGGTCTACCACACACATTCAAATTCAAATCACCTTATTGTAACCAATAAAATTGACATAATAGGCTGGAGTGGAGGTACAATAAACATAAAGATAGAACAGAGAGAAAGGAGTCAAGAATAGCAGGGATCTGTCTTCAGGAAACATAGCTAACACCAAAGAAACTTGTATAGTGCAGAGAGATTGTGGAAAGTAGAGAGAGATGTTTATATGGGATCTGTCTCAGGTAGAATTTCAGCCCTAGGCCTGTCGATGCTGTGTTGAATTTATCTTGACTCAACGCTTTTTCCTGAAATGTAAAAGTTCCCAGCTACCTGTCCAATCTGTGGCAATCATCAGCCACAGTCCTCTCATCCTGTTACTCCTTCCAATAATTTTCCCTCATATGAAACTTTTAATTTCAGTGACTTTCTCATGTAATGAATACATACACATGCTACATGAAAACTTTCTAACATGAGAAACCTCATTAAAATCTCTTTTTTTTTTTGAAGATTGAACCTGTGTGTGTGTGTACAGAGTCCACGCTTTTGCTCCAGAGGCGGGATCAGATGATTGGTCTCCACCCCTGTAATTGAACACCTGTGGTCCTTTACTGACCTGTTATGCTGATTAAGATCCTGGCAATAAAAGATGGAAACTTCCGTCAAGCCAGTGCCAGATTGCTGTATCAGCAGCGGTAATACTAAGCTCTGCTCCCTCTACAAACCTTCACCCACTCAGATTGTTGTTGCTTCCACTGCAAAGCTACAGGCCCGGAGAGCATCAGTCCCAGTATCTCTTCAACCTGAGTGTGCTGCAGGAAAAGGTACTGTGTTATAGTAGACATCGTGTTTAGTGCTGATACCAATGAAAGTCACTCCTTCTGGCCTTAATGATTTCAGGACAGTTGCCTTGACATTGCATGTCATGAAGATGCTGGAGAGAGCTTGTAGGTACAGTAAAACATGCTCTCAACCCTCTTCAGGTTACTTACCAGCCTCGTGTTGGGGTGGATGATGCAGTTAGTTACCTGCTGCAGAGTGCTCACTCTCACCTGGATAGTGCTAGTGGCAATAGTGGTGAGAATCATGTTTGTTTTTTTCTTTCTAGTGCCTTTAATACCATCCAACAACCACTGCTGCTCAGGATGGTGTCACCACTTCTGCTGTCTCCTGGATTGCTGACTATCTATCAGAGAGGCTTCAGTTTGTCCGGCTGGGGGGGGGGGGAGGACGCTGTCTGATGTGGTGGTTAGCAATACTGGGGCACCACAGGGGACAGTTCTATCTCCATTCCTGTTTACCTTGTACACCTCAGATTTCCAGTACAACAGTGAAACATGACACCTGCACAAGTTCTCTGATGACACTGCAATGATAGGGTGTATTAAGTGTGGGCAGGAGTCGGAGTAAAGCGAGCTGGTGAGGAGTTTTGTGGAGTGGTCTAGCAGAAATCACCTCCTTCTCAATTTCAGTAAGACAAAAGAGAGGGTGGTTGACTTCCGGAGGAATAAAACTGCGACTAAGCCCATTAACATCCTGGGGGAGGACGTGGAAATGGTGGACAGCTACAGGTACCTGGGCGTTCACCTGAATGACTGGACTGGAGGACCAACAGTGATGCTGTGTATAGGAAGGGGATGAGAATACTTTCTAAGGAAGCTCAGATCCTTTGATGTATGCAGAAAGATGTTGGAGATCTTCTACAAATCTGTGATATCTACTTTGTTGTTGTCTGCTGGGGGAGCAGCATCAGTGCCAGGGATGCCAGCAGGATCAACAAACTGATTCACAAGCCTGGAACCATCAGAGGTCAGAATTTGTTGTTGTTTGAGTCAGTGAGGGACAGGAGGTCACTGAACAAACTGCTCTCTATTATGGACAATCCATCTCACCCACTCCACCCCACACTAATGATGCAGCAGTGTCCCTTCCCCTTCAGACTGATTTAACCTTGCTGCCATACAGAACGCTTCAGGAAATCATTCCTACCGTTCTCCCTAAAACTGTGTAAGAACTCTTCTTTCTGTGACAGGTGAACACACCTGTCAGGACATTAGATCCCACACACAAACTTTTGTAATATATCCTCTTGCTGCTGTCTTCTGGATTCTTTGTGTACATATTCTGATTTATAGTGTAAACATATTATTTATTAATGCAATTTGCTGTACTCTCTTGTACAATGTCAGCCTTAATATAACTCTTCCTTGCCTATGGTTTTATATGTTATCTATGTTTGTTTCTATACGTATCGTTTCGTTCATCGTTGGCACTCTCACTTTGATGTTTAATAACTGTGTGTTGTATTTTTTCTTTCTGCTGTTAAACACAATAATGGGATCAAAGTATCTAATGGCTTCACCGTCTGAAGAAATTTAAAAAAAATACGAGCTGCTGCTTAAGCCTTTTAGGTTTCTGTGTGTTCGTTTATCGTTTATCGAGATAAAACAACGGAATAAGGAGTCCAATTATTAAATTTAATTAACCATTTTCATACAGTTTACAGATTAATCTGGGTCAGAACTGCATGGCATGCCCAGTGTGTTACTGAACATGACATGAAGAACTCAGTTTCATATAGTCAAAGCTTATTAATCTTGGTTACATCGTTATACAAAACAAAATGTGGAAAACAGAGAAGTTCAGCAGCTGCTTCCTGAGATGACCTCGGAGGCTCCCGTTATCGTTTGTGTAGGCTCCATCAGTGGCTGACCGTTGCCGAGACAGAGTGCTTGCGTCTGTTAGGGATAATCTGTTAGTTAGAGACATGCCCAGAACCAACAGTTCTTGGCTGAAACCAAACAATATTTACTTGTATATTTTTAATCAGTTTATTTTCCAGTCTAAGACAAAGTTCCTCAGGCAAATAAATGTGTGATGGTAAGGGCAAACATATACCATGAATGTACTTGAAGCTTCATAAAAACTCATGTCCTTCAGTAGCTAGTGAAACGTTTTTGAAGTGTTGGAATTGGACACTTAGCTAATAAACTCATACAATGTGAGAATATAATCATGCTGTTCATCAGAGGGAAAGTGTGATTTTTCAGAAACTCACGCCTAGCATCAGCTGGCATGTTAGCTTATAAACAGCTGTTGTTGTTGAGCTGGATCACTGACACCTGTCCAGAGACAGGAGAGTCTAACCTGCTGACAATAGGTTATTGCAACAATATTGGGAATAAATACATGTTTATTCAAGCTTTCATGTATTAGAGCCCTGACTTCAGCTCAGGATATGTGACTTGAGGTGAGGACGAAGAGGATAAGGTGGAAATGAGGGAGGAGAGAGCAGCTGTGGAGGAGGAAGATGAAGAGGAGGAGGAGAAACATGATGAAAAAGAAATGATGAAAATATACATGTACAAAGGTTAAATGGTCATTATCAAAAGAAAGAGTTATTTGTGAGCTTTAAATTAAAAGTAACTTATAAGGTGTACAACATATGTGACTGGTTGCCTTGGAACTTACAGCCACAGGTGTATAAATCAAGCACTTAGGCATGCAGACTGCTTCTACAAACGTGTGAAAGAATGGGTCGCTCTCAGGAGCTCAGTGAATTCCAGCGTGGTACCGTGATAGGATGCCACCTGTGCAACAAGTCCAGTCGTGAAATTTCTTCGTTACTAAATATTCAAGAGTCAACTGTTAGTAGTATTATAACAAGGTGGACGTGATTGGGAATGACAGCAGCTGAGCCATGAAGTGGTAGGCCATGTGAAATAACGGAGTATAAAGAGCTTCATGGAATGGGTTTTGATGGCCGAGCAGCTGCATCCAAGTCTCACATCACCAAGTGCAATGCAGTGGTGTAAAGCACGCTGCTACTGGACTCTAGAGCAGCGGAGACGTGTTCTCCGGAGTGACAAAGTGTGTGTGGAGTTGTTTTTCAGGAGTTGGGCTCGGTCCCTTAGTTCCAGTGAAAGGAACCCTTAATGCTTCAGCATACCAAGACATTTTGGACAATTTCATGCTCCCAAGTTTGTGGGAACAGTTTCCTGTTCCAATATGACTGCACACCAGTGCATAAAGCAGGTCCATAAAGATACAGATGTGGAAGTTTGGTGTGGAAGTACTTGACCTCAACCCAATAGCAAATGGGATGAATTAGAGCGGAGACTGTGAGCCAGGCCTTCTCATCCAAAGTCAGTGTCTGACCTCACAAATGCACTTCTGAAGAATGGTCAAAAATTCCCATAAACACACTCCTAAACCATGTGGAAAGCCTTCCCAGAAGAGTTGAAGCTGTTGTAGCTGCAAAGGGTGGGCCAGCTTCATATTAAACATTATGCATTAACAATGGGAATTCACTCATTGTCATGTGTGTGAAGGCAGAATACTCTTGACAATATATTGTGTGTAATTTATTTAGATTAATATTTCATTAAATTGGAACAAACAAAACTGAATTAATCATATGTATTATTCTGTGTGTTATAATCTTGTTCTTTTTTCTGTTTTTGTGACATGTCACTAAATTGGTTTTGTTTTTGATGATTTTCCAATACTGATTTTAAAAACTGTCAAGTCAATAAAATGTGTTTGAATTGAATTGTATTGATCTGATACCAAACAACACTTTCAGATGCTGCATCATCAGAAGCTGAGGCTGAACTGGGATACAGCTGCCATGTGGGCAGCTAGAAATGATTCAACAATAAGATAGTATTGATTACTTTTAAGGCCTTTCATGGCTAAAGGCTACATCTCTGTCCTCTTAGTACTGCATGCACCTATACCTTGACACTCCTGGACAGAGGTCGTTTTTGTCTGTTCTAAACTAAAGGGGCTGGAATATTTGCAGTCAGCTCCCCGAGGCTATGACCTCGCATCAGTGACATCAGTCCGTAAGAGGAAGTGCTTGATGTGCGACGTGCCACTAACTTTCACCTCAGTGAAGTTAACCTCAGTGCATTCTTCATCCTCTGGGCTTCTTTCAAATCATTTTACATCCTTTTCAGATTTTGGCTTCATTGCTCATAAAGAGGGCGTTTTGGCAAGGAGGTGGTCTGTCATCAGATCATTTGCATGATCTGCAACTCTTTGCTTATTATGTCGATTGTTTTCATGAGGGGCCGGATAGTTCATCAGAATGACTGATGGGACAATCCTTTCTTCTCTCCTTTCATAAAGGATGCTCCCAGTGTATCCTGTGCTAAAGAAAGTGCTGAAGCTCCTTTCCTTAGTTTTTGGTGAACTGGAACAGCTCTTATTATGCTATTAAGTTGCCTTAATTGTTGTTTGGATTACTTTTACTACTCAATGGGGTAATATGGATGCAAAAGTAAATTCACTTAAAAGGAAATAGAAAGGACTGCCATATATGGTAAATTGATCCTAAAAAATCTGTTTTCAAGATCTATTCTCAAATTGTGAAAGTGTATTTTTTTATATATTTTTTTTCTTTTAATTTTCTCCAGAGCTAAAAATAACAACACACCTACAAATGAAAACAAGGAGCCTATCCCAGCTGACATAGTGCGAGAGGCAGGGTACACCCTGTACAGGTCGCCAGCCTGTCGCAGGGCAAACATAGAGAGACAGACAACATCCACACTCACACCTATGGGCAATTTAGAGTTGCCAGTGAACCTAACCCCAGTAAGTGCATGTCACGCAGACACGGGGAGAACATGCAAACTCCACACAGAGAGAGGGAGAGAGACCTGGGCCAAGGTGGAATCAAACCCAGAGCTTCTAGATGTTATTCTTACTGTGAGGCAGCAGTGCTAACCACCACGCCACCGCGGTTATTATTTAATATGTATAGTCTCATCTAAAATCAGCCTTCACTGACAGCCACAGCAGAGTTACTATTAACTTAAAGCTCCTTTACTCTTTAACATTTAACTAAAACCAACCGACCGGTATGTTTCTGCTGCTGTTTGTGTATAGCAATTAGAAGAACAAAACAGGGCAGGTTATATCAGGTAGGAAAAACAGGATCAACCCCTCAAAGGCTCTTGGTTTTTCTGAGTGTCAGTCTTTTGTTTTATAATTTGTATTTGGAGCACTCTATTCTATGTTGAGTATATAAAGAAACATTTGACATAATGTATGTTTTTACATTAGTACTTCATTTGACACCTTTTTTAAAGTAAAATCTGAGGAGCCACTTGGGAGCTGAAAGAGCCAGCTCTTCTTTGGGAGCCGAGCCTAAAGAGCCAGCTCTCTGAAAAGAGCCGGAATTCCCATCACTGGTCAGATGCCCGAGCCACCTCAACTGGCTCCTCTCCATGTGGAGGAACAGCGGCTCTACTCTGAGCCCCTCCCGAATGGCCGCACTCCTCACCCTCTCTCCAAGAGAGAGGCCAGTCACACTGTTTGCAGTCGAATGCCTTCTACAAGTCCACAAAGCACATGTAGACTGGTTGGGCAAACTCCCACGCACACTCGAATATCCTGGAGAGGATAAAGAGCTGGTCCATGTTGAATTTCTAAAATGAAACTCGTGCTTTCTTTTAATGAAAATTGCAGGAGGCGCTCAATTCATTTTCAGTTGCGTTTATTTTTCCATCAAAAGAATGAAGGAAACTTAACAACTAAAAAATATGGAAAACTTAGCAACTGAACAAGGATCTTAACAACTAGAAATATGGAAATTTAACAGCTAAAAATATGGAAAACTTAGCAACAAAGAAAAGAAACTTAACAACTAACAATATGGAAATTTAACAACTAAAAATATGGAAATTTAACAACCACAAATATGTAAAACTTAGCAACCAAGAAAGGAAACTTAACAACTAAAAATATGGAAATTTAACAATTACAAATATGGAAACTTAACAAGTAAAATGTGGAAATTTAACAAGTAAAATGTGGAAATTTAACAACTAAAAATATGGAAATTTAACAACTAAAAATATGGAAAACTTAGCAACAAATAAAGGAAACTTAACAAGTAAAAATATGGAAATTTAACAACTAAAAATATGGATATTTAGCAAGTAAAATATGGAAAATTTAGCAACAAAGACAGGAAACTTAACAAGTAAAAATATGGAAATTTAACAACTAAAATATGGAAGGTACAATAAAGAAAAAGATAGAATAGAGAGAAAGGAGTCAAGAATAGCAGGGATCTGTCTTCAGGAAACATAGCTAACACCAGTGAAACTTGTATAGTGCAGAGAGATTGTGGAAAGTAGTTGAAGTTGAATTGACTTTCCTTTAGAAAGCCAAAAGCCAGAAGTGACTAAAGTCTAGAGTAGAGAAAGTCTACTTCAGACTGGCTCAGAAAAGATAAGAGATCCTCTTCAGGATTGCTGAACAAAGTGGCCGTGGGTTGAACTGGTGCAGCTTCAGAGGACGCTAATGTGGATAGAGAGGCATCCACAAGAGTATTGGAGCTGATCTCATGCTCAGTGTGACAGTCAGAGAGAAGAAAGAAAGGCTCCTGAGGCTGCATGGCAGGAAGGCAGGCATCAAGGTCTTCACTGAGAGACAATAGTTCTACTCCTGCCTTGCTGAGTGAGGTTGCCTCACTTTCAGGTTCAATGGGTTCAGCAAAGGCAGCCGATGATGTAGATGAAGGGGCTGAGCTCAAACCCATTGCAGGAGTCTCGGTGATGAAGGAAGGACTCCTGAGCTGCTGTGGCGGGGAGGAAGCCTGAGAAGCAGGGAGGGTCTGATTTTCTTGCGGCACGTGGAGCGTGCCACACACAGGCACACTGGCCTGTTGAACCTCCTGCACAGGTGTCGGTGCAGATGCTGCAACACAAACAAAAATGCAGTGAGTCTTCTGAGACTTTTAAATACACCTCCAAGACAAACCTTTGATTCCTAAACCTGCAGTAAGAAGCATTTAATAGAAATATTGATTAAATTGACATTTGATATGAAAGTCACAGTGACTTCAGGTCTTCTGGACATCAGGCAGTTCTGGTAGTAAAATTTAGTGTTTTGAACATCTGTAATAACCCTGACCTTCACCTGAAGGTCTGAGTGAGCAGGTTTCTCTTGTTTTAATTTGAATGTTCAGTAGCATTCAAACTGCTCAACAAGTTTCAGTAAGGCTTACAAATATTTCACAAATATATTTGTCATCTGTTGCAATGCACAGAATTTACTGTCTTCGATCTGATCCAGTGAGATTCCATTTTTGACTGGTTTTCATCACATTTCACATGAAAAAAAAATCACTGTGGTTTCCAGAAATCTTCTCTTACCTGTGCTGCAGGCGGACCTTCGGATTCTCCTCCTCTTTTTGGCCTGAAAACAAACACATTAGACATGTGAGCCGTGAGCTGATTCAAACTGTGCAGTGACAGTGCTTCAATGCAGTGATGTGGACATGTGTGACTTGTATGCTTTCACTTTGGACTTACATAGTTATCTTTGCTGGACCACTGCGGATGTTGTTGGGCGTGGAGCATCCTTTCCTCCTCTGCCTGCTCGTAGTATTTTGCCTGTTGGGCCTTTGGCAGCGACTTCCACTGTGGACAGAAGAACACACTGTCAGCATCCACACTGCTACTACACATAACTACAGGACAGCTGGTACACATGCACAAACATGAGCATCAAACATTAACAGATGCATAAATCTATGCAGAGTTACACACTTACCCTCTCTCCCACAACGGCATTGACTGCTGCACTACTGCTGTTAATCAGTTCAGCCTTGACCTTTGGCCTCTCCTCATTCAAAAACAGCATGAAGGCATTGGGTGGCTTCTTCACATACACCCGGTCCTCATCATCCTGATGCTCATGACGCTTCCTCTTTCTACAGGAGTAAAACACAGAGTAAGAGCACAAGTTACCACTGTGTACAACTGTGAGGAAAGTATTTTAAAAACACAAGTAAAGCTGTGAAGCTGAATCAAAGCTCGATTAAAGGAGGCTGATTACAATAATTCATGCAGGCATCTGCAGATAAATGACAGTCAAACTCAAAAAAAAAGTCTAAAAGCAGCAGAGCAAACTTACTTTGGAGAGGGTGTGTTGATTGGAGGAGCAGCAAAATCACACACCAACACACCGTTTCTACACAGATACAGAGAGACAGATATGAGATAATGAAGGTACAGATGTTCAGCAGCTGTGTTTACACGTGTGTTTTACTTACAGTACTCCAATAGGATGCAGGTACTGGGTCATGGAATCAGGAATCTGGAGGACACGGGAACACTGGAAACACAAAGCACAGAACAGGTGATGAGACAAGCTGCAATAGTATCATTTATCCATCACATGGCAGAATTTATCCTCTTTTTAAGACACTGAAACTGAACATGTGACATCTGTGAGATGAAAACACATCTGGAGGACTGAAATATTCAGGTGAATAACCATAATGTGCCTGAATGTCTGTGCTGAGGCTCACAGAGGTCAGTAATATGTGGAAGAGCACAGTGTGAGAACAGGAGCTTACTGGGTCTGAAGGAGCAGCAGGAGGAACAGCGGCTGCTGTGAGGACGCCGTTTGCAGGCCACTGATTCAGCAGGTTCTGTGGAGGGAAGGAGAAGGTTCAAAATCCATAATACTGACACTAAGTACAGCATTTCAAAGACCACATGATGAACACCACAGAAACAAACAGCCTGTGCAGAGAGATCTAATCCTCACCAGATTCAGAGAAGATTGCATGAACAACACAAAGTACAGAGATCAGTGTGAGGAGAACATCTGCATAAAACTACATTCATCCATAGTTTTTAATGTTCTTGAAAGCTTCACTTTGCTCTCCTGAATTATTCCTTTTGAATTATGACTCACTGGCGGTGATTACATTTAATGATCAGCAAAGCTTCACACCACAGTTATACACCAGTAAAATACAAGGAAGGTGACAGCAGACTTTTTTCTTTTATCCGGCCTGAAGCATCCAACACTTTTAAGTACCTCTATCAATAAAACTCTAATCACACCTGTCACTACCTCTGCATGTCTTACCTGTCCCTGGCTAACAGTCCCTGGCTGAGTGCTTAGGTGAGCTGGCACCATGGTGTAGGGAGCAGCTATTGGGGGAACTTGCTGCTCAGTTACTGGAGGGCCTACTCCCAGGATGGTCCAACCACCAAAACCTCCAGGCAGACTGACTGCTGCTGGCTGAGGTGGCCCAGCAGGGGAAGAAGGTGCAGGTGGAGGATTTGGTGATTGCTCCAACAGGTTGAGTAAAATATCCTCAAGGTTGGAGTGACACCCTTCCCTCTCCATCCACTCCACATGCTGTTCAGTTTCTTGCCTGATGTACATCTCAGTGCTCTTTGTGTAGAAAAATACAAAGTCTGTCTGGGATCCTGTGGCACACATTCATAGGATGTTTTGATCCTCTTAAAATGGGACTGACATCTTGTACATCACACAGACTAAACTACAGACTAGTATTACGTAGGAACGAGGTGTACGTACCAGCTACATCAGTTAGTTTTAGAGGATTTAACTAAAACTTTAAGTATTTAAATAAAGAAGTCAAATCCCTTTAAAAGTGTTGTATTCATAAACTAACTGAAACCAAGTCACAGTTCTTACTGTGTACTTTGTTATGTAACAGGATCAGAGTCAAATGTAATGCACTGTTACACATGCAGGTACCCAGTTATACTTGTATTTTTTCTTTTAATTTGTTAAAATAATGCATTTAACTTCATTCAGTGCTCGATCACACAACATCTCAGTGACTCAAACTGAACTTTCTACACTTTGTGTTCAGGTTGAAGGACACAGCTAACAGCTAGCCACAAGATTTTGGGATAATATTTATGCACAAACACAAATTGTGGCTTAAACAAGTCGTGTATCATTTAGAAGTTCCACTGTATGAACCTAAATGACCTTAAACCATCCATGTAAGTACTCACCAAAGATGTTCAGTGAAAATTTCTTCTTTCTTGTAAAGATTTGTTTGGAAAATGTTGGCGTCTGCTGCTCCAAGAAGTTTGTGCTCACACAGTGAAGTTCATTGGAGAAGTGAATCTTGTCAGTTTAAAGATTCTGTGTTTACGTTTCAGGTTCTAGAACACTGCAGAGCAGCTATGGTAACATCACTTCTGAACATTACATTCCACTCCTGTCTGTTTCCAGCATCTCCTCATCCACTACCTTCATCATGGCCGGATCAACCTCCTAGTGTAATAAAGCCTTTTTCTTTCATATGTATAATCCTCAGGTTTATGTATTACTATTACTAAAGTATAATTAAATTAGATTAATAATAACAAGTGTATTTATTTCAAAGAGATAAAGTATATTGTTTGAATTGCATAATAATCAGGTTACAAAATGAATAGCATATATTTCATAGAATTACATGTCATTTATGCTTAAGTAATAAACCAGATTAATCAAAAATGCATCACAGTTCCTTTCTATGCAGTACAATCTTAATGATGCATAAGAACAATCAGACCACCTTGTTGATTCAACAGCTTTATTAACATTAAACCTTAAAGACATGAAATTACACCATCTGAAGCACTTTGTGTAGATTACATATCTTTTAAACACATAACTAGCAATGATCTCTTTCTAAACATGGCCTCTTTTAAAAATGTGTATCAGGGGCAACAAAATTACTTCAACTTATATTTTCAGTCATCACTGAGGTTGAAATATTAAAAAGCACCAAGGAACTGTCTTTTCAAATAAAAATGAAAATGCCTTTATACTCATGGCACAGTAAAGTTTAACCTAAAAAACACATGTCAGCACACAAGCCTTCATCAGGGACTGAAACAGAGTCCATGAACACACTGGATCTTTTCTAGTGGTGTTACACCAATAGCAAGCTTCCACCTACAGTAGGGTGCACCCTGAATAGGAGGGATGTTCTAAAAACAGGCAGATGCAAAATAATAAAAGGGTAACAATACCAAGCCAAAAAAGAATCTGTTTCAATATTCAAATTCAGTCCAGATAAGATAAGAAAAACACAGCAGCATCAACCAACAGCATGAATGCATTTTCAAAATGGAAAAATTATTTAATAATGGAATTAAGGAAATTGATTTTATTCAGAAGATATTTATATTAATTCTACATGTTCCTGGCATGTTTTCATCTATGCTGGCCCGTACATTTGTGTTGTATCTGGTGATTAGCAGCCAGCTATTGATGGTGAATTGCTCTACTGCCACTGTGTAGAGTGCGGTGGCATGTAAATCTTGCTTACATGCATTGCAGCTCCATGGAGTCCTGTGCTGTGGTCTACCACACACATTCAAATTCAAATCACCTTATTGTAACCAATAAAATTGACATAATAGGCTGGAGTGGAGGTACAATAAACATAAAGATAGAACAGAGAGAAAGGAGTCAAGAATAGCAGGGATCTGTCTTCAGGAAACATAGCTAACACCAAAGAAACTTGTATAGTGCAGAGAGATTGTGGAAAGTAGAGAGAGATGTTTATATGGGATCTGTCTCAGGTAGAATTTCAGCCCTAGGCCTGTCGATGCTGTGTTGAATTTATCTTGACTCAACGCTTTTTCCTGAAATGTAAAAGTTCCCAGCTACCTGTCCAATCTGTGGCAATCATCAGCCACAGTCCTCTCATCCTGTTACTCCTTCCAATAATTTTCCCTCATATGAAACTTTTAATTTCAGTGACTTTCTCATGTAATGAATACATACACATGCTACATGAAAACTTTCTAACATGAGAAACCTCATTAAAATCTCTTTTTTTTTTTTAAGATTGAACCTGTGTGTGTGTGTACAGAGTCCACGCTTTTGCTCCAGAGGCGGGATCAGATGATTGGTCTCCACCCCTGTAATTGAACACCTGTGGTCCTTTACTGACCTGTTATGCTGATTAAGATCCTGGCAATAAAAGATGGAAACTTCCGTCAAGCCAGTGCCAGATTGCTGTATCAGCAGCGGTAATACTAAGCTCTGCTCCCTCTACAAACCTTCACCCACTCAGATTGTTGTTGCTTCCACTGCAAAGCTACAGGCCCGGAGAGCATCAGTCCCAGTATCTCTTCAACCTGAGTGTGCTGCAGGAAAAGGTACTGTGTTATAGTAGACATCGTGTTTAGTGCTGATACCAATGAAAGTCACTCCTTCTGGCCTTAATGATTTCAGGACAGTTGCCTTGACATTGCATGTCATGAAGATGCTGGAGAGAGCTTGTAGGTACAGTAAAACATGCTCTCAACCCTCTTCAGGTTACTTACCAGCCTCGTGTTGGGGTGGATGATGCAGTTAGTTACCTGCTGCAGAGTGCTCACTCTCACCTGGATAGTGCTAGTGGCAATAGTGGTGAGAATCATGTTTGTTTTTTTCTTTCTAGTGCCTTTAATACCATCCAACAACCACTGCTGCTCAGGATGGTGTCACCACTTCTGCTGTCTCCTGGATTGCTGACTATCTATCAGAGAGGCTTCAGTTTGTACGGCTTGGGGGGTGGGGAGGACTCTGTCTGATGTGGTGGTTAGCAATACTGGGGCACCACAGGGGACAGTTCTATCTCCATTCCTGTTTACCTTGTACACCTCAGATTTCCAGTACAACAGTGAAACATGACACCTGCACAAGTTCTCTGATGACACTGCAATGATAGGGTGTATTAAGTGTGGGCAGGAGTCGGAGTAAAGCGAGCTGGTGAGGAGTTTTGTGGAGTGGTCTAGCAGAAATCACCTCCTTCTCAATTTCAGTAAGACAAAAGAGAGGGTGGTTGACTTCCGGAGGAATAAAACTGCGACTAAGCCCATTAACATCCTGGGGGAGGACGTGGAAATGGTGGACAGCTACAGGTACCTGGGCGTTCACCTGAATGACTGGACTGGAGGACCAACAGTGATGCTGTGTATAGGAAGGGGATGAGAATACTTTCTAAGGAAGCTCAGATCCTTTGATGTATGCAGAAAGATGTTGGAGATCTTCTACAAATCTGTGATATCTACTTTGTTGTTGTCTGCTGGGGGAGCAGCATCAGTGCCAGGGATGCCAGCAGGATCAACAAACTGATTCACAAGCCTGGAACCATCAGAGGTCAGAATTTGTTGTTGTTTGAGTCAGTGAGGGACAGGAGGTCACTGAACAAACTGCTCTCTATTATGGACAATCCATCTCACCCACTCCACCCCACACTAATGATGCAGCAGTGTCCCTTCCCCTTCAGACTGATTTAACCTTGCTGCCATACAGAACGCTTCAGGAAATCATTCCTACCGTTCTCCCTAAAACTGTGTAAGAACTCTTCTTTCTGTGACAGGTGAACACACCTGTCAGGACATTAGATCCCACACACAAACTTTTGTAATATATCCTCTTGCTGCTGTCTTCTGGATTCTTTGTGTACATATTCTGATTTATAGTGTAAACATATTATTTATTAATGCAATTTGCTGTACTCTCTTGTACAATGTCAGCCTTAATATAACTCTTCCTTGCCTATGGTTTTATATGTTATCTATGTTTGTTTCTATACGTATCGTTTCGTTCATCGTTGGCACTCTCACTTTGATGTTTAATAACTGTGTGTTGTATTTTTTCTTTCTGCTGTTAAACACAATAATGGGATCAAAGTATCTAATGGCTTCACCGTCTGAAGAAATTTAAAAAAAATACGAGCTGCTGCTTAAGCCTTTTAGGTTTCTGTGTGTTCGTTTATCGTTTATCGAGATAAAACAACGGAATAAGGAGTCCAATTATTAAATTTAATTAACCATTTTCATACAGTTTACAGATTAATCTGGGTCAGAACTGCATGGCATGCCCAGTGTGTTACTGAACATGACATGAAGAACTCAGTTTCATATAGTCAAAGCTTATTAATCTTGGTTACATCGTTATACAAAACAAAATGTGGAAAACAGAGAAGTTCAGCAGCTGCTTCCTGAGATGACCTCGGAGTCTCCCTTTATCGTTTGTGTAGTCTCCATCAGTGGCTGACCGTTGCCGAGACAGAGTGCTTGCGTCTGTTAGGGATAATCTGTTAGTTAGAGACATGCCCAGAACCAACAGTTCTTGGCTGAAACCAAACAATATTTACTTGTATATTTTTAATCAGTTTATTTTCCAGTCTAAGACAAAGTTCCTCAGGCAAATAAATGTGTGATGGTAAGGGCAAACATATACCATGAATGTACTTGAAGCTTCATAAAAACTCATGTCCTTCAGTAGCTAGTGAAACGTTTTTGAAGTGTTGGAATTGGACACTTAGCTAATAAACTCATACAATGTGAGAATATAATCATGCTGTTCATCAGAGGGAAAGTGTGATTTTTCAGAAACTCACGCCTAGCATCAGCTGGCATGTTAGCTTATAAACAGCTGTTGTTGTTGAGCTGGATCACTGACACCTGTCCAGAGACAGGAGAGTCTAACCTGCTGACAATAGGTTATTGCAACAATATTGGGAATAAATACATGTTTATTCAAGCTTTCATGTATTAGAGCCCTGACTTCAGCTCAGGATATGTGACTTGAGGTGAGGACGAAGAGGATAAGGTGGAAATGAGGGAGGAGAGAGCAGCTGTGGAGGAGGAAGATGAAGAGGAGGAGGAGAAACATGATGAAAAAGAAATGATGAAAATATACATGTACAAAGGTTAAATGGTCATTATCAAAAGAAAGAGTTATTTGTGAGCTTTAAATTAAAAGTAACTTATAAGGTGTACAACATATGTGACTGGTTGCCTTGGAACTTACAGCCACAGGTGTATAAATCAAGCACTTAGGCATGCAGACTGCTTCTACAAACGTGTGAAAGAATGGGTCGCTCTCAGGAGCTCAGTGAATTCCAGCGTGGTACCGTGATAGGATGCCACCTGTGCAACAAGTCCAGTCGTGAAATTTCTTCGTTACTAAATATTCAAGAGTCAACTGTTAGTAGTATTATAACAAGGTGGACGTGATTGGGAATGACAGCAGCTGAGCCATGAAGTGGTAGGCCATGTGAAATAACGGAGTATAAAGAGCTTCATGGAATGGGTTTTGATGGCCGAGCAGCTGCATCCAAGTCTCACATCACCAAGTGCAATGCAGTGGTGTAAAGCACGCTGCTACTGGACTCTAGAGCAGCGGAGACGTGTTCTCCGGAGTGACAAAGTGTGTGTGGAGTTGTTTTTCAGGAGTTGGGCTCGGTCCCTTAGTTCCAGTGAAAGGAACCCTTAATGCTTCAGCATACCAAGACATTTTGGACAATTTCATGCTCCCAAGTTTGTGGGAACAGTTTCCTGTTCCAATATGACTGCACACCAGTGCATAAAGCAGGTCCATAAAGATACAGATGTGGAAGTTTGGTGTGGAAGTACTTGACCTCAACCCAATAGCAAATGGGATGAATTAGAGCGGAGACTGTGAGCCAGGCCTTCTCATCCAAAGTCAGTGTCTGACCTCACAAATGCACTTCTGGAAGAATGGTCAAAAATTCCCATAAACACACTCCTAAACCATGTGGAAAGCCTTCCCAGAAGAGTTGAAGCTGTTGTAGCTGCAAAGGGTGGGCCAGCTTCATATTAAACATTATGCATTAACAATGGGAATTCACTCATTTTCATGTGTGTGAAGGCAGAATACTCTTGACAATATATTGTGTGTAATTTATTTAGATTAATATTTCATTAAATTGGAACAAACAAAACTGAATTAATCATATGTATTATTCTGTGTGTTATAATCTTGTTCTTTTTTCTGTTTTTGTGACATGTCACTAAATTGGTTTTGTTTTTGATGATTTTCCAATACTGATTTTAAAAACTGTCAAGTCAATAAAATGTGTTTGAATTGAATTGTATTGATCTGATACCAAACAACACTTTCAGATGCTGCATCATCAGAAGCTGAGGCTGAACTGGGATACAGCTGCCATGTGGGCAGCTAGAAATGATTCAACAATAAGATAGTATTGATTACTTTTAAGGCCTTTCATGGCTAAAGGCTACATCTCTGTCCTCTTAGTACTGCATGCACCTATACCTTGACACTCCTGGACAGAGGTCATTTTTGTCTGTTCTAAACTAAAGGGGCTGGAATATTTGCAGTCAGCTCCCCGAGGCTATGACCTCGCATCAGTGACATCAGTCCGTAAGAGGAAGTGCTTGATGTGCGACGTGCCACTAACTTTCACCTCAGTGAAGTTAACCTCAGTGCATTCTTCATCCTCTGGGCTTCTTTCAAATCATTTTACATCCTTTTCAGATTTTGGCTTCATTGCTCATAAAGAGGGCGTTTTGGCAAGGAGGTGGTCTGTCATCAGATCATTTGCATGATCTGCAACTCTTTGCTTATTATGTCGATTGTTTTCATGAGGGGCCGGATAGTTCATCAGAATGACTGATGGGACAATCCTTTCTTCTCTCCTTTCATAAAGGATGCTCCCAGTGTATCCTGTGCTAAAGAAAGTGCTGAAGCTCCTTTCCTTAGTTTTTGGTGAACTGGAACAGCTCTTATTATGCTATTAAGTTGCCTTAATTGTTGTTTGGATTACTTTTACTACTCAATGGGGTAATATGGATGCAAAAGTAAATTCACTTAAAAGGAAATAGAAAGGACTGCCATATATGGTAAATTGATCCTAAAAAATCTGTTTTCAAGATCTATTCTCAAATTGTGAAAGTGTATTTTTTTATATATTTTTTTTCTTTTAATTTTCTCCAGAGCTAAAAATAACAACACACCTACAAATGAAAACAAGGAGCCTATCCCAGCTGACATAGTGCGAGAGGCAGGGTACACCCTGTACAGGTCGCCAGCCTGTCGCAGGGCAAACATAGAGAGACAGACAACATCCACACTCACACCTATGGGCAATTTAGAGTTGCCAGTGAACCTAACCCCAGTAAGTGCATGTCACGCAGACACGGGGAGAACATGCAAACTCCACACAGAGAGAGGGAGAGAGACCTGGGCCAAGGTGGAATCAAACCCAGAGCTTCTAGATGTTATTCTTACTGTGAGGCAGCAGTGCTAACCACCACGCCACCGCGGTTATTATTTAATATGTATAGTCTCATCTAAAATCAGCCTTCACTGACAGCCACAGCAGAGTTACTATTAATTTAAAGCTCCTTTACTCTTTAACATTTAACTAAAACCAACCGACCGGTATGTTTCTGCTGCTGTTTGTGTATAGCAATTAGAAGAACAAAACAGGGCAGGTTATATCAGGTAGGAAAAACAGGATCAACCCCTCAAAGGCTCTTGGTTTTTCTGAGTGTCAGTCTTTTGTTTTATAATTTGTATTTGGAGCACTCTATTCTATGTTGAGTATATAAAGAAACATTTGACATAATGTATGTTTTTACATTAGTACTTCATTTGACACCTTTTTTAAAGTAAAATCTGAGGAGCCACTTGGGAGCTGAAAGAGCCAGCTCTTCTTTGGGAGCCGAGCCTAAAGAGCCAGCTCTCTGAAAAGAGCCGGAATTCCCATCACTGGTCAGATGCCCGAGCCACCTCAACTGGCTCCTCTCCATGTGGAGGAACAGCGGCTCTACTCTGAGCCCCTCCCGAATGGCCGCACTCCTCACCCTCTCTCCAAGAGAGAGGCCAGTCACACTGTTTGCAGTCGAATGCCTTCTACAAGTCCACAAAGCACATGTAGACTGGTTGGGCAAACTCCCACGCACACTCGAATATCCTGGAGAGGATAAAGAGCTGGTCCATGTTGAATTTCTAAAATGAAACTCGTGCTTTCTTTTAATGAAAATTGCAGGAGGCGCTCAATTCATTTTCAGTTGCGTTTATTTTTCCATCAAAAGAATGAAGGAAACTTAACAACTAAAAAATATGGAAAACTTAGCAACTGAACAAGGATCTTAACAACTAGAAATATGGAAATTTAACAGCTAAAAATATGGAAAACTTAGCAACAAAGAAAAGAAACTTAACAACTAACAATATGGAAATTTAACAACTAAAAATATGGAAATTTAACAACCACAAATATGTAAAACTTAGCAACCAAGAAAGGAACTTAACAACTAAAAATATGGAAATTTAACAATTACAAATATGGAAACTTAACAAGTAAATGTGGAAATTTAACAAGTAAAATGTGGAAATTTAACAATTAAAATTTTGAAATTTAAAAACTAAAAATATGGAAAACTTAGCAAAAAATAAAGGAAACTTAACAAGTAAAAATATGGAAATTTAACAACTAAAAATATGGATATTTAGCAAGTAAAATATGGAAAATTTAGCAACAAAGACAGGAAACTTAACAAGTAAAAATATGGAAATTTAATAACTAAAATATGGAAGGTACAATAAAGAAAAAGATAGAATAGAGAGAAAGGAGTCAAGAATAGCAGGGATCTGTCTTCAGGAAACATAGCTAACACCAGTGAAACTTGTATAGTGCAGAGAGATTGTGGAAAGTAGTTGAAGTTGAATTGACTTTCCTTTAGAAAGCCAAAAGCCAGAAGTGACTAAAGTCTAGAGTAGAGAAAGTCTACTTCAGACTGGCTCAGAAAAGATAAGAGATCCTCTTCAGGATTGCTGAACAAAGTGGCCGTGGGTTGAACTGGTGCAGCTTCAGAGGACGCTAATGTGGATAGAGAGGCATCCACAAGAGTATTGGAGCTGATCTCATGCTCAGTGTGACAGTCAGAGAGAAGAAAGAAAGGCTCCTGAGGCTGCATGGCAGGAAGGCAGGCATCAAGGTCTTCACTGAGAGACAATAGTTCTACTCCTGCCTTGCTGAGTGAGGTTGCCTCACTTTCAGGTTCAATGGGTTCAGCAAAGGCAGCCGATGATGTAGATGAAGGGGCTGAGCTCAAACCCATTGCAGGAGTCTCGGTGATGAAGGAAGGACTCCTGAGCTGCTGTGGCGGGGAGGAAGCCTGAGAAGCAGGGAGGGTCTGATTTTCTTGCGGCACGTGGAGCGTGCCACACACAGGCACACTGGCCTGTTGAACCTCCTGCACAGGTGTCGGTGCAGATGCTGCAACACAAACAAAAATGCAGTGAGTCTTCTGAGACTTTTAAATACACCTCCAAGACAAACCTTTGATTCCTAAACCTGCAGTAAGAAGCATTTAATAGAAATATTGATTAAATTGACATTTGATATGAAAGTCACAGTGACTTCAGGTCTTCTGGACATCAGGCAGTTCTGGTAGTAAAATTTAGTGTTTGAACATCTGTAATAACCCTGACCTTCACCTGAAGGTCTGAGTGAGCAGGTTTCTCTTGTTTTAATTTGAATGTTCAGTAGCATTCAAACTGCTCACAAGTTTCAGTAAGGCTTACAAATATTTCACAAATATATTTGTCATCTGTTGCAATGCACAGAATTTACTGTCTTCGATCTGATCCAGTGAGATTCCATTTTTGACTGGT